>NC_133120.1:113821501-114137964 GCF_033568475.1 Henckelia pumila | reverse complement strand
ACAAACATCTGAATGGATCAAATCCAACAGATTTTGACTACGCTCAGGTTTCCCCTTAAAAGGAGATTTAGTCATTTTTCCTTTCAGGCAGGACTCACAAGTAGGTAGAGAGTTAATATCAGACATATCAAACATTCCCTCTCCCACTAGCTTGTTCATCCTCCTTGAGGAAATATGACCTAGCCTAGCATGCCAAAGGTTTGCCGGGTTTTGACTATCGATTTTCCTTTTGTTCGTTGTTACCGGTTTATCAACATAATTTATTGGAACATCTTTTAATTTTAAGTTATATAGATCGTTTTCAAGTTGTCCATTTCCAATCAAACATTCATTCTTGTAAATATTGCAAATCTCATTCACAAAATTGCAAGAAAAACCATCTCTATCAAGCATAGAAACAGAAATAATACTTTTAATCAAATCTGGAACAAATAAAACATCTCTCAAAAGTAACTTAAAATCGTTCTGCAAAATTAAATAAACGTCTCCCACAGCTTTGGCTTCAACTCTAGAACCATTTCCGAGCCTCAGCTGGGTCTCACCCATTCTAAGCTTGCGACTTCTTGTCATCACCTGCAAATCATTGCAAATGTGAGATCCACATCCAGTATCCAATACCCAAGAAGTAGTATTAAGTGAAACATTTATTTCAATATAGAACATACCTTTTGCAGTTCGCAACTGCTCTAGATATTCCTTGTAGTTACGTTTCCAATGACCGGGTTTCTTGCAGTGATGGCAAACATCCTTGGACTTTTCCATGTTTGAAGCCTTTGTCTTGTTCTTCTTCTCGGGTCTGGTTTTCTTGGGTGGGGCAGAACGTTTCTTACCCTTTGTACTTGGCCCCTTCTTAGCAGAAGAAGAGGAGCCCACCAAGAGAGCCGGCTTATCCTTCTTTAAAGTGGCTTCATATGTTACAAGCATATTGACCATCTCTTCAAGGGAGGCCTCTATCTTGTTCATATTGAAATTCACCACAAAACCTTCAAACGAAGAAGGAAGAGAGAGAAGTAATAAGTTCACATTGAGTTCATGCTCCAATACCAAATCAAGCGTTACCACTTCTGAATGAGCCAAATCACTCGTACCCCATGATCACGGACCGAAGTCCCTTCACGCATGCGACACGTCATTTGCTCTTTTACAGTAGCGAACCTTTCAGCTCTCGATTGAGCCCCAAAAAGTTCCTTGAGTTGTACGTGAATGTCAGCAGCATTCACGGTATCCTCAAATCGCCTCTGGAGTTCATCAGACATCGAGGCTTGCATATAGCATTTGGCCTTGATATCATGGTCCCACCATATATCAAGTTTGGCCAACTCTTCTGGACTTATATCAGCTGGTGCTTCCTTCGGAGGAGATTTTTCTAACACGTAGAGCATCTTCTCCGAGGTCAAGACAATCTTCAACTTACGGAACCATTCCGTATAGTTTGCGCCAGTCAGTTTATTTTGTTCGAGAATAGAGAATAGTGGATTGCGCGAATTCATCTTAATGAAATACTGAAAAGAAACAGACAATAATCAGGGATTGTTTAATTAATTTATTAAAACATAAAATAGGCGAAATTTATTTTATGAATCTCACTCCCACTATTTTAACGATTTCACTACCCTCTAGTAAAAACGAAAAACTTTTTTCCTTAGTGGGAACATGGAGTCCAATTGACAAACTATGGTCCCGAATAATATCAGCCAACCATAATTTTCAAAAGGTAGAGCCCAATTGCTTCCAAAGCAACCTCCACGTTTTTACCTCATGTCCAATAAGGGCCCAATAATATGACGCCTTTTATTGTGACATGTCAAGATGACCCATCAATATTAAGTTGTGATGGACGGTCGCCATGTGGATCCCCCAATAATATGAGCCGATCCCATGGGAGTTCCACCCAACTTACAACATGTGTCGATCCAATGTACAGCTTTCCGATGAACGGGCCCCCCAATAATATGAGCCGGACCGTATCCGCGGGTAGCATCTCATACATTGATCGTTGATGGAAGGTAGGAACATTTAAACAATATTTAAATTTCCTTTATTTATCTTGATATCAATTTTAAATCATATTTAAAATGATGGATTTTAATTTTGAAAATTTGTCTCATCATTTAAAATTTGTATGCTTGCGGGATTCATACAATTTAGTCTAAAACATGCATACAACGATAATATCATATATTATATTTTAGGATGATCGATTCCATTACTAATCGACCCGCGGTTGCCAATCACGAGTCTAAGTCCAATCCTAGGTAATATGCAAGTATGCAATGCAATCCTATTACATTGAGCTTCTAATTTACATTTCTTCAGTCTTTATTGTCTGTTGGGCCCACCTTTGCCTTCAAATCTTCATCTCCCACCAAGTCTAATGTATTTACAATAAATAACTATGACAAGTAGGGGATACATTTTAAGGGGTGGGAACGGGCCATAAACCAGGCCCACTTTTATTACATATGACAATTCATATTGGGCCATAAACCAGGCCCATTAATAAATCCAACAACAATAAAAACAAATGTAAATTCGCTAACATACACCTACAAAATTGGTCATGGCAATCGATCATCCTTATCCAATAATATTTAATTCAAAATTAATTTATTGGATAATATGCAATGGCAATTAAATTTAAAAGGATAAAATCATATTCCATATATAAAATCTTATTTTACATACAAAATCATATTTTATCTTTTTATCAAATAAAATCATATTTTACATATAAAATCCAATTTTATACATAAAATCATATTTTACTCAATATTTCCATAAGATCATATCTTATCATCAATTGTACCAAAAATAATTAATTTCATAAAATCTGATTTAACGGATAAAATCTATAAATTTTCCAAAAATTCAAATTTATCCAAAAATCAATTTTAAAATTTTCGGACTCGAATAATTCGATCCGACGCCTCGTGGACCAATCAAAAACAATTTTCGATCGGACCAAAAATAGAATTTTAACATATTAAAATTTTAATTAAAAAATTGAAAATAAATTTTCCCGGGCCGCCCGGGACGATCCCGGGCAGCCCGCGCCCCAAAATGGGCTCGGGCCGGGCAGCCCGTTGCTGCCCCTTGGGCAGCGACGATCGCTGCCCGTGTTTAGCCCGTCAAAAATTTAATTTTAAAATTTTGTTTTGTTTCAAAAAACCGAGGCTTAAAAAAAATTTTGTACAATTAATTAATTTAATCGCTTGATCTGCGCAACCTGGCTCTGATACCACTGTTGGAGAACGGTGATCAGATCAATAAGAATTGATACCCGGTGCAGCGGAAGTTTAAAAATTTTATATGGAACGATTCCATATCATGGGTATCAAAACTTTACGATTAAATTGTGCGTGTAAAAATTAAATAACAATTTAAATTTTTACCTTGAATCTCGAAACGAGATTATGGACACCAACAGATTACTCTGCTCTTGTTGTATATCCCAGGAACTGATGGACGAACAATTCTTCAATCAGGTCCACGAACAGAAGTTTAATCTCTCTGATAGATTGCACTAGAAAATCTATCAGAAGTTTCTACGAAGAGAATTAACGAATTTGATCCGTTAAACCAGACTGTAAATTCAAAATTCACAGGCTGGAATTTTTCGAGCAGAGAGGGAGAGGGGCGGCGGCCACAGTAGGAAAAACCAGGGTTTTCGAAAATATTTTGTGACCTGTGTTGTGTAATTTCTGTACTGCAATAACTTATTTATAATGTGGGCTGCTAACAGCTTAGGGCCCATTAGTCATAAGTTCAAGCCTGACAAGCAAAGCCCGCATATTCAGAAATTAATATAAAATTCATCGTGACTCAGATTGATAAAGCAATTTCACCAATGTGCACAGAAACCATTTCTGCATCTTTTAAAGTCAAGATAAATTTTCTGAATCCGAATTCAGTGATTTCCAAAAATGCCCATCCCTATGTCATTTTAGGAAATCTTACTCCTCTACTCTGATATAAGAAGTCCCACTTCTACATTCACTAAATTTAACTCTTTAAATTTAATTATCTCAACGGGGATTAAAAATCCATTACTTGTGTGACCCTCAATGGTTCAGGGATACAGCTAGCCGTGGGCTCACAACTCCTTGTGACTCGGAACAACAATTTCCGACTTGCCCATCGAATCATGGTAAGAGCGCCTAGCAACATCACCCCATGATTCCCTAGGTATCACTGATAGTGCCTGCAAGAACCAATAGATTTTGGTTAGCGTACAGTACGGTCCCTTCATCCATATATCCCGATCGAATCAACAACCATTGGTAAATCGAGAGTCGTTCGAGATTCGATAACTATGCAATACATCTTGAAGATCAAATAGTGACATCGCATGTGCTACTAAGAAACCATTTCTTAAAACACATCATGTACTCTGGCCAGAGATTCGTCACACTAATATCTCCTCAGATTGCATAGGATATCCACACTAGCAAGTATGTGGTGAATCCTTGACAACAAAGCATCGACTCCTATATGTGTCGTAACTGTACCCAATCCCGACACCTGATGAGCCAAATAGAGTCGGTAAACGAGTCAAAGTACAGTATTAGCATATAGAGTCTCAATGGTGTTTCAAGTAGTAAGGACTAATGGTGTACAACCAAAACCGCGGACTTTATCCACTCGATAAGTGATAACCACTTGGAAAGTCCGGATAGGGTAGTTCGATCATTCATCGTATGAATATCCATTTGCATGCTTTGAACATCTCTATGTTCTATACCAATGAAACGTGGTACTCGGCATCGCAAATGCTAGTCTCAATCTCGAGCGATCCTTATCCTTATTAACGGAGGGCTCAATCGACTAGGAACTGTTTAGAATATACAGTGACTATAAGATGTGTTTCATGATAGCCATCCCCATGTGCCACCACATCTTACATACAATATAGTATATTCAAGGTCTTCATCTAAACATCTTATAGTATGTCACAACATAATAATATGATAAAAGATAAAGTAAATGCCATTATAAAAGTGTAAATTATATTAAACAAAAGATTGTTTATACATAGAGTTATCAAAGCCCTTAGCCACAAGTTGGCTCACCGGGCACCCACTCTTTCATTTTTTTTTTTTTTATAAAAATACTCATATCAATTTAGAAAAATTATACTTTTTTCTTTTAATAAAAAATCATAAAAAACTTGTTATAGTAAATTTATAATTTATTCATAACTATTTTATCTTACCACTTTGAAAAAAAAAAAATAACACAAAAACTTCTATGAGACGGTTTCACGAGTAAATGTGATAGTGTTAGGATCGAAATATGTGTAGAGGGGGGGGGGGTGAATACATAATATAAAATTTTGCGAGTACTTCAATCTGATTTGTAAGAATCAGACAGAAGTTTCGTTTGCTTAAAACTTTTGATCTGTTCGAAAGATCTGAGCAAGTCAGGCGAAAATAATCTTCCTCACAGATTGAATGCCTAATAGTACTAATGCAAATGAAATGAAATAATTGCAGTAAAGAGATAGAATTGTTTCTGGATGTTCGAAGATGAATTCTCCTACGTCACCCCTTATTCTGTTTTTAAAAGGATTCCACTAGAAGACTTTGACTTATACAATTACTTTGTACAAATTCAATCCAATCAATCATTTGATAGGAACTCCTAGCAATACTCTAACTCGAAGTAGAACAATTTTTCTACTTAGAGTTTACAAGATGAAGCAACAAAGTATGCTTTGATGGTTTGAACTGCAAAGCTGTAGCTTTGATCTGGATCGATTTGAAGTGTATCTTTGAGCTTGATCGATCTGTGTTGTGTTCTAACTCAGAATATCGATACTTTGATCTGATGAAATAAGTATCTGAGTTGGTATATTGAGTGAAGGCTTTTTCGACTTTGAATTTGATTGCTTTGTAATTTTCACTCTTGATCTCGTATCTTGAATCTTCGAAATGCTTGAGTATTTATAGTTTCCAAAAGTAGACAGTGCCGCCAACAATTTCTGATATTGGGCTGCCAGCATATCTCATAAATAGCTCACAAATCTTGACTTAAAGCGAAGGCCGATCAACATTCAAATTCTCATTAAATGATTTTGTCGTTTCCTTCAATTACAGCAACGGATAGATTCCTGATGAAGCTTCGATCTGGTTGTTGACCATTTGATCTTGTGTCAATCGATCCGGTGTAATAAGATCTGTGGAGCTTGATCTGTATCTTGGTTTAATCACGATACTTTGATCTGGCAACTTTCGTAAAAATCTTTAGTTTTTAATATTTGATGAGTCCGATTAATTTATTTACTTGGTTTTGTTTTGACTTTGTAATCACCAAAATTCTAGAGTTTGATCTCCAACAATTTCTCCCTTTTTGGTGATGTCAAAACCAAGTTAATATTCGGATAAAAAATATGATGAAGACGATAGATCGAAAATCTTTTCAAAAATTTTCTGTCATAGATCAAATAATAATTTTAGACAAAATAAATGTCGAAAATTAATTCTTCAGATCTGCTTGTCTCTGCTTTTCTTTTGATCTGAAAATTTTACTTCTTTCCCTTGCCTTTAGCCTTTTCCCCCTTTTTTGCAGCACCACCCTAAGATAAAAGATCTAGAATAACTGTGAGCTGAGTACCAAAAGTGTCATGAATTTGTTTGGTGTGAGCTTCAGTGGAGGCTTCGATACCTTCAAGCTTCCGAAGAATATTTATATATTCTGCAGTGTGTTGCTTTCGGACATGCAGAACAGATTCACTAATGTTGTTTACCATTGTCAGCACATGTGATTTGAAATCACGCAGCTCAGTAGAAGTTTGCAGCTGATTAGCTTGCAGTTCACCGACTATAGTAGAGAGTTGAGTGAGTGAATTAGCCAAGTGTTGATCTGGCCTGATGTCAACCGGATGAGAGAGATGAGCTTCAGTGGCGTCAGTAGAAGTAGAAGCACTAATTTGAAGTAGTGAAGCAGAAGCAACAGGAGGTGTAAGGGTAATGTCCTTCATAAGCTCGGATGTTCTCTCTGGATCTGTGATGCAAATCTCTGAGAGAGATGTAGATGAAAGATCCAATTTGTCTTTGAACATAATGGTAATAGGCCTGAATATACTATGAATAAGATCAGTTCTAACTATCTCAAATATAGGAGGCAAATCCATTACCAATTGCTCAGAAGGATCTATCATCAGAGACTCGTCAGATAAGAGACAACTTTTTTCTTCCATTGGAACAAATGGTACCAGTGCTGTGTGCAGATCAATAGCAGAGGTCTTTGTTCGTTCTGAAGAGTCCATGATGATATCTTCAATATGGGAATCATTCGGAACAGAGGTATCCACTTGCAATTCATCTGCAACTTGTTCTTCACCAGAGATAATAGTTTCAACTGGTGGACTGTTGAGAACCGTATATGCAACTAGTAGTACTTCTATTTCTTTCTCAGTGGTTGAAAGGTCAGGAGGAACAGAAGAGTTAGGTTGTTCTGTATTGACAGATCGATCAGCTGACACATATTCAGAGATCGGAGGAATCAGTGGTTCCTTGTATTGAAATTCCTGAGCAGACTGATCTGTGGGAACAACATCAATGATTAATGACTCTTCTGGAACAGAAGTATCCTTAGCTGATGAAATGCTCGTATTGATTGGTTCGGCAGAGAGAGTGAGTTCATCTATCAGAGATAGTTCATCTGTTTTAGACGGATGAGCTGAAGATGAAGGTTGAACTCTGACTGGTGCTTCTGATGGAAATTCTTGTCTCATAAGTTGAGCATTTGATGTCATCAGATTAGCATCATTCTCCAGTTGGTTAAATGCGGTGGTCTTATCAAAAATATCCAGACTGGTTGGATTGAACTTGGCTCTCTGTGTTCGAATGATGTGTCGAAGAGTGCTTTCCCGTAGCCTAAGTTGAACAAACTCTCTTCTGTTCAAGGCTCTAGACACCATTTTTGTTTCAGCCCATTCAAGAATTTTATCTTCAAGGACTGCAATTTTGTCCAGTGTGTTCAATTCCTTGATGTTGAAGAAATGATCCTCAGTCCGATGAAAGACCCATCTATCAAACGACTTCATTTTTAGATCCCACATTTTTGATAATGTGTTTAGCAGTCAGATCAATAATCCTTTAAATGTTTGACAGTAGATTTGGTACATCATCAGGCTGTTTGAAGAATCCGGACTGAAGCATGGATACATTAATTTGAGTCACTGGTGGAACAATATCTTCTACCATAGAGAGAGGAATAGCTGGAACTGGTGCAGATGGAATAGGCATTGGAATCCGAGGAATCCTGACTATTCTTCTTCTTTTCTGCGGATGAGGTGGAATGATGACAGCAGTAGTAATTTGATCCGATTCAGAAGATTCGGACTCAGATGAAATTGCTAAAACTTTTCTCTTTGTTGTAGTCTTCCTTCTAGGAATTGTTCTCCTTGTTGGCGTAGCTTCCTTTGTTGATGTGATGGCCAATGATTTAGATTCATCCTGGAGCGTTAAGTCTTCAATCTCATCCGAGTGAGATGAACCATGCTTGAAAATAATCAGTTGTTTAGCTTTGTATACATCAATGGCTCTTTCATTTAAAGTATTGTGCGGATGAAGTGCAGACGAGGGTCCCAGATGGACATTCAGATCATTCAAAATATCTCCGATTTGAACTGCAAATCCTTGAGATTGTTCTGTAGGTGTAGTTATCATAGCAGATAGAATATTGAACAGAAAAACTGACCAATTTATGGTAATACCAGTAGATATAGCAACCATAACATCAAATTTCTCAGATGTAATTGCATCGAAAGAACCTGCTTTGTCCAGAAGAGATTTGGCCACAATATCGTGCAAAATCCTGAATTCCATCTTCAATTCCTTCTTTTTGCACGGAATGCGAATTGGCTTGTTTGTCAAGGAGTACATGCTCTTCATCTGCTTCTTTGTTTCAGCAGAGATTGATGAGAAATCAGTGATACCCTGTCTCGGCAAATCAAATGACGAAGTGAAAAGGGTAGAGGTGATGCGGACAGATTCTCCACCAAGACTTGCAGAGATGGAGTCGTCTTCAACTTTGGCCGTCTGAAAGAATTTGGGTAGGGCTTGCTTGTAAAGCAATTTCCCGCCTTCGAGAAATTTCCGCAGCCCAGATGCTTCAATCGTTCTGAACATATCCACCAATACTTGATCTGTCAGATCGAATATTGTGTGAAAATCGATGAGAAGAACATTTTGGGTAATGGGCGTCATCTTTGTCCTGCAAATCAAAAAATAAATGCGAGTAATCTCGTTTTTGCGAAGAAGGAGCAAATTACGGCTCAGAAGAATGCGAAGTGTAGAAGAGGCATTTTTTCCGATAATTTTTAAGAGGCTAAGCACATGGCAGATGACGTAAGCGACTTTTCAAATTCAAAAAGTGCGGCTGATGTGAGATGCCAAGCACGCGGTAAAAAAAATACTATTTAATATTATCTTGGGAATGCATATCGACATAAATAAATAAATAAGTAAATAAATCCCTTATAAATAGATCACTCGGATGTATCTTCCGAGTATTCCGTTTCATACTCAAACTATAAACTCAAATAAGAAAAATGAGTTCTAATCTGTCTCTTGAGGAATTTAAGGAAGAACTTCAGGAATTTATCCTGAAGTGGGTAATGTGTCTCTGGTTCAAAGTGGAAGGGATCCGGATGTATCATCAGGCGCCATTTCCTCCATGAAAGCATGAGGATGTTAACGAGCTTGAGGATCGCAATGACAAGTACAAGGAGTTGCTGGGTGCCATAAGCATTGAGGAGATCCTCTCGAATCAGGGTGTTTCCTTTCTGATGTACAAAAAATAAGTGAGGGTCCTCACTCATCTGATCAATGCAGGTGAGTTCAAAGGGAGGCATTTTGATCCGGTTGTGTTGGAATGGTTGAAAAGGTGGCGTTTGGATGCTGATGTGAGAAAGCGGGTCTGGGGGCCAATGAGAGAAAATTTAGGGGATTAAGCTAGTATAAAGAGTATGATGTACTACCTTTGAATTATGCAATGAAATATTATGTTTTATCTTATAAGTTTTGTGTTTTGTGCGTGCGATTGATACTTGTGAGTATAAACAAAAATACTTGAGAAAACTTAACCAGCATCGAATAAAATGAAGATTTATCCAGATAAAAGTTTAAACTAAACGTTTCATCTTTAGTCGGATGAAAGATCCAAAGTCAGATGAAAGATCATTAAAGAAATTGAACTAATTAAAAAAATGGACAAAAAATGATGATGATATTTTGAAGGTTACGAAGCAAAAAAGGCACAGAAGATAAAATAAAATAAATGTGATTGGACAAGTTGTTTGTGAAATAGTCTTGCGACTTATCAACTTTCTGCAATAAAGTCAAAGAGAATTAGAAAGGTTTTGATAATCTCAAGAAGAATTATCACGATCTAGGAAGATCAAATTGAATTCCCGTAATAAATAGGTAGAAGTTGATTGGACGTTTAAAGAAGCTGAAGTGGCTGAAGCCTTTTCATCCATTTATCTGTCTCTATAAGAAGCAAAGTTACAAGGCACTAGCAACTCATAATTTAAAGCAGTAAGAGTAAATGTCAAGTGAGAATAATAACACCGTTGTTCCATCTGTTGAGCAAGAGTATGAAATCCGGAAGGATTTATACAGGAGAAGGGTGTTTGAGCGCGGAATGAGGATGTGGAATTTCCTTGATTTCATTCGTTGTCCTCATCCGAATCCTCCTCCGGTGACTCAGGCAATGCATCGTCGAAATTATGCTAGGATGCAGTGATGTAAAATCATGTTAGGTACTCATCGTGCTAGAGATGTCTTGAAGTATTCTGGAGTTCGTCTTGTCATTCTCCTCACAGAGCGAGATGAAATGCAGAACATTTGCTTTGAAGATGACGTCTGCAATGGTCAAGGCTCCCTAAGTACTTGGATGATCAACTGGAGCCATGAGATGCGTAGAAGAATAGATCTAGCTCGTATAGCTTATGAGACAAATCAGTGAAATGTAATAAGTTTTATGTTCTTTATCTGTTAAATGTGCTGGAACGAGCAGATATAAAAATTAAGTGTTAAGCAGATATTCCCCCTAAACATGTGATTTATTTAATCGATATCAACTAAACCAAGAACATTTCGAAAATAAGAAAACTTAGCGTCGGGTAATGGTTTGGTGAAAATATCGGCAACTTGCAAATCGGTTGAAACATGTTCCAAACGAACATCTTTCTTTTGAACATGATCTCGAATGAAATGGTGACGAATATCAATATGCTTTGTTCTGGAATGTAGAACCGGATTGTATGTGATAGCAATTGCACTTGTATTATCACAGAAAATTGGTGATTCAGATGAATCAACACCATAATCTCTGAGTTGTTGTATCCAGAGCAATTGTGCACAACAACTTCCAGCGGCTAAGTATTCTGATTCTGCTGTAGATGTAGCAATAAATGTTTGTTTCTTACTGAACCAAGAAATAAGTCTGTCACCAAGAAATTGACAAGTCCCACTTGTGCTTTTACGATCAATTCTGCAACCTGCATAATCTGCATCTGAGTAACCAATTAGATTAAAACTAGAATCTTTTGGATACCATAATCCAACATTCTGAGTTCCCTTGAGATATTTTAGGATTCTTTTTGCGGCAATATAGTGAGATTGCTTTGGATCAGATTGAAATCTTGCACACAGACCGACTGAGAACATAATATCCGGTCTTCTTGCTGTCAGATAGAGTAAGGAACCTATAAGTCCCCTGAATAGAGTTTGATCTACCGAAGGTCCAGCTTCATCTTTATCCAATTTGATTGAAGCACTCATTGGAGTACTAGCAGCAGAGCAATTCTCCATTCCAAACTTCTTTAGAAGTTCTTTTGTGTATTTGACCTGGTTAATGAATATTCCTTTTTCCATCTGTCTGACTTGCAATCCCAGAAAGAATGTTAGTTCTCCCATCATACTCATCTCGAATTTGTCCTGCATCACCTTAGAAACTTTTTGCATAATTTGGGGTTAGATGACCCAAATATGATATCATCAACATATATTTGTACTAATAAAGTATGATCGTTTTTGACAAACTTAAAAAGAATTTTATCTACAGAGCCAATAGTAAAACCGTGATCATTAAAAAAAAGTGAAAGAGTATCATACCAAGCTCGTGGAGCTTGTTTTAACCCATAAAGAGCTTTATCTAGTTTGAATACATGATCTGGATAATTTTGACTTTCGAATCCTGGGGGTTGTTCTACAAACACTTCTTCTTGGAGAAGACCATTTAGAAATGCGTTTTTAACATCCATCTGGAATACCTTAAAATTCTTGAAAGCAGCATAAGCAAGGAAAATTCGAATAGCTTCAAGTCTAGCTACATGAGCAAAGGTTTCGTCAAAATCAATGCCTTCTTCTTGTCTGTAACCCTGTGCTACTAATCGAGCCTTATTTCTTACTACATTACCACTTTCATGTTGGAACACGGTCGTTCTTCGGATCGAAAAAGAAAGTGATATCCGGTGCAGCGGAAGTTTTAAAATTTTATATGGAACGATTCCATATGGGTATCAAATTCCTACGATTAAAATTGATAATATAAAATTTAAACAATATAAATTTTACCTTAAAATCTCGAAGCGAGATTATGGACACCAACAGATTAAACTGCTCTTGTTGTATATCCCAGGAACTGATGAACGAACGATTCTTCAATCAGGTCCACGAACATAAGTTTAATCCCTCTGATAGACTGCACTAGAAAGTCTATCAGAAGTTTCTACGAAGAGATAGAACAGATATGATCTGTTAAATCAGTCTGCAAATTCAAAAATTCACAGACTGAAATTTTCGAACACTGTGAGGAGAGGGGAGGGGTCGGCCGAATTTCAAAGAGAGGAGGCTCTCTAGGTTTTCAAAATTATGACCTATGTTATCTAATTTCTGTACTGCAATAACTTATTTATAATGTGGGCTGCTAACAGCTTAGGGCCCATTAGTCATAAGTTCAAGCCTGACAAGAAAAGCCCGCATGTTCAGAAATTAATATAAAATTCATCGTGACTCAGATTGATAAACCAATTTCACCAATGTGCACAGAAACCATTTCTGCATCTTTTAAAGTCAAGATAAATTTTCTGAATCCGAATTCAGTGGTTTCCAAAAATGTCCATCACTATGTCATTTTAGAAAATCTTACTCCCTCTACTTTTAAGTAAGAAGTCCCACTTCTTTATTCACTAAATTTAACTCTTTAAATTTATTTATCTCAACGGGGATTAAAAATCCATTACTTGTGTGACCCTCAATGGTTCAGGGATACAGCTAGCCGTGGGCTCACAACTCCTTGTGACTTGGAACAACAATTTCCGACTTGCCCATCGAATCATGGTAAGAGCGCCTAGCAACATCGCCCCATGATTCCCTAGGTATCACTGATAGTGCCTGCAAGAACCAATAGTTTTTGTTAGCGTACAGTACGGTCCCTTCATCCATATATCCCGATCGAATCAACAACCATTGGTAAATCGAGAGTCATTCGAGATTCGATAACTATGTAATACATCTTGAAGATCAAATAGTGACATCGCATGTGCTACTAGGAAACCAAGTAACCTAAAACACATCATGTACTCTGGCCAGAGATTCGTCACACTAATATCTCCTCAGATTGCATAGGATATCCACACTCGCAAGTATGTGGTGAATCCTTGAAAATAAAGCATCGACTCCTATATGTGTCGTAACTGTACCCAATCCCGACACTTGATGACCCCAATAGAGTCGGTAAACGAGTCAAAGTACAGTACTAGCATATAGAGTCTCAATGATGTTTCAAGTAGTAAGTACTAATGGTGTACAACCAAAACCGCGGACTTTATCCACTCGATAAGTGATAACCATTTGGAAAGTGCGGATAGGGTAGTTCGATCATTCATCATATGAATATCCATTTGCATGCTTTGAACATCTCTATGTTCCATACCAATGAAACATGGTACTCGGCATCGCAAATGCTAGTCTCAATCTCGAGCGATCCTTATCCTTATTAATGGACGGCTCAATCGACTAGGAACTATTTAGAATATACAGTGACTTTAAGATGTGTTTCATGATAGCCATCCCCATGTGCTACCACATCTTACATACACTATAGTATATTCAAGGTCTTCATCTAAACATCTTATAGTATGTCACAACATAATAATATGATAAAAGATAAAGTAAATGCCATTATAAAAGTGTAAATTATATTAAACAAAAGATTGTTTATACATAGAGTCATAAAAGCCCTTAGCCACAAGTTGGCTCACCGGGCACCCACTCTTTCAATCTCCCACTTGCCCTAAAGCCAACTAGTCATACTACGTAGTCCCATTGCTTCGCGATGTTTGTCAAATAATGGTCTTGGCAAGGGCTTAGTAAGTGGATCAGCGATATTGTCTGCAGAGGCCACTCTCTCGACAGTGATGTCTCCTCTTTCCACGATCTCCCGGATGATGTGGTATTTCCTCAGTACGTGTTTGGATCTTTGATGAGACCTTGGTTCCTTTGCCTGAGCAACGGCACCCGTGTTGTCACAGCACACCGGGACTGGACCAACAGCTTCAGGAATAACGCCCAACTCTTGGACGAAATTCCTCATCCAAACGGCCTCTTTAGCAGCAGCTAATGCCGCAATGTATTCTGCCTCAGTGGTGAAATCCGTTGTGGTGTCCTGCTTGGAACTCTTCCAAGAGACAGCACCGCCATTGAGCATGAACACAAATCCAGAGGTTGACTTCGAGTCATCCACGTCACTTTGGAAGCTAGAGTCGGTATAGCCTTCCAATTTCAGTTCTCTTCCTCCATAAACCATGAATACATTCTTAGTTCTTCTCAAATACTTAAGAATATCCTTCACGGCTTTCCAATGCATTTGACCGGGATTGGCTTGATATCTGCTCGTGACACTCAGAGCAAATGTCACATCCGATCTGGTAGATATCATCTCATACATGATACTCCCTATGGCTGATGCATATGGTATGTGTGTCATTTTCTCTATCTCTTCGTCAGTCTTGGGACACATAGACTTGGATAGAGAGACTCCATGACACATAGGTAGATGTCCTCTCTTGGACTCATCCGTTGAAAACCTTTTCAATATAGTGTCGATGTAGGTAGCTTGAGTAAGTCCTATCATTCTCTTAGATCTATCTCTATAGATCTGTATCCCTAGAATATAGGACGCCTCACCCAAATCCTTCATCGAGAATCTACCTGATAACCATATCTTTGTTGACTGCAACATCCCTACATCATTCCCAATGAGTAAGATGTCATCAACATAAAGTACTAAGAATGTCATAGCATCCTTAACTACTTTCTTGTACACGCACGGTTCCTCCGGGTTCTTGATGAAACCAAAATCCTTTATTGTTTCATCAAATTTCTGGTTCCAACTTCTTGATGCTTGTTTGAGACCATAGATTGATCTCTGAAGCTTGCATACCTTATGCTCGCTTCCCATGGATGTGAATCCCTCGGGCTGCATCATATAGATTTCTTCCTTAATGTTTCCATTAAGAAATGCAGTCTTCACATCCATTTGTCATATCTCATAGTCATACCATGCTGCTATGGCAATAAGGATTCTTATGGACTTGAACATTGCGACTGGTGAAAAAGTTTTATCATAGTCAACTCCTTGTCTTTGAGTATAACCTTTTGCCACCAATCGTGCCTTGTAGGTCAGTACCTTTCCATCAGGCCCAAGTTTTCTCTTATAGATCCATTTACACCCTATTGGAACAATTCCATCGGAAGGATCTACTAAAGACCAAACTTGCATCGAATCTATTTCCGACTGCATAGCTTCAAGCCATAAATTCGAATCCGCATCAGAAATTGCTTCCTTGAAGTTTCTTGGATCACATCCAATGTCGAGTTCACTTTGATCCCCTTCAAGAAGAAGACCATATCTAATATGAGGCCTAGAATTCCTCTCGGATCTTCTAGTAATAAGCGTGTTAATCAATGGTTCCTGAGGTGTAGGATCATTATTTTGTATCTCGGGTTCTTCTCGAATTTCTTCGAGTTCCATCATCTTGCCTTTCTTATCCAATAAGAACTCCTTCTCCAAGAAGGTGGCATTCCTTGAAACAAACACTTTTGTTTCAGTAGGATGATAGAAATAATATCCGATTGAATTCTTCGGATACCCTACAAAATAACATAAGGTGGATCGACTATCCAACTTATCTCCCACTGTCTGCTTCACGTAAGCAGGACACCCCCAAATCCTCAAGTACGAATACTTAGGAGCTTTGCCATTCCATAACTCGTATGGTGTTTTGTCCACTGCTTTAGTGTGGACGTTGTTCAACAACAATACCGCCGTTTCAAGAGCATAGCCCCAAAACGAAGGTGGGAGCTCAGTGAAGCTCATCATGGATCGAACCATGTCCAACAAAGTTCGATTGCGACGCTCCGAAACACCATTAAGCTGAGGTGTCATAGGAGGAGTCCACTGAGAGAGAATCCCATTCTCTTTTAGATAGCTCAAAAACTCGGTACTCAAGTATTCTCCACCTCGATCCGATCGAAGTGCTTTAATACTCTTACCTAGTTTGTTTTCTACTTCAGCCTTGAATTCTTTGAACTTTTCAAATGATTCAGACTTATATTTCATCAAATATAAGTACCCATACCTAGAATAATCATCAGTAAAGGTAATGAAGTAGGTGTGACCAAATTTTGTACCAATACTAAATGGTCCGCAAACATCTGTATGGATCAAATCCAATAGATTTTGACTACGCTCAGGTTTTTCTTTGAAAGGAGATTTAGTCATTTTTCCTTTCAGGCAGGACTCACAAGTTGGTAGAGAGTTAATATCAGACATATCAAACATGCCCTCTCCCACTAGCTTGTTCATCCTCCTTGAGGAAATATGACCTAGCCTAGCATGCCAAAGGTTTGTCGGGTTTTGACTATCGATTTTCCTTTTGTTCGTTGTTACCGATTTATCAACATAATTTATTGGAACGTCTTTTAATTTTAAGTTATATAGATCGTTTTCAAGTTGTCCATTTCCAATCAAACATTCATTCTTGTAAATATTGCAAATCTCATTCACAAAATTGCAAGAAAAACCATCTTTATCAAGCATAGAAACAGAAATAATGTTTTTAATCAAGTCTGGAACAAATAAAACATCTCTCAAAAGTAACTTAAAATCGTTCTGCAAAATTAAATAAACGTCTCCCACAGCTTTGGCTTCAACTCTAGAACCATTTCCGAGCCTCAGCTGGGTCTCACCCATTCTAAGCTTGCGACTTCTTGTCATCACCTACAAATCATTGCAAATGTGAGATTCACATCCGGTATCCAATACCCAAGAAGTAGTATTAAGTAAAACATTTATTTCAATATAAAACATACCCTTCGCAGTTCGCAACTGCTCTAGATATTCCTTGTAGTTACGTTTCCAATGACCGGGCTTCTTGCAGTGATGGCAAACATCCTTGGATTTTTCCATGTTTGAAGCCTTTGTCTTGTTCTTCTTCTCGGGTCCGGTTTTCTTGGATGGGACAGAACGTTTCTTACCCTTTGTACTTGGCCCCTTCTTAGCAGAAGAAGAGGAGCCCACCAAGATAACCGGTTTATCCTTCTTTAAAGTGGCTTCATAAGTTACAAGCATATTGACCATCTCTTCAAGGGAGGCCTCTATCTTGTTCATATTGAAATTCACCACAAAACCGTCAAACGATGAAGGAAGAGAGAGAAGTAATAAGTCCACATTGAGTTCATGCTCCAATACCAATTCAAGCATTACCAACTTCTGAATGAGCCAAATCACGCGTACCCCATGATCACGGACCGAAGTCCCTTCACGCATGCGACACGTCATTAACTCTTTTACAGTAGCGAACCTTTCAGCTCTCGATTGAACCCCAAAAAGTTCCTTGAGTTTTGCGTGAATGTCAGCAGCATTCACGGTATCCTCAAATCGCCTCTGGAGTTCATCAGACATCGAAGCTTGCATATAGCATTTGGCCTTGATATCATGGTCCCACCATTTATCAAGTTTTGCCAACTCTTCCGGACTTATATCAGCTGGTGCTTCCTTCGGAGGAGATTTTTCTAACACGTAGAACATCTTCTCCGAGGTCAATACAATCTTCAACTTACGGAACCATTTCGTATAGTTTGCGCCAGTCAGTTTGTTTTGTTCGAGAATAGAGAATAGTGGATTGCGCGAATTCATCTTAATGAAATACTGAAAAGAAACAGACAATAATCAGTGATTGTTTAATTAATTTACTAAGACATAAAATAAGGCGAAATTTATTTTATGAATCTCACTCCCACTATTTTAACGATTTCACTACCCTCTAGTGAAAACGAGAAACATTTTCTTTAGTGGGAACATGGAGTCCAATTGACAAACTATAGTCCCGAATAATATCAGCCAACCATAATTTTCAAAAGGTAGAGCCCAATTGCTTCCAAAGCAACCTCCATGTTTTTACCTCATGTCCAATAAGGGCCCAATAATATGACGCCGTTTATTGTGACACGTCAAGATGACCCATCAATATTAAGTTGTGATGGACGGTCGCCATGTGGATCCCCAATAATATGAGCCAATCCCATGGGAGTTCCATCCAACTTACAACATGTGTCGATCCAATGTACAGCTTTCCGACGAACGGGCCCCCCCAATAATATGAGCCGGACCGTATCCGCTGGTAGCATCTCATACATTGATCGTTGATGGAAGGTAGGAACATTTAAACAATATTTAAATTTCCTTTATTTATCTTGATATCAATTTTAAATCATATTTAAAATGAGGGATTTTTAATTTTTGAAAATTTGTCTCATCATTTAAAATTTGTATGCTTGCGGGATTCATACAATTTAGTCTAAACATGCATACAACGACAATATCATATATTATATTTTAGGATGATCGATTCCATTACTAATCGACCCGTGGTTGCCAATCACGAGTATAAGTCCAATCCTAGGTGATATGCAAGTATGCAATGCAATCCTATTACATTGTGCTTCCAATTTACATTTCTTCAGTCTTTATCATTGCTTGCTGGTCCCACCTCCATCTTCAAAATCTCCCACTATTTCTAGTGAATTTACAATAAATTACTATGACAAATAAAGGGATACATTATAGGGGTAGGAACGGGCCATAAACCAGGCCCACTTTTATTACAAATGATAAAATCAAATTTGGGCCATAAATCAGGCCCATTAATAAAATCCAACAATCAATAATAAAGCCAAATGTAAACAACCTAACATACACCTATAATATTGGTCATGGCAATCGATCATCCTTATCCAATAATATTTAATTCAAAAATTAATTTATTGGATATCATGCAATGGCAATAAATATAAATAGATAAAATCATATTTCATACATAAAATCTTATTTTATATATAAAATCATATTTTATCTAGTTTATCCATAAAATCATATTTTACATATAAAATCCAATTTTATACATAAAATCATATTTTATTATCAATTGTACCAAAATTAATAATTAAATATTTAATTTATTGGATTAAATTTATAAATTTCCAAAATTCAAAATTTATCCAAAAATTAATTTTTCTTAAAAAATTTTGGGCTCAAACAATTTTGACTTATTGACTCGTGGACCAACTGAAACAATTTTCAATCGGGCCAAAAACTGGGCTCGATAACAATTAACGGGCTGAAATTCAAAATTTCAAAAAATTAAAGTTTTAATTTTTCTGGGCTGCCCGGGACGATCCCGGGCAGTCCCCGACAATCAGGCCGGGGGCCCGGCCCAGCTGCGCGCTGGGCTAGGGCAACGTTTTCCCTAGCCCAGCACGCTGGGCTGCTGGGCCGCATCCGCGGCCCAGCTGCGCGCAGGGCAGAGGGCAGTCCCCCCGGAAAATTAAAAAAAAAAAATTTGTTTTATTTTTCTGAAAAAATCGAGGCTTGTACAATTGATAAAATTTTAATCGTAAAATCCGAAAACAACCTGGCTCTGATACCACTGTTGGAACACGGTCGTTCTCTGGATCGAAAAAGAAAGTGATACCCGGTGCAGCGGAAGTTTTAAAATTTTATATGGAACGATTCCATATGGGTATCAAATTTCTACGATTAAAATTGATAATATAAAATTTAAACAATATAAATTTTACCTTAAAATATCGAAGCGAGATTATGGACACCAACAGATTAAACTGCTCTTGTTGTATATCCCAGGAACTGATGAACGAACGATTCTTCAATCAGGTCCACGAACAAAAGTTTAATCTCTCTGATAGACTGCACTAGAAAGTCTATCAGAATTTCCTACGAAGAGATAGAACAGATATGATCTGTTAAATCAGTCTGCAAATTCAAAAATTCACAGACTGAAATTTTCGAACACTGTGAGGAGAGGGGAGGGGTCGGCCAAATTTCAAAGAGAGGAGGCTCTCTAGGTTTTCAAAATTATGACCTATGTTATCTAATTTCTGTACTGCAATAACTTATTTATAATGTGGGCTGCTAACAGCTTAGGGCCCATTAGTCATAAGTTCAAGCCTGACAAGCAAAGCCCGCATGTTCAAAAATTAATATAAAATTCATCGTGACTCAGATTGATAAACCAATTTCACCAATGTGCACAGAAACCATTTCTGCATCTTTTAAAGTCAAGATAAATTTTCTGAATCCGAATTCAGTGGTTTCCAAAAATGTCCATCACTATGTCATTTTAGGAAATCTTACTCCCTCTACTTTTAAATAAGAAGTCCCACTTCTTTATTCACTAAATTTAACTCTTTAAATTTAATTATCTCAACGGGGATTAAAAATCCATTACTTGTGTGACCCTCAATGGTTCAGGGATACAGCTAGCCGTGGGCTCACAACTCCTTGTGACTCGGAACAACAATTTCCGACTTGCCCATCGAATCATGGTAAGAGCGCCTAGCAACATCGCCCCATGATTCCCTAGGTATCACTGATAGTGCCTGCAAGAACCAATATATTTTGGTTAGCGTACAGTACGGTCCCTTCATCCATATATCCCGATCGAATCAACAACCATTGGTAAATCGAGAGTCATTCGAGATTCGATAACTATGTAATACATCTTGAAGATCAAATAGTGACATCGCATGTGCTACTAGGAAACCAAGTAACCTAAAAAACGTCATGTACTCTGGCCAGAGATTCGTCATACTAATATCTCCTCAGATTGCATAGGATATCCACACTCGCAAGTATGTGGTGAATCCTTGACAACAAAGCATCGACTCCTATATGTGTCGTAACTGTACCCAATCCCGGCACATGATGACCCCAATAGAGTCGGTAAATGAGTCAAAGTACAGTACTAGCATATAGAGTCTCAATGATGTTTCAAGTAGTAAGGACTAATGGTGTACAACCAAAACCGCGGACTTTATCCACTCGATAAGTGATAACCACTTGGAAAGTGCGGATAGGGTAGTTCGATCATTCATCATATGAATATCCATTTGCATGCTTTGAACATCTCTATGTTCCATACCAATGAAACGTGGTACTCGGCATTGCAAATGCTAGTCTCAATCTCGAGCGATCCTTATCCTTATTAACGGACGGCTCAATCGACTAGGAACTGTTTAGAATATACAGTGACTTTAAGATGTGTTTCATGATAGCCATCCCCATGTGCTACCACATCTTACATACACTATAGTATATTCAAGGTCTTCATCTAAACATCTTATAGTATGTCACAACATAATAATATGATAAAAGATAAAGTAAATGTCATTATAAAAGTGTAAATTATATTAAACAAAATATTGTTTATACATAGAGTCATAAAAGCCCTTAGCCACAAGTTGGCTCACCGGGCACCCACTCTTTCATTTCATTGAGTTTATTTTTAAATACCCATCTAGTTCCTATTATAGATTTATCTAAAGGTCTAGGAACTAAATCCCAGACAGAATTTCTTTCGAATTGATTCAATTCATCTTGCATGGCTTCTATCCAATTACTGTCAAGAAGAGCTTCTTCTACTTTCTTAGGTTCTATATGAGAAATAAAAGCAGCATGCATGAATTCATTAATCATCTGACCTCTGGTTCTCAAAGGTGCAGATGTATTACCTATTACTAAGTTTTGAAAGAGTGGGTGCCCGGTGAGCCAACTTGTGGCTAAGGGCTTTGATGACGCTTTGTATAAACAATCTTTTGTTTAATATTATTTACACTTTTATTAATGGCAATGACTTTGTCTTTCTTCATATTGTGATATTGTGATATACTATTGTTGTTTTGATAAAGACCTTGAATATACTATAGTGTATGTAAGATGTGGTAGAACATGGAGATGTCTATCATGAAACACATCTTATAGTCACTGTATATTCTAAACTGTTCCTAGTCGATTGAGCCGTCCGATAATAAGGATAAGGATCGCTCGAGTTTGAGACTAGCATTTGCGATGCAGAGTACCACGTTTCATTGGTAAGGAACATAGAGATGTTCGAAGCATGCAAATGGATATTCATATGATGAATGATCGAACTACCCTATCCGGACTTTCCAAGTGGTTATCACTTATCAAGTGGATATAGTCCGCGGTTTTGGTTGTACACCATTAGTCCTTACTACTTGAGACATCATTGAGACTCTATATGCTAGTACTGTTCTTTGACTCGTTTACCGACTCTATTGGGGTCATCAGGTGTCGGGATTGGGTACAGTTACAACACATATAGGAGTCGATGCTTTGTTGTCAAGGATTCACCACATACTTGCGAGTGTGGATATCCTATGCGATCTGAGGAGATATTAGTGTGACGAATCTCTGGCCAGAGTACATGATGTGATTTAAGAAATGGTTTCTTAGTAGCAAATGCGATGTCACTATTTGATCTTCAAGATGTATTGCATAGTTATCGAATCTCGAGCGACTCTCGATATACCAATGGTTGTTGATTCGATCGGGATATTTGGATGAAGGGACCGTATTGTACGCTAACCAAAATCTACTGGTTCTTGTAGGCACTATCAGTGATACCTAGGGAATCATGGGGCGATGTTGCTAGGCGCTCATACCATGATTCGATGGGCAAGTCGGAAATTGTTGTTCCGAGTCACAAGGAGTTGTGAGCCCACGGCTAGCTGTATCCCTGAACCATTGAGGGTCACACAGTGTAATGGATTTTTAATCCCCGTTGAGATAGTTAAATTTAAAGAGTTAAATTTAATGAACGAAGAAGTTGGACTTCTTATTTAAGAGTAGAGGAGTAAGATTTCCTAAAATGACATAGGGATGGCCATTTTTGGAAATCACTGAATTCGCATTCAGAAAAATTTATCTTGACTTTAAAAGGTGCAGAAATGGTTTCTGTGCACATTGGTGAAATCGGTTTATCAATCGGAGTCACGATGAATTTTATATTAATTTCTGAACATGCGGGCTTTGCTTGTCGGGCTTGAACTTATGACTAATGGGCTCTAAGCTGTTAATGGCCTACATTATAAATAAGTTATTGCAGTACAGAAATTACACACAACAAGGTCACAATTTTCGAAAACCTAAGTATTTTTCTAACAAGTGTGGCCGCCCCCCTCCCTGTCTACTCGAGAAAAATCCAGCCTGTGATTTTGAATTACAGTCTGGTTTAACGGATCAAATTCGTTAATCTCTTCGTAGAAAACTTCTGATAGATTTTCTAGTGCAATCTATCAGAGGGATTAAATCTCTGTTCGTGGACCTGATTGAAGAACAGTTCGTCCATCAGTTCCAGGGATATACAACAAGAGCAGAGAAATCTGTTGGTGTCCAAAATCTCGATTCGATATTAAAGGTAAAAATTTTATAATTGTTATTTAATTTTTACACACACAATTTAATCGTAAGGTTGATACCCATTATGGAATCGTTCCATACAAAATTTTAAACTTCCGCTGCACCGGGTATTAATCATAATTGATCTGATCGACGCGTTCTCCAACAGTGGTATCAGAGCCAGGTTGCTCAGATCAAGCGATTAAATTAATCGATTGTACAAAAAAAAAAAAATTTTTTAGGCCTCGGTTTTTGAAACAAAATAAATATTTAAAAATAAAAAAAAAAAAAATTTCGGGCAAAAACCCGGGCAGCGATTGGATCGCTGCCCGGGAGGGTCAGCGATTGGTCGCTGCCCTTCGCAGCGCTGGGCGCTGCACAGGGCGGCGCACGGCGCAGGTCAACGCTCGGCGCTGCCCTAGGGGCAGCCGGGCTGCCCGGCCCGGGAACGTCCCGGGCGGCCCGCGGGAAAAATTATTTTAATTTTTAAATTAAATTTTAATATGTTAAAATTCTATTTTTTGGTCCGATCGAAAATTGTTTTGATTGGTCCACGAGGCGTCGGATCGAATTGTTCGAGTCCGAAAATTTTAAAATTGATTTTTGGATAAATTTGAATTTTTGGAAAATTTTAATATTTTATCCTTTAATTGAATTTTGAAATTAATTATTTTTGGTACAATTGATGATAAGATATGATCTTATGGATATATTGAGTAAAATATGATTTTATGTATAAAATTGGATTTTATAGATAAAATATGATTTTATTTGATAAAAAGATAAAATATGATTTTGTATGTAAAATAAGATTTTATGTATGAAATATGATTTTATCCTTTTAAATTTAAATTGCCATTGCATGTTATCCAATAAATTAATTTTTGAATTAAATGTTATTGGATAAGGATGATCGATTGTCATGACCAATTTTGTAGGTGTATGTTAGGAATTTACATTTGTTTTTATTGTTGTTGGTTTTATTAATGGGCCTGGTTTATGGCCCAATATGAATGTCATATGTAATAAAAGTGGGCTTGGTTTATGGCCCGTTCCCACCCCTTAAAAATGTATCCCCTACTTGTCATTGTTATTTATTGTAAATACATTAGATTTAGTGGGAGATCAAGATTTGAAGATGGAGGTGGGACCAGCAGACAATAAAGACAGAAGAAATGCAAATTGGAAGCAAATGTAATAGGATTGCATTGCATACTGCATATTACCTAGGATTGGACTAAGACTCGTGATTGGCAATCACGGGTCGATTAGAAATGGAATCGATCATCCTATATAATATGTGATATTATAGTTGTATGCATGTTTTATACAAAATTGTGTGAATCCGACAAGCATACAAAATTTTAAAAATGATGAGACAAATTTTTATAATTAAAAATCCCTCATTTTAAATATGATTTAAAATTGATATCAAGATAAATAAAGGAAATTTAAATTTGTTTAAATGTTCCTACCTTCCATCAACGATCAATGTATGAGATGCTACCCGCGGATACGGTCCGGCTCATATTATTGGGGGGGCCCGTTCGTCGGAAAGTTGTACATTGGATCGACACATGTTGTAAGTTGGGTGGAACTCCCATGAGATCGGCTCATATTATTGGGGGATCCACATGGTGTCCGTCCATCACAACTTAATATTGATGGGTCATCTTGACATGTCAAAATAATCGGCGTCATATTATTGGGCCCTTATTGGACATGAGGTAAAAACGTGGAGGTTGCTTTGGAAGCAATTGGGCTCTACCTTTTGAAAATTATGGTTGGCTGATATTATTCGGGACTATAAGTTTGTCAATTGGACTCCATGTTCTCACTAAGGAAAACAGTTTCCCGTTTTCACTAGAGGGTAGTGAAATCGTTAAAATAGTGGGAGTGAGATTCATAAAATAAATTTCGCCTATTTTATGTCTTAGTAAATTGCTTAAACAATCACTGATATTTGTCTGTTTCTTTTCAGTATTTCATACGATGAATTCGCGTAATCCACTTTTCTCGATCCTCGAACAAAATAAGTTGACTGGCGCAAACTATACGGAATGGTTCCGTAAGTTGAAGATTGTCTTGACTTCGGAGAAGATGCTCTACGTGTAAGAAAAATATCCTCCGAAGGAAGCACCAGCTGACGTAAGTCCGGAGGAGTTAGCCAAGCTTGATACATGGTGGGACCATGATATCAAGACCAAATGCTATATGCAAGCCTCGATGTCTGATGAACTCCATAGGCGATTTGAGGACACCGTGAATGCTGCTGACATTCACGTTCAACTCAAGGAACTTTTTGGGGCTCAATCGAGGGCTGAAAGGTTCGCTACTGTAAAGGAGCTAATGATGTGTCGCATGCGTTAAGGGACTTCGGTCCGTGATCATGGGGTACGAGTGATTTGGCTCATACAGAAGTTGGTAACCCTTGATTTGGTGTTGGAGCATGAACTCAACGTGGACTTACTACTTCTGTCTCTTCCTTCTTCGTTTGACGAATTTGTGGTAAATTTCAATATGAACAAGATAGAGGCCTCCCTTGAAGAGATGGTCAATATGCTTGTGACATATGAATCCACATTAAAGAAGGATAAACCGGCTTTCTTGGTGGGCTCCTCTTCTTCTGCTAAGAAGGGGCCAAGTACAAAGGGTAAGAAACGTTCTGCCCCACCCAAGAAAATCGAACCCGAGAAGAAGTACAAGACAAAGGCTTCAAACATGGAAAAATCCAAGGATGTTTGCCATTACTGCAAGAAGCCCGGACATTGGAAGCGTAACTGCAAGGAATATCTAGAGCAGTTGCGAACTGCGAAGGGTATGTTCTATATTGAAATAAATGTTTCACTTAATACTACTTCTTGGGTATTGGATACCGGATGTGGATCTCACATTTGCAATGATTTGCAGGTGATGACAAGAAGTCGCAGGCTTAGGATGGGTGAGACCCAGCTGAGGCTCGGAAATGGTTCCAGAGTTGAAGCAAAATCCGTGGGAGATGTTTATTTAATTTTGCAGAATGGTTTTAAGTTACTTTTAAGAGATGTTTTATTTGTTCCGGATTTGATTAAAAACATTATTTCTGTTTCTATGCTTGATAGAGATGGTTATTCTTGCAATTTTGTGAATGGGATTTGCAATATTTACAAGAATGAATGTTTAATTGGAAATGGACAACTTGAAAACGATCTATACAACTTAAAACTAAAAGACGTTCCAATAAATTATGTTGATAAACCGGCAACAACAAACAAAAGGAAAATCGATAGCCAAAACCCGGCAAACCTATGGCACGCTAGGCTAGGTCATATTTCCTCAAGGAGGATGAACAAGCTAGTGGGAGAGGGCATGTTTGATATGTCTGATATTAACTCTCTACCTACTTGTGAATCCTGCCTAAAAGGAAAAATGACTAAATCTCCTTTTAAGGGGAAACCTAAGCGTAGTCAAAATCTGTTGGATTTGATCCATACAGATGTTTGTGGTCCATTTAGAGTTGGGACTCAATATGGCCACACCTACTTCATTACCTTTACTGATGATTATTCAAGGTATGGGTATTTATATTTAATGAAATATAAGTCTGAAGCATTTGAAAAGTTCAAAGAATTCAAGGCTGAAGTAGAAAACAAGCTAAGTAAAAGTATTAAAGCACTTCGATCGGATCGAGGTGGAGAATACTTGAGTACCGAGTTTTTGGACTATCTAAAAGAGAATGGGATTCTCTCTCAGTGGACTCCTCCTATGACACCACAGCTTAATGGTGTATCGGAGCGTCGTAATCGAACTTTGTTGGACATGGTTCGGTCCATGATGAGCTTCACTGAGCTTCCACTTTCGTTTTGGGGCTATGCGCTTGAAACGGCGGTATTGTTGTTGAACAACGTCCACACTAAAGCAGTGGACAAAACACCATACGAGTTATGGAATGGCAAAGCTCCTAAGTATTCGTACTTGAGGATTTGGGGATGTCCTGCTTACGTGAAGCGGACAGTGGGAGATAAGTTGGATAGTCGATCCAGCTTATGTTATTTTGTAGGGTATCCAAAGAATTCAATCGGATATTATTTCTATTATCCTGCTGAAACAAAGGTGTTTGTTTCAAGGAATGCCACCTTCTTGGAGAAGGAGTTCTTATTGGATAAGAAAGGCGAGATGATGGAACTCGAAGAAATTCGAGAAGAACCCGAAATACAAAATAACGATCCTACACCTCAGGAACCATTGCTGGACACGCCTATACCTAGAAGATCCGAGAGGACTTCTAGACCTCCTATTCGATATGGTCTTCTTCTTGAAGGGGATCAAGATGAACCCGATGTTGGATGTGATCCAAGAAACTTCAAGGAAGCAATTTCTGATGCGGATTCAAATTTATGGCTTGAAGCTATGCAGTCGGAAATAGATTCGATGCATACAAACCAAGTTTGGTCTCTAGTAGATCCTCCCGATGGAATTGTTCCAATAGGGTGTAAATGGATCTACAAGAGAAAGCTTGGGCCTGATGGTAAGGTATTGACCTATAAGACGCGATTGGTGGCAAAAGGTTATACTCAAAGACAAGGAGTTGACTATGATTAAACCTTTTCACCAGTTGCAATGTTCAAGTCCATAAGAATCCTTATTGCCATAGCTGCATGGTATGACTATGAGATATGGCAAATGGATGTGAAGACTGCTTTTCTTAATGGAGACATTAAGGAAGAAATCTATATGAAGCAGCCTGAGGGGTTCACATCCATGGGAAGCGAGCATAAGGTATGCAAGCTTCAGAGATCAATTTATGGTCTAAAACAAGCATCAAGAAGTTGGAACCAGAAATTTGATGAAACAATAAAAGATTTTGGTTTCATCAAGAATCCGGAGGAACCATGCGTGTACAAGAAAGTAGTTAAGGATGTTGTGACATTCTTAGTACTTTTTGTTGATGACATCCTACTCATTGGGAATGATGTAGGGATGTTGCAGTCAACAAAGATATGGTTATCAGGTAGATTCTCAATGAAGGATTTGGGTGAGGCATCCTATATTCTAGGGATACAGATCTATAGAGATAGATCTAAGAGAATGATAGGACTCACTCAGTCAACCTACATCGACACCATATTGAAACGGTTTTCAATGGATGGGTCCAAGAGAGGACATCTACCCATGTGTCATGGAGTTTCTCTATCCAAGTCTATGTGTCCCAAGACTGATGAAGAGATAGAGAAAATGACACATGTACCATATGCGTCAGCCATAGGTAGTATCATGTATGGGATGATATCTACCAGACCGGATGTAGCATTTGCTCTGAGTGTCACGAGCAGATATCAAGCTAATCCCGGTCAAATGCATTGGAAAGCCGTGAAGGACATTCTTAAGTACTTACGAAGGACTAAGAATATGTTCATGGTATATGGAGGAAGAGAACTAAAATTGGAAGGCTATACCGACTCTAGCTTCCAAAGTGACGTGGATAACTCGAAGTCAACCTCTGGATTTGTGTTCATGCTCAATGGCGGTGCTGTCTCTTGGAAGAGTTCCAAGCAGGACACCACAGCGGATTCCACCACTGAAGCAGAATACATTGCAGCATCAGCTGCTGCTAAAGAGGCTGTTTGGATGAGGAATTTCGTCCAAGAGTTGGGCGTCATTCCTGAAGTTGTTGGTCCAGTCTCGGTGTACTGTGACAACACGGGTGCCGTTGCTCAGGCAAAGGAACCAAGGTCTCATCAAAGATCCAAACACGTACTGAGGAAATACCACATCATCCGGGAGATCGTGGAAAGAGGAGACATCACTGTCGAAAGAGTGGCCTCTGCAGACAATATCGCTGATCCACTTACTAAGCCCTTGCCAGGACCATTATTTGACAAACATCGCGAAGCAATGGGTCTACGTAGTATGACTAGTTGGCTATAGGGCAAGTGGGAGATTGAAAGAGTGGGTGCCCGGTGAGCCAACTTGTGGCTAAGGGCTTTGATGACTCTTTGTATAAACAATCTTTTGTTTAATATTATTTACACTTTTATTAATGGCAATGACTTTGTCTTTCTTCATATTGTGATATTGTGATATACTATTGTTGTTTTGATAAAGACCTTGAATATACTATAGTGTATGTAAGATGTGGTAGAACATGGAGATGTCTATCATGAAACACATCTTATAGTCACTGTATATTCTAAACTGTTCCTAGTCGATTGAGCCGTCCGATAATAAGGATAAGGATCGCTCGAGTTTGAGACTAGCATTTGCGATGCAGAGTACCACGTTTCATTGGTAAGGAACATAGAGATGTTCGAAGCATGCAAATGGATATTCATATGATGAATGATCGAACTACCCTATCCGGACTTTCCAAGTGGTTATCACTTATCGAGTGGATATAGTCCGCGGTTTTGGTTGTACACCATTAGTCCTTACTACTTGAGACATCATTGAGACTCTATATGCTAGTACTGTGCTTTGACTCGTTTACCGACTCTATTGGGGTCATCAGGTGTTGAGATTGGGTACAGTTACAACACATATAGGAGTCGATGCTTTGTTGTCAAGGATTCACCACATACTTGCGAGTGTGGATATCCTATGCGATGTGAGGAGATATTAGTGTGACGAATCTCTGGCCAGAGTACATGATGTGATTTAAGAAATGGTTTCTTAGTAGCACATGCGATGTCACTATTTGATCTTCAAGATGTATTGCATAGTTATCGAATCTCGAGCGACTCTCGATATACCAATGGTTGTTGATTCGATCGGGATATTTGGATGAAGGGACCGTACTGTACGCTAACCAAAATCTACTGGTTCTTGTAGGCACTATCAGTGATACCTAGGGAATCATGGGGCGATGTTGCTAGGCGCTCATACCATGATTCGATGGGCAAGTCAGAAATTGTTGTTCCGAGTCACAAGGAGTTGTGAGCCCACGGCTAGCTGTATCCCTGAACCATTGAGGGTCACACAGTGTAATGGATTTTTAATCCCCGTTGAGATAGTTAAATTTAAAGAGTTAAATTTAATGAACGAAGAAGTTGGACTTCTTATTTAAGAGTAGAGGAGTAAGATTTCCTAAAATGACATAGGGATGGCCATTTTTGGAAATCACTGAATTCGGATTCAGAAAAATTTATCTTGACTTTAAAAGGTGCAGAAATGGTTTCTGTGCACATTGGTGAAATCGGTTTATCAATCGGAGTCACGATGAATTTTATATTAATTTCTGAACATGCGGGCTTTGCTTGTCGGGCTTGAACTTATGACTAATGGGCCCTAAGCTGTTAGTGGCCTACATTATAAATAAGTTATTGCAGTACAGAAATTACACACAACAAGGTCACAATTTTCGAAAACCTAAGTATTTTTCTAACAAGTGTGGCCGCCCCCCTCCCTGTCTACTCGAGAAAAATCCAGCCTGTGATTTTGAATTACAGTCTGGTTTAACGGATCAAATTCGTTAATCTCTTCGTAGAAAACTTCTGATAGATTTTCTAGTGCAATCTATCAGAGGGATTAAATCTCTGTTCGTGGACCTGATTGAAGAACAGTTCGTCCATCAGTTCCAGGGATATACAACAAGAGCAGAGAAATCTGTTGGTGTCCAAAATCTCGATTCGAGATTAAAGGTAAAAAATTTATAATTGTTATTTAATTTTTACACACACAATTTAATCGTAAGGTTGATACCCATTATGGAATCGTTCCATACAAAATTTTAAACTTCCGCTGCACCGGGTATTAATCATAATTGATCTGATCGACGCGTTCTCCAACAAGTTTGGTGGATGAGTTTTGAACCATCTGTAATTTGGACCAAGTTGATCTGTGTTTCCTTGTTGATCTTGGTCATCGTGATGTGCAATATGATCTGTGTTTGTAGTAATCTCATTCTCAACTGGTGGTTCTTCTGGTCTCTATTCTTCAACTTGATCTGGTTCACATTGAATATTTTGTATGATCTGGATTTCTTCTTCATCATCTGAATCAAGCTTTGCATCCTCAATTCTGTTACTGAGATCATTTAGGCTTGAAGATTCATTAGTGACATATGTTTCATCAAAAACAACATGTATAGATTCTTCAAATGTTAGAGATTTAGTATTATATACTCTATAAGCTTTACTAACAGATGAATATCCCAGAAACAAACTAGCATCTGATCTGACATCGAGTGCAGTCAGATGAGTCTTACCATTGTTGTGAATGAAACATTTGCAACCAAATACCTTGAAGTATGATATCACTAGAACTTTACCATACCAGATCTCATAAGTTTTTTTTCCAACTTTCTTATTAATCATTGATCTGTTCTGAGTGTAACAAGCTTTTTTTACAGCTTCTGCCCAAAACTAATGTGAAATACCTGAATCAGCAATCATTGTTCTAGCAGCTTTCTTTATAGTTCTATTTCTCCTTTCTGCAACACCATTTTGTTGTGGCGTTCTAGCTGCTGAATACTCATGCTTGATTCCATGATTTTCAAGATAAGTAGACAGAGTTTGATTTGTAAACTCGGTTCCTCTGTCACTTCTAATTTTATCAATCGATTGAGATTTCTCATTTTGAAGTCTTAAAAGGAGTTTAATCAATTGGGTGGCAGTTTGATCTTTGGATTTTAAAAATATCACCCAAGTGAATCTTGAGAAATCATCAACAATAACTAAGGTGTACTTCATTTCCCCTAAGCCTGTTACTGGTATAGGACCAAAAAGATCCATGTGCAATAGTTCTAAGATTTTGGAGGATGATTTACATCCTTTGTTTTTAAAAGTTGATCTGATCTGCTTACCTAGTTGGCAAGCAGAACAAATTTTATCTTTTGAAAACTCGATTTTAGGCAGACCTGTAACCAATTTATGTTTACTCAGATTGGCTAAAGCTTTGAAGTTCAAGTGATTGAGTCTCTTGTGCCATAACCAATTTTGGTTCACTTTTGCTGCTACCAGACAGACTGAAGTGAATGGTTGATCCGACCAATTGACTTTATAAGTGTTTCCATTTCTTTCACCTATCATAATGATTAGTCCAGATTGATCTTTTACAGTGCAAGTGTGCTTTTGGAACTCTACGCAGTAGTCATAGTCACACAATTGACTAATACTAATCAGATTGTATTTCAAATTTTCTACGAGTAATACATCTTTAATATGAATATTTCCATGGATAAGTTTACCCTTACCCATGGTTGTACCTTTAGAGTTATCTCTGAAAGTAATCTTAGGTCCTGATCCTAGTATATATTCAGATAGCATTCTTCTGTCTCCTATCATATGCCTTGAGCATCCACTATCCAGATACCACACTGTTTGTTTGATCAATTCGCCCTTGTTTTCCTACAAAAAGAAAGTAAAATAACTTTGGTCCCCATTCCTACTTGGGTCCACGCTGGATTAATCCCTTTGGAATCCATACTTGGATTATCCTTACAGGCTTTCCATGATGTTGTCCTTTGGGAATAACATATTTATCTGATGACCTTTGTGCTTTGTGCTTTGTGTCCAAGTGTTGTGATCAGATCGATTATTCCCATTTGAATTCCAATACTTTCTGTACGAGCTGTTAGAATGTGGTTTATGTTGAGTTGACGAAGTTCTCTGTCTTTCAGAACTATTTCTAGACCAATTTGATCTAGATCTAGTCCATCCTGACTTAGATCTATCTGGCTCAACATATCCCAGCCCTCTGTGTAAGAGTTTGCTCTGATGAGGTATTGAATATGTCATAGGGATCTCTGGTTCATATATCGTGCTGGATCTCACAAACTTCATATACTTTAAGCTGTTATTTTCCAGACACAATTGAGTGATTGGAGTAGATGAACTTCCTTCATTTGTGCTGTAGTCTAAGCCAGATTTACCTCCAGCTTGCTTTTGCATTCCGGTAAGTTTATCTAAGGATATCGATGCTTTATTCCAAGAGTTTACTAGATCTGTTAATCTCTGATTTTTCAGATAAAGTTTCTTGTAGCTTGCTTCTCATATCATTGTTTTCGGTCATTAGCAAATTTATCTGAGCTCTTAGACTGTCTGATCCAGTGTACTCATTCGAGTTACTTTGATCTGACTTATCTGTTGTACTCTTTCAATTTGTTCTGACTTCATCAAACTTAAGAGATAGCATGCGATATTCATTAACCATCTCATTTAATGCATTGATAAGATCTTCCTTACTAAATTCATCAGAAGTAAAGTCAAGTACCTCTCCATCGTCTGGAATGTCAGCGTTATTAGCCATAAGACATTTGACAGCTTCATCTTCACTTTCACTTGACGATGCTTCTGAGTCGGATGAGGTGGAATCTGATTATGCCCATTTGCTATTGCTTTCATCTGCTAAGAGGGCCTTTTGTTCTTTCTTCCTGCTGAATCTTTTCATTTTTTCTCTTGAGTTCTTCTTGTATGATGTTCTTTTCTCATCCTTTTTGGGTTTGGTACAGTCAGCTATGAAGTGTCCTTCTTTTCCACAATTGTAACAAGCTCGATTTTCTTCAACTGGTTCTTTTGGTTTGAAGCTTGATCTGTTAGTTCTTTGGAAACTGTTGTGATTCTTTCTCATGAATCTTCCAAACTTCTTTACAAATAGTGACATTACATCGCTACTGATTTGTTCTGCAGTCTTGGTTGCTGGAATTTCATCTGCTGCAGTGAGAGCTTTGGTAACTTGTGATGTTGATGTGTCTTCGAACTCCCAGTTCGAATTCATAAGCTTTAAGATCTGCAAATAGATCATGTAGTTCAATCTTATTGAGATCCTTGGATTCCCTCATAGCGACTGTCTTTACATCTCATTCTAGTGGCAGAGCTCTCATGACTTTGAGTGTTACTTCACGATTGCTGTAACTCTTTCCAAGTGCATTTAGCTCGATCATAATGATGATGAATCTTTCATCAAATTCATTCATTGTTTCTCCTGATTTCATCTTGATATTGTCAAACTTTTGAATAGCCACCATGAGTTTGTTTTCCTTCGTTTGATCATTTCCTTCACATAATTGAGTGAGCTTCTCCCATATTTCTTTGGCAGTAGTGCAGTTTTTGATCTTGCTAAACATGTTTTTGTCCAGAGTTTTGTATAGAATATCTCTGGCAACATTGTCAAGATTGGCTTTCCTTTTATCTTCAGAAGTCCATTCAGATCGAGACTTTTCTATCATTTGAGGAGCACCTTCAGTAATAGCAACAGCAGTGTTGACTTTCATAATCTTCATTGGTCCATCTGTTACAACGAACCACATATCATCATCCAGTGCTGATAGATGTGCCTGCATACGAATTTTCCAGTCATCATAATCTTCTTTTGAAAACATAGAGATTTTGCTAAACGATGTCATAACTAAAAATATGCCATAGTTTAAGAGACGATTCAGGTGATAAGCAAGAACCGCTCTGATACCACTTATTAGGATCGAAATATGTGTAGAGGTGGGGGAGGGTGAATACACAATATAAAATTTTACGAGTACTTCGATCTGATTTGTAAGAATCAGACAGAAGTTTCGTTTGCTTAAAACTTTTGATCTGTTCGAAATATCTGAGCAAGTCGGGCGGAAATAATCTTTCTCACAGATTGAATGCCTAATAGTACTAATGCAAATGAAATGAAATAATTGCAGTAAAGAGATAGAGTTATTTCTGGATGTTCGGAGATGAATTCTCCTACGTCACCCCTTCTTCTATTTCCAGAAGGATTCCACTAGAAGACTTTGACTTATACAATTCCTTTGTACAAATCCAATCCAATCAATTCTTTGATAGGAACTCCTAGCAATACTCTAACTCGAAGTAGAACAATTTTTCTACTTAGAGTTTACAAGATGAAGCAACAGAGTATGCTTTGATGGTTTGAACTGCAAAGCTGTAGCTTTGATCTGGATCGACTTGAAGTGTATCTTTGAGCTTGATCGATCTGTGTTGTGTTCTAACTCAGAATATCGAGACTTTGATCTGATGAAATAAGTATCTGAGTTGGTATATTGAGTAAAGGCTTTTTCGACTTTGAATTTGATTGCTTTGTAATTTTCACTCTTGGTCTCGTGTCTTAAATCTTCGAAATGCTTGAGTATTTATAGTTTCTAAAAGTAGACAGTGAGCCGCCAACAATTTCTGATATTGGGCTGCCAGCATATCTCATAAATAGCTCACAAATCTTGACTTAAAGCGAAGGCCGATCAATGTTCAAATTCTCATTAAATGATTTTGTCGTTTTCTTCAATTACAGCAACGGATAGATTCCTGATGAAGCTTCGATCTGGTTGTTGACCATTTGATCTTGTGTCAATCGATCCGGTGTAATAAGATCTGTGGAGCTTGATCTGTATCTTGGTTTAATCACGATACTTTGATCTGGAAACTTTCGTAGAAATATTTAGTCTTTAATATTTGATGAGTCCGATTAATTTATTTACTTGGTTTTGTTTTGACTTTGTAATCACCGAAATTCTAGAGTTTGATCTCCAACAGATAGATATATCTATGTCACCCATTAAAAAGTATTAATTTTTATGCTAAAAATATTATTTTTTGTAGTAAATATAAAACCTACTAAAAAAATCAAATATGCATATACTATCTCCGAATTACTCATTGAATATAGTTTTATTTCTAATTATTAATTATCCAAGTAATAATTACAAACTATAATATAACAACAAAAAATTGTAAAAAAACCAAAAAAACCAACAATACAAGCACATCACATATATATATATATATATAGAATTTTATTATGCTGTCCAATAACTATGCCCAACTTCATGTCCATCATGTACAAGTCAACTCACCTATTGTATTGGTCAACTCATTTATTGTTCATGATGGGCATGAAGTTGGGCATAATTGTTGGGCAGTATAACAAAACTCTATATATATATATATATATATATAAAGGTTATTTATATATTAGTATGTTATTTATATTTTACTTTATATACTATATATATATAAAGGTTAAGACACATAGACCATAGTGGCACCAATTGATTTCTTATAAAAAAATACTCATACGCCAACTTAGAAAGTTTTTTATTTTAATAAAAAAATCATAAAAATCTAGTAATAAACTTATAATTTACTCTTAACTATTATATCTTACTATTCTAAAAAAAATCCAAATATGCATATACTATTTCCAGATTACATGCACATTGGATATAGTTTCATAATTTATTATCATAATACCTGGAATATCATTTCATCATTTACTAATCAAATAATAATTACAAACTATAATTTTTAATAACATATCCAAGAAAAAAAAAAACCAATCGTACAAGCATATTACATAGGCACACTGCATATATTTATACATTATTACTTTTACTCACAATGGAGACATTTACAATGTGTGTGTAATATAATATAAATAAAAATTATGTACATAAAAAAATGGAAAAAAAAATAAGAAGCAAATAAATATATGAAATGAAAATAAGACAATTAGTGTTTTTTTTAAAAAAAAATTAGGAATGATAATAGATTCTATTTGATAATTGAAAGAGCGTAATTTTGATTTCGACAAATTTTCCATTTTATAACAATATAAATGAATGAATATTTTTATTGGCAAGATTTGTGATTTGACTTTGATGTCATATTGGCGAATCAAATGAGCTATAGTTGTATGGAAAATACTAGAAATATAACAAATTATCGTGTACAATGATATTTACAATAATAATATCGTGAGATTTTGCTATTTTATCGAAAGATTTTGTATTTAATGTATCGTGAGATTTTGATAAATTAAATTTTTGTATGTAATTTTTTGTGTTGTAAGATTTGGTGTACAAATTTCGTTGTACATGTAGCATCACTCATAGATGTATCATGTTTATATATAATATAGATTAATCGCACCCTATTTTATGTATAAGTTTATAAGGCAAATAGTATTTACACACTTGTGAAAATTCAAAAAAAAAAAAAAAAAAAACCCTATTTATAAGATTAATAGATTTATAAAAGTTCGTGATTTTAAAAATCAAGTATATTTTCATCATTTTAAAAATTTCATTCGTATTTTCCAAAAATATATTATCTTGGATGGCAATTGACTTTACACATAATATATACTAGCTGCGATGTACACGCGTTGCGTGTGTATTGTAATATTTGAATTTTATGATGTGTTAGTAAGATATAACATAAATGGTATTCATAAATTTCTGAAAAATTAATTATAAAAAAAATAAATGTTTGCATAATTTTATAAGAAATAAGAAAAATAAATATAAATTATAATTGGAGTGGTGGGTGAAGCCGAAAGTGGTGGATGGAAGGAAATGAGTTTGTGGTCTTTTAGAGTTAGTTTTTTTTTAATGTTAAATTTATATCATGCCCTTTTCATTTTCAAGAACATGACAAAATAAATAATGACATTTTTGTCCACCCACATTTTAGACCAAATTCAGTTAGTTTAATGGCTTTGTACATTATAAAATAGTAAAGATATATATATATATATATATCCTTATTGTATATATATATATATAATTATATTATTATTATTATTATATTATTATTATTATTATTATTAATTATTATTATCTATACAATATTATAATACACGAGGGTCACATAATAACCGTTTTGGTCATTTTAATGATTGTACAAAAATACCCCTACTGTTTTTACTAAAATTAATAACATATAAATGCCAAAATTTGTAGATCACTATCCCACTTTCTCAATTATTTTATCATGTTTTTTTTTTAATCACTCATGTTGCAGTAGTGAAAACAAATCATATTAATTAAAACAATATACTCTAAAAATTATATAATATTAATGTATTGTATCACACACGCAACGCGTGTGCGTTTTTGCTAGTTATTATTATTATATATATTATTATTATATATATCTATACAATATTATAATACATGAGGATCACATAATAACCGTTTTGGTCATTTTAATGGTTGTACAAAAATACCCCTACTGTATTTACTAAAATTAAAAACACCATAAAGGGCAAAATTTGTATATCACTACCCCACTTTCTAACTATTTCATCATGTTCTTTTTTTAACCACTCATGTTGCAGTAGTGAAAAATAAATCACATTAATTAAAAAAATATACTCTATAAATTATATATAATATTAATGTATTGTATCACACACGTAACACGTGTGCGTTTTTGCAAGTTATTGTTATTATATATATATTATTATATTTATATATTTATATATATATATATATTATGTTATTATTATTATTATATTATAATAGCTTAACCCATTAGAGAAACTACATTTGGTCATTTTAATAGATTTTTAAATTTATCTTTATTATTCTTTCAACGTATTCAATAATTAAAAAAATAATTTATCATTCAAAAACTTTCCACCTCCTCTTTCCACTATCTCATTATCCTAATTTATAATTATCATTATCCCTTTACCCATTATCTTAATTTATAAATAAATTTAAATTTATAAAAATATATTTTGTGTACATGTAACGCATGTGTACAAAATTGTGTATTAGTATATATAAAGTTTTCATATGAGATGCCGAAGCAATTTGCCCAAGATTGATGCACGAAGTGTATACAATATGATTGACAAAAACACGAGTATAAATGATATTGGGTGTTAGAAAAATAAACTAGGACCTCAATTCCCATAAATCGAAACTAAGGACGTCAATAGAGTGGGAGAGGAGCATTCTTCTCGCGAATTCAAAACTCATAATCATCCTCAACTCCATCTTCTGTTCTATCTAATCAGATAATTTATATTCTCAATTTCCCGTGGGGATTAATAAACGAAGAGTTTCAGAGTAAGCATTACATAATCTCCAAGATGATTTTTTGGGAAAAAAGAGAATAGATCTTCCATTTTTCTACCACATATCCTATTTGTTTGTTTTTTTCTAGAAATAGAAATGAATTGTTACAAAACAAATACATTTGTTTTTCATTAACAAAAATATCTTTCATATCGAAATTAGATATTGTGGTAGACCCTAATAGGGTTAGGGTCTTTTGCTGCAAAAGGGGTCAAAAAATGAAGAGAAGAGATGGGTGGTAGGCCAGCCACTAGCCAAGAAATTCAATGTGCGAATCGAGGGTTCATACTCTAAAACCTATCTGATTTTATCAATTTTTAGAATTTTTTCTCGAAGAAATCATGCATTTTCTAGGATATTATTATATATATTATTAATTAATATTATTAATTATATATTAAATATATTAATTATTAATAATTTATTATTTATAATATTTATTAAGGATTTCATCGAAAACTTACTGCAGCTTGCCAAACAAAAGCTAAAAGAAAAAAAACAGAAGTATAACTGGCATATATAACATCTACGATTGGATTCAAAATAACATAAATATCAATCTCTGCATCGAATAATCTAAAAATTACAATATGGTGGGACAAACTTGTCATCCTCAAGGGCCCGGGTGGCCCAATTTTTTAAATTTGTTTTATGTAGTTTAATTATTTTTTAAAAACAAATTAAGTAGTATTTTTGGGCTAATGTTATATCAGCCCAGGTGACCCAATTAAAAAAATCAAATAGCCCACATTTTACTTTTCAAAATCATTCCAAAAACAATACAAAAAAAACAAAAAATGATGGAGTTTGCATATACATTGATAAATATTTAATTATTTGTGGTTAATTTTGACAATAATTTTTTTTGGGTTTTTTTTTAGCAAATTCTAAAGTTTTTTTCTGCAAAAATCTGAGTTTTAGCTTCTATAGTTTTTGAGTTTTTCGCAAAAAAAATTCTAATTCGGGCGAAGCTAAAATCCTAGCTCCGCCATTGGTCATCCTCATCCTAAAATTATATCTCGGTTTCATGCTCACATCCCGACGACATGGAGATTGGATGTTGAGCACATAGGGTGATGGGAATGACCAGAAACTTGATGAAAATGGTTGTGTTTGATTGAAATGCTCACTAAGCTCGATCGAGTATAACCAAACACAAGAAGTATAATGCGCAATGATTGGATTTGGTTGAAATCCCGAAGGCAAAAATGGCTGGAAACTCACAAGAAGAACATATCACAATTTGAATTGTACAAGAGGGCTCAAGTTCAAAGGAAAATTTTTCAAATCGAGATACAAATGACCACAATCGAACCTAGACTATGTTAGGTCGAGGTTAGGCGATCTCTGAACCTGGGTAATCAGACTATGTTGAGTCAAGGTCGGATGCTCTTTGAACCTAGGCAATCAACCATAAATCGGAAAGATAATGAGGGTGATGGTTTGGATTGTGGACGGGATTTGAGGATTAAAAAATTGATTTTTTTTTTCTGATTTGTTAATTGTTAGGAAATACTGTATATTATTATTGGTGCATGGTGGTATTATATCCGAAAACATATCCTTGTCCTCAAACTTGTCCCAATATCAAAGTTTTTGGAACTAATTAAAATCAAGTGCATTTTTTAATTCTTAGAAAAATATAAGTGAATTTTCAAAAAGAAAAAGAATAAAGTATGATGCAACGATTAAATTAACTGCTTCATCCAGACTATCACATACTATACATAGATGTAGGTAGGGACGTAGGGTGAAGCTAATTAATATTCTTCCTCGTGTAATTTGAATATATATTTTTGCAAAATCTCAAAATATCTAATAATTTCTTGTGAAAAATAAATAGTTTCTTAACTTGTTATGTTTTTTTTAATGCTCATAGATCCCTATAAAAAAATATAAATATGATTCCAATTTCCTTTTTTTTTGTATCCATTAATTAATCAATTTTATTAAAGTTAAGCTCTTAATATTAACCAATTTATTAAAGTTAAGCATCTAACATTAACCAATTTTTTTTATGTTGGTGTAACTTTTTCATAATGTCGAAAATACTCTTTATCCACTCAATTTATTACTTTGTAAATATATTTTAGTTCTATCTCTTATCTTCTATCATTTAAATTTCAAATTTTGATAGCTTTAATTGTGGGCCGCATCTTGCAATAAAATAAGTACATTAACCTTACAGTAGCGAAAGCATATACAATCCTTAACTTTACACAAACGATACCCAAATTACTAATACAATCACAGTAACTCGTGTCATCATAGTCGCTAAACCAACATTTTACTTTCCATAATTGTTGTTCTTACTCGAGATCCTATACCCTATATCTGAAATTTGCAATAAATAAAAAATAGAGGTTATATGAGACCCCTGTCCCACATGGAAAAATTAAAAGGTTTAAAATGAGTTTAAAATGGGCTACAATGGACTTCTATAGCAACTTGGGTTAATAATTTTCGTAAAGCGAAGACGAATACGAAGTAGTTGCTATAGGAGCCCATTGTGCAGTCGCGCATGCACGGGCATGGGCCCGAGTCGTGACAGAATGGTATCAGAGACGGATACCAGCCGGCAGACCCCGAAAAATAAGTGTTATGCGAGGCAAAGTGCTACACATAGGAAAAATTGAAAGGTTTAAAATGAGTTTAAAATGGGCTACAATGGACTTCTATAGCAACTTGAGTTAATCATTTCGTAAAGCGAGGACAAATACGAAGTAGTTGCTATAGGGGCTCATTGTGCAGTCATGCATACGCAGGCATGGGCCCGGGGCGTGACAGGTTAAGTCTTTAAATACTTAGTGAGAGAATAAACTGACTTTATACATTTATAACAAGACAAACGAAAAACCGGAATGATGATCAAGCTTGATTTGGACGTATAAAAACAATATTTTTGGCAACATTTGATATGATCTGCCGACATCTTTTTAAACTAGAAAACATTTTGAACAAAATTTGTGCTGAAATGGAAGTGAAATTCGTTCAAGAAAATTGAGAACAATAATGAAGAACTAGTTACCTTGAAGCTGGTTTTCAGGAAATGTTCCAGAAATGTTCTTCACGGATTTGAATTTTTGAAATGATTTGGATGACTACTCGGTTACACCTCTAATACACCATTGTTTCTCGATAGAAAAGGAATATTGTGTAAAAATTTGGAAATTTTTGAAATATATTTGAGTATTTTCTCCTATTTTTCTCCTTATTTTCCCCCTCATTTTTCACTATAATCTTCCCTTCAACTTATACTCTCTAAACCCAATAAATTTTTGAGGAAATGTCTGAGTAAATTCTTGAAAATAAAGTCTATTTATAGGTGTATAGGAGCCACTGATTATATACAATATAGCAGCCCGATTCTATTTTACAAGATTAATTTGGTTAAACATGATTAAGGGATTTTAATTATATCAAACAGACAAGAAATCGAATCCAGAATGTCCAAAAATGGTTAATGGGCTTATTTGAGCTCGGGTGGTTCGGAAAGTTCGAACCCAATGCATTTTAGAGTTCGGAGGGTCCGAAGGGTTCGGAAGGGGCGAAGGAGTTCGGAAGCTCTGGAGAGATCGGAACGTCTGAAGTATGATCGGAGCTTCCGATCGTAGTTAGGCCATGCGCATTTGTGACGTATCATTGACGTTTGAACACGTAGCTGCATGTATGCGATCGGAACTTTCGATCCATACTTCGGAACGTGGCATGCATGCGGAGATCGGAACGTCCGATCGGGAGTTTGGAGCTTGCGATATCCGTCTATAAATAGGGGGTCCGTCTTTAGATTTTTGCACCATTTCCACTTCATCTCTCTCGTGTTTTGAGTAGTCTTGAGGGTTTCCAGCCTTCTTTGGTGTGAGGCGGAGTCTTGGCAAGGTGTCCGGGAGTCGTAGCGAAGTTGTGCCTAAGTTCCGGGGCATTCGGCATCAATGGACTGATGACGGGTGCATGTATAGATCTTGCTCCTTAATAGAAATTAGAGAGTATGCAATAGCTTAGTTAAGACTTTTAGAGCAAGATTATAATACATGGTTATTCTGCATTGTAGTGCAGGACCGTAGATGCATGGACATCTAGGATTATTTTTGAGGTACGTAAGTACTGACTGAGATAGTCAGCGGGTTTGCATGCTTATGTGTTGCATATTATATGACTTGATGCTTGTTATTGCTTTGAGATATTACGTTGCATGTGCATATCATATTGAACATGTATCTCCTTCTAGATAAGCTAGAGTTGTAGGCAATCTCAAACCTTGTTAGGACGTTTTGACGGAGAGAGTCACAGTGACCGATGGGTCGAGCGGACTCTAGTGATCTAAGTGACATTTTGATCCACGTCCAATTAGGAGTGAGTGAATGTACCCAGTGGTTTGACTCTCTGATGGTACTACTCATTGTTGGAACACGCGTTCTCTGATCACACGGATGTGATACCCGAAGCAGCGGAAGTTTAAAAATTTTATTTTTCGATATGGAACGATTCCATATCGTGGGTATCAAATCCTAACGATTAAAATTGTTGCAAGTAAAATAATAAACACAGTTAAATATTTTACCTATTCAAGCAAAGGCTTGATTATGAACTCCAACAGAATTTAATCTGCTCTTCTTGTAAATCCCGAGAACCGATGACTATCACGATCAACCTCCGGAATTAAGTCCACGAATAGAAAACTAAAACCCTCTGATTGATTGCAATAGAAATCAATCAGATGTTTATCGAAGAGAATAAACAGATTTGATTTGTCAATTCAGAATGTAATTTTTCACAAAAATTACAGACTGAATTATCTCAAAAAATGAGCAGAGGATTTTTGAAAATTCCTCTTGAAAATATATGTTTGTAATTCAAAAATTGCAAGACTGAAAGCTTATGATTTTCGAACACTACACATGTATTTATAGATAATTTCTAGACTAGATTAAGTTATAATTGTATTAGGACTCTAACTGCTTAGGGCCCACAATCCATAACTTAAGCCCAACAAGCCAAGCCTGTTATTATAGAAATTAATATAAAATTCATCGTGACTCCTATTGATAAACTGATTTTACCAATGTGCACAGAAACCATTTCTGCATCTTTTAAAGTCAAGATAATTTTTCTGAATCCGAATTCAGTGATTTCCAAAAATGCTCATCCCTATGTCATTTTAGGAAATTCCACTCTCTTTTAGTTAAGAAGTCCAACTTCTCTTTCATTAAATTTAACTCTTTAAATTTAACTATCTCAACGGGGTTTAGTAATCCATTACTTGTGTGACCCTCAATGGTTCAGGGATACAGCTAGTCGTGGGCTCACAACTCCTTGTGACTCGGAATAACAATTTCCGACTTACCCATCGAATCATGGTAAGAGCGCCTAGCAATATCGCTCCATGATTCCCTAGGTATCACTGATAGTGCCTGCAAGAACCAGTAGATTTTGGTTAGCGTACAGTACGGTCTCTTCATCCATATATCCCGATCGAATCAACAACCATTGGTGCATCGAGAGTCGTTCGAGATTCGATAACTATGCATTACATCTTGGAGATCAAATAGCGACATCGCATGTGTTACTAGGAAAATCGAGTAACCTAAAACACATCATGTACTCTGGCCAGAGATTCATCACACTAATATCTCCTTAGATCGCATAGGATATCCACACTCGCAAGTATGTGGTGAATCCTTGACAACAAAGCATCGACTCCTATATGTATCGTAACTGTACCCAATCCCGACACCTGATGACCCCAATAGAGTCGGTAAACGAGTCAAAGTACAGTACTAGCATATAGAGTCTCAATGATGTTTCAAGTAGTAAGGACTAATGGTGTACAACAAAAACCGCGGACTTTATCCACTCGATAAGTGATAACCACTTGGAAAGTCCGAATAGGGTAGTTCGATCATTCATCATATGAATATCCATTTGCATGCTTTGAACATCTCCATGTCCATTACCAATGAAACGTGGTACTTGGCATCACAAATGCTAGTCTCAATCTCGAGCGATCCTTATCCTTATTAGCGGACGGCTCAATTGACTAGGAACTGTTTAGAATATACAGTGACTATAAGATGTGTTTCATAATAGTGATCTCTCTTTATTTACTATCTCATCTTACTTACACTATAGTATATTCAAGGTCTTTATCAAAACAACAATAGTATATCACAATATAACAATATGAAGAAAGACAAAGAAAATGTCATTAATGAATGTAAATTATATTAAACAAAGATTGTTTATACATATAGTCATAAAAGCCCTTAGCCACAAGTTGGCTAACCGGGCACCCACTCTTTCACTCATATCCTAGGCGCCAGTCTGAGCAGATTCTGATTTGTTTACCCAGATGTAGATACCCATTCATTACATTGCATGCATCATATTTGTATGTTTACCCGTACTAACGTACTGAGCTTTAGCGTTGACGTCCAGTTATTTTTTGTTTTGTCTGGACACCCAATTCGACGGGACAGTTGCAGGTAGTTCACCGAGATAATTGGATTAGTCGATGATCAGGGTGTGACAGCAGGGTTAGCTGTTAGGTTGTATTTTATTGCATTAAGATTCATTCGATTTTGTTGTATATTTTTGGGTTTATTTAACCGGTTGTATTCTGTCAGTCCAATATTTATTTGGTTTTCCGAAGAGTATTTTGATTATGTTTAATTTGCATGCTTATTTAAGCACTAATATCTGATTAGCAGGTGATCCGGGTTTGAGTCACTACATACAACACGTGTCAAAATTATTTCTTGACATCTACATAAGTTACCAAGTGAAGACACTTGGTTTTGGTTTAAAAGAACAAGTGTCAAGGTTGAAATAAATCACATGTTTGTTTGATACATGTCTTTCCAAATCCTTAAATATTATTTTTAATACTTAATTATTATATATATTTTTTGAAAATACTCAATTATTATATTCAAACACTTTTTTATGAGTTTTATTTTCTTTTATTATTATTATTATTATTATTATTATTATTATTATTATTATGATTAAAGTTTAACTAAACATCACAAAATAATTTTTGGAGTGTTACATTAATTTAATTATTTAAAAAATAAGTTTATTTTTTTACAAATCACATGCAACGCGTGTACCATACGGTGCTAGCACAAAATAAATTTCACAATATTTTTACTATATACAATTCAAAATATAATTAGTATAAATAAATATAAATAACATTATTTTTTTGTTTTATTTTTATTAAAGTTATCGTATTTTAACTTTTTTTATTTGACCAGTTTATAGTATAATGTTGCAAAACTACTACGTTTTAACTGTAAAAACATTAAATTTTTAAAAAATTAATGACAATTTTCATACATTCAATTTCAAACACATCAAATATAAATTACACAGTCTGAGAAGTATTAAAAACATATACATATAAAATTACGATAGAACGTTAAATAGCTATTTATTTTTTTACAAAAAAGTTATTGGTCGTTGTTTTAAGATTTCACGATAGAGTTTTATGTAATATACCATTTAACATTTTATTCACAAATACATTAAATATTATGAAATGGATAATTATTATTTTTTTGGAATGAAAAATTTTTATACAACAATTTTAAAATTTCCAGCTATAAAGAGTAATTTTTTTTTTAAAAAAATATATTCAATTATTATAAAACGTTATAATTAGATACAAATTTAAACATTTATTTTGATATATAAATTATTATTATTTTGAATAAATTGTTTTATTATAGCCAATAGTGTACCACCCCGACTCTCATTGGATCAATCCGTCGAACAACAATGAAACACCATCACCACCGCCAAAACGACGTAGCTGTCTCGTCGTCTGAAGCTTCCGCCTCCGTCGCCGCGCCGCTGATTGCATCGTCATCTTCCAATCGTGCGTCGGAGAAGCCATCCATGGCGGTGGAGGATCCTTCGAGAGATGCTTCATCCGTTGCCTTAAACACCACCACCGCCGCCGAATCGGTGATGGTGGAGCGGCGGGGGGATTACTCCGCCCTATGCAAGTGGACAATCTCCCATTTCCCTAAACTCAAATCCCGTGCACTCTGGAGTAAGTATTTTGAAGTTGGGGGTTTTGATTGCCGTTTGCTCATTTATCCGAAGGGCGACGCTCAGGCGCTGCCTGGATACCTATCCATATATTTGCAAATAATGGACCCTCGGAATACCGCTTCTTCTAAGTGGGATTGTTTTGCGAGCTATCGTCTGTCCATTGACAATTTATCAGACTCGTCAAAATCCGTGCACCGTGACAGCTGGCACAGGTTTTCTTCGAAGAAGAAATCTCATGGGTGGTGCGATTTTGCTTCGCTTAATCCTCTCTTAGATCCCAAGATTGGATTCTTGCACTCGGCAAACGATTCCATACTCATCATAGCCGATATATTGATACTTCACGAGTCCTTTTCATTCTCGCGAGATAATTATGATTTGCAGGCAACTAATTTCTCCAATACGGGTGGGGGAGGGATGATTGGGCCGGCGATTGGGGACGTATTGAGCGGAAAGTTTACCTGGAAAGTGCATAATTTTAGTCTATTCAAGGATATGATCAAGACACAGAAGATAATGAGCCCTGTTTTTCCAGCAGGGGAATGTAACTTGCGAATCAGTGTTTATCAGAGTGTGGTCAATGGGGTGGAATATTTGTCTGTGTGTTTGGAAAGCAAGGATACGGAAAAGAACTTATTGGTTTCGGATAAGAGTTGCTGGTGTTTGTTTAGGATGTCAGTGTTGAATCAGAAAGCGAGTGGTGGAACCAACCATGTTCATCGGGATAGTTATGGTCGGTTTGCAGCGGATAATAAGAGTGGGGATAACACGAGTTTGGGGTGGAATGATTATATGAAGATGGCAGATTTCTTGGGGCCTGAGTCAGGGTTCTTAGTGGAAGACACAGCAGTCTTTGGTACCTCATTCCATGTTATTAAGGAGTTGAGTAGTTTCTCTAAGAGTGGCACATTGATTGGTGGGAGAAATAGTGCTAATGTGAGGAAATCAGATGGCTTTGTAGGAAAATTTACATGGAGAATTGAGAATTTTACCAGATTGAAGGACCTTTTAAAAAAGAGGAAGATTACAGGCCTTTGTATTAAAAGTAGGAGGTTTCAGATTGGGAATCGGGACTGTCGGCTGATTGTATACCCCAGAGGTATGTCACATAACCATATCGGAGTCAAATGTCAGTTGTGTATAATGATGCTCGTTTTTTCAGTATGCATTGAAGGTTAGGGTAATATGACACGATGCTTGAGGTTCCTGCCTTGGCGATTATTTTTCTTTTACAGGTGTGGTAATATGTATTCTGATTAAGTCAGTTCTACGCATGGTTTCAACAGATGGATCAGAATGTTACCTTATCAAGCAATTGTACTTTTCTATTTATTTATTTATTTATCAATTATCAATATGTACGCGCGCACACACACACACACACACACATTGATAAATACATAGATGACGCATTAGGTAATGGTAGTCTCCGTTTGCTGTTGCTATTGTTGTTCTAATATGCTGGCATGCTATTTCTTGAGCTGATAACATGTGATAAACTTAGGTTTGGTTGGATATACAGTGTTCTCGTTATGGAATTTTAGAAACTGAAATAGAGCAAGCAATGCACAGAAACTAAAAGTTACAACATTTAATCTAATTCAGAATGGACGCTTTTATTGTTCATAAATTTAGCTTGAGTTGCACTATTAAGCTGAAAACATTGTATCCTTAGGCTGACACTCCACTATCTTGCTCTATATGTGAATATTTTTGAAAAGTGAATGGATTGTTTGCATGAGTAATTTGTGGTGCTTTATAGTCATGGTGATATGTTTTTGCAATTTCCGGCTAGCACCTATTTCTAAGATTGCATTGAGCATGAATAAAGAGGGGATACTGAGACATCATGATTCTGGAGGCTACTGGTCTTAAGTATCTGAAATAATGTTTTAAGCATATTCGATGTAGCTTGCATCTCACCTCAGGTTTCTAATCTGATGAATACTCAATTGTATATATGTTATCAGGACAGTCTCAGCCTCCATGCCACCTTTCAGTTTTTCTTGAAGTTACAGATTCACGGAATGCTACCAGTGATTGGAGCTGTTTTGTGAGCCATCGTTTGTCAGTTGTGAACCAAAGAATAGAAGAGAAGTCTGTCACAAAGGAATCTCAGAATCGCTATTCAAAGGCTGCTAAGGACTGGGGCTGGCGCGAGTTTGTGACACTCACTAGTCTCTTTGATCAAGATTCTGGATTTCTTGTCCAGGATACTGTTATCTTTTCAGCCGAGGTTCTTATATTGAAAGAAACATCTATGATGCAGGAAGTCACTGATCAGGAAAATGACACGGGGCTTGCCCCTTCTCACTTAGAGAATGTTGGGAAAAGAGGGTCATTCACATGGAAGGTGGAGAACTTCTTGCCCTTCAAGGAAATAATGGAAACAAGAAAAATTTTTAGCAAATTCTTTCAAGCTGGTGGATGTGAGCTTCGTATTGGTTGGTTGCTCTGTTTAAGATTGCTTGTTTTCATCAACCAATTTATTTTGGATACTACTGGCATACTCGTTGATGATTGATTGATTATATACGTGTTTTGCTTCCTGTTTTGTCATGCAGGAGTTTATGAGTCCTTCGACACCATTTGTATATATTTGGAGAGTGACCAATCAGTAGGTTGTGACTCTGACAAAAACTTTTGGGTCAAATACAGGATGGCTATTGTGAACCAGAAAAATGCATCCAAAACAGTTTGGAAGGAGTCATCCATATGTACGAGGACCTGGAACAATTCTGTTCTTCAATTTATGAAGGTATCTGACATGTTAGAAGCTGACGCAGGTTTTCTGCTGCGTGACACTGTTGTTTTTGTTTGTGAGATATTGGAATGCTGCCCTTGGTTCGAATTTTCAGACCTGGAGGTCAGTGTTATTTCACTTTTAATTTCAGAATCTGCCCATTCCTGGCTATTTCCCCCAAAACATATTCAATGTCATCTAGAAATATGCATGCCATTAACTAATGACAATTATACCAGTTGGCACTCTCTTTCTCAACTATTATTGTGGTATGTCCAATACTTGTTGCCACTATAACGTGGTAGACTGTCTTTCCAGGTTTTAGCTTCTGATGACGATCAAGACGCCCTAACAACTGACCCGGACGAACTGGTTGATTCAGATGATAGCGAATGTTTGAGTGGAGATGAGGAAGAGATTTTTAGAAATCTTCTATCCACGGCAGGTTTTCACCTGTCTTATGGAGATAATCCTTCTCAACCTCAGGTTACTTTGAGAGAGAAACTTCTCATGGATGCTGGAGCAATAGCTGGTTTCCTGACCGGACTTCGGGTGTATCTTGATGACCCGGCTAAAGTGAAGAGATTGCTTCTTCCTACGAAGATATCTAGTGGTAATGATGGGAAACACATGGATAAGAATGACGCATCTTCCCCTAGTTTGATGAATTTGTTGATGGGAGTCAAAGTTTTGCAGCAAGCAATTATTGATTTACTTCTAGATATAATGGTAGAGTGTTGCCAGCCTTCAGAGGGAAGTTGTAGTGGTGATTCTTCAGAAGTTAGTTTGAAATCTTCCCCAGTTGGCAGTGGAGCAATCAGTCCACTGGAATCTGAAGGAGAGAACGGAGTAATAGAATCCACTCAAATTTTGATCAACAAGAGATTAGACCCGGGGACTTGTGAAACTATGAATATGTCTGCTGTGCAAAGCTCTGGGAGTAATCTGATAAATAAACACGCAATAGCTGTCCGTGAACGGTCAATATGTCCACGGGAGACCCCCCCAGCTAGTTCATCAGAAATTCCTCTTCTTCAGCCCAAGGTATGTTTGCTCAAGTCTCTGAACTAATGAACATATTTCTAATTTGTTTTGTGACGGATACAAGGACCTTCGTTGCAGACTAAGTGGCCGCAACAATCAGAGGAGCTTCTGGGGTTGATTGTAAATTCCTTGAGAGCACTTGATGGAGCTGTCCCACAAGGTTGCCCAGAACCAAGAAGAAGGCCACAGTCTGCTCGAAAGATCACACTTGTATTGGATAAAGCTCCTAAGCATCTGCAGCCAGATCTGGTTGCTTTAGTTCCAAAATTAGTTGAGCATTCAGAACATCCACTTGCTGCTTCTGCACTTTTAGATCGTCTTCAGAAGCCTGATGCGGAGCCTGGATTACGCCTGCCGGTAAGATAAAAGGGAGTATTATGTACCTGTTTCGGCATTGATTTAGTTGCATCGAAATTGTATAGGCTGAGTTCAATATCTTTCATATTTTTTAAATTGGCATAGCTGATGCATGAAAATCCTGTCTCACAGGTTTTTGACGCACTTAGTCAGTTGGAGTGTAGCAGCGAAGTATGGGAACGTGCTCTTTTTCAGTCGCTGGATCTTTTGGCTGATTGTAACGATGAACCTCTTGCAGTAACAGTGGACTTCATATTTAAAGCTGCATTGCATTGCCAACATCTGCCTGAAGCAGTAAGAAAAATTTGTCATGTTTAATTTGTTTTGAATTCTCGTTTTCTCTAAATTATTATTTCTTTGTGTTTATATCTTTTAACTCTTGTCTGTCTCCTCTGTAGGTTAGGTCTGTACGAACCAGACTAAAGACTTTGGGCACTGAATTCTCGACATGCGTCTTAGATTATTTAAGTCGAACTGTAAATAGCTGTGCAGATATTGCTGAATCAATCCTTCGAGATATTGATTGTGATGATGACTTTGATCGTAATTATTTGCCAAGTGAACTTCTCACGTTTGGGGGAAGTGGACCTAATCCTGTAAAACAAACTTCTGGGGAAGAACATGTATTCCATGGTAGCTGTCATTTTTCTGATATTTTTCTTCTAATTGAGATGTTATCCATTCCTTGCCTTGCAATTGAAGCTGCCTGTACTTTTGAGAGATCTGTTGCTCGTGGGGCCTTTAATTCGCAGTCTGTTGGCACTGTTTTGGAAAGATGCCTTGCTCTACGATTGACTATGACTTCACAAGACACTGTTGAAAATATTGAGCAGCCTGATGTGGTCACAGAGTGGGAAGCCAAACAACTGAGTGGCCCGCGAGATGATTTCACATTGCTTCTTGGTCTTGCAGAGACATTGGCGCTTTCTAAACACCCTCTGGTTAAGGAATTTGTAAAATTTCTGTATACTATGTTATTCAAATGGTATGCAGATGAGTCTTACAGATTAAGAATGCTAAAGAGGCTTGTTGATAGTGCTATGACTTCTGTAGATGATAGACATGAAATAGAGTTAGGTTTGGAGGTTTTGGTGATCTTAGTTTGTCAGGAGCAGGAAATGGTAAAACCTGTTCTGAGTATAATGCGGGAGGCTGTTGAACTTGCAAATGCTGATCGAGCTGCTCTTTGGCATCAGTTATGCGTCAATGAAGAAGAAATTCTTCGTATTCGTGAAGAAAGTAATGCTGAAGTTGCTTGTATATCTGAAGAAAAATCTGTTATATCTCAAAGGCTTAGTGAATCTGAGGCTTCTTGTAGCCATCTTAAGGTAATTAATTTCATCTAGTAATACTTTTTTTCTGGCAATCATCTCGATTGCTGATGCTTCTATGGAATGACAGTCTGAAATGAGGGCTGAGATGGATCGCTTTGCTCGGGAGAGAAAAGAACTGACAGAACAGATGCACGAAGTTCAGTGTCAACTTGAGTGGGTTCGCTCAGAAAGGGATGATGAAGTCAAGAAGCTTGTGACTGAAAAGAAAATTCTTCAGGACCGTCTCTATGATGCAGAAACACAACTCTCTCAACTGAAATCTCGAAAGCGTGATGAATTAAAGGTCTGATATTTTATCAACCTGTTGGACTGCTTTTGTAGTTGCTAGTTATCTTTAATCGTTAACAGCCAAATAAAAGAATATCATAGTGTATCTTTAGGGAGTTGTGAATATAATATGTTTTATAATTGAAATTATTATTTCCATTTTCTTATGAAGTAGAAACAGTTTCTTTTACATGCTTGCTGGAATGCTTTTGTATTTTTACTTTTCTGTGTTTGCTCAAAAAATATGCGAAGCTGATGACTGCAAATAAATGGCATCTGGATTTTTGACTTTCTTGTAGAAATGTCAAGCTGTGCTGGTCTAACATTTGTTTCCTTGGTTCTCAAACCTGATAGCTTACGGAGCTGACTGCCATTTGTTAATGTCGCAGAGGGTCATGAAGGAAAAGAATGCTCTGACTGAGAGGTTAAAGAGTGCTGAAGCAGCACAAAAAAGATTCGATGAAGAGTTGAAAAAAATTGCCACAGAAAATGTGACTCGAGAAGAGATTCGCCAATCACTCGAGGATGAAGTTCGTCGGCTAACACAAACGGTCGGGCAAGCAAAAGGGGAGAAGCGTGAGAAAGAGGAACAAGTTGCTCGATGTGAAACATATATTGATGGATTGGAATCCAAATTGCAGGCTTGCGAGGTCTTTGCTCAAAAGCTTCTCTTATTTCACAATTGTTTGATTAACATCATGTTATAGGATGCTATGGTTTTCTGGCGAAGTCCGTGCTAGGTTTGTGACTAACGTTTTTTTTTGGGGTGGTTAGAGAGTGACTAGTGAGTAGTGACCTAGGGCATGGATATCTTAATTTGTTTTGATTGGGTTTGATCTGAATTCTGACCTATTCACCGGTGGATAATCTTGTGTCAGTCCCAAAAGGTTGTCTGTTTACTAAGGTACCGTTTGGTAGGTATGATGAGATAAATAATGCATAGATAAGTAATATAATGTTTTAAAAAATAAATAAGAAATGATAGTTAATATAGTATTTGATTTGATTGATATATTATAGTTTGTTTGATTTGATTGATTAAATTTTATATAAATATGATAAATTACCATTTTGTCCTTTTACCAATAAATAAAATATGAATAATATTAGCTATAAGGGGTGATATAGTAATTTTAATTCAATGATTTGATTGATGTAAGATGAATAATTAATGATTTGATTGATGTAAAATAAATAATTAATAGATGGATAAATAATATGACGATAAGAACGTGAGATTTTAATAAGATATGTTATACATAGTTGAATAATATAGGCTACCAAACGGTACCTTAATGATGTGGAATTTGAACAACTAATGTACCTAGACTGAGCCTGTTGTAAATTGTTGAATCCAATATTGTTTTCAACAGTATCATGTGACATTATTGCTCTTTAGTAAAGATTGTATGATTGTGTCATATCTGTGTGCCTGTGTGGTTGCCATGAGGGGAATAGCACACATTTGTTTGACACTAGAATCTGAACTGCTGATAATTTAAATCAATTGTTGCTGCTGCTGATACGCTGCACTTTTCTTCCAGCAATACATCCACCATCTGGAGAATCAAGTTCAGGAAGAAATGTCACGGCATGCTCCTCTATATGGTGCTGGATTAGAAGCTTTATCAATGAAGGAGCTTGATACGATATCACGCATTCATGAAGAAGGGCTGAGGCAGATTTGTGCCATACAACAGTGCAAAGGAAATCAAGCCAGTTCTCCGCTTGTAAGTCCACATACCCTTTCTCATACTCCTCATGTTGCTGTTGGGTTGCCTCCGCCTTTTATTCCAAATGGTGTTGGGATCCATAGAAATGGTAACTTGAATGGTGCTGTCCGACCCTGGTTCAATCACTAGAGATGGATTTAGGTTGAGGCGTGGTTCGGATTTATATGGCACAACACGACTTTATTTAAACCTGACGAAGAGATCATCTCCTCTTTTTCTTGTTTTCTTGTCATTTTAACTGGTATGAATGTTGGAATGACTTGAGAAAGTTCACACAGTCAAATAAAAGGTGTTGCAGCGTCAATGTTCTTTGAAGCCCATGTAGTTTAATAGCTCTAACAGTTGTAAATGTCATACTTGAGTTTCCCGCTTCTTCAACGGGTGAAATACTAATAGAAAATTGTGTTTATTTTTCGGGCTAATTTTGCATTTCTTACTTTTTCATTCATTTCCTTTCGATCTCTAGCATAACTTGATGCTCCCGAGTCATCACCAGTGATGTTTACCGGGAGTATAAACACGTTTAATCATGTTGTGCGCTTTAGAATATTTCCGTTTTTCGTGTACAGTCATCATTTGCATAAACACGTTCAAGCATGCTTACTGTTGTGTGCTTTTATCTCTCATTCTTATCATATGATACATAATCTCAAAGATACCTTCCACCATTCAACCAACCCTTACTTGAATACCCTAATCCATAAGGATCGTTTACCAACCTCTTCGAACTTTTTTGGCGTGCCTCCTGGCTCCTTGCATCTGTCAACCATTGTTTCCATCTCACATGTTTCTTCTGTGCAACTGCCATTATCGGTATCAACTTAACTGCTTGATCTTGGTACGTGGATGCATTCGGTATTACTGATCTTTAACATTTATTTTACTTAGCCACCTCACATGTACTTGAACTTGGGCAAAACTTGGACCGCGACGTAGAAGTATAATATCTTGATCTTTAGACAGGTATCTGTACTCTTGCGGGTCTCCCTACCAATAGTGGAGAAGGATGCCCCCTAATGGGGCTGTTATTAACGTTGATTTGATTCATTCGTCTGTCATTTCCTTGTTCGTCAATTAAGAAAGAAAAGAAAAATCGTCATGTCAGAACTCAGAAGTGAATATGATTTCTTGTAAATGTTTCCAGGATTTCAGAGTGAATCATGAATTTCCACCCCCCCCCCCCCCCCCCCCCCCAAAAAAAAAAGTTAAATACATGGAATTTGCTTTGCACAAAATAAGTGGATATTTCGGTGAGGTCAGTGAAACCTGAAAACAGGATTGTGTCGATGCTACCCCATTGGGGTAGTGTTCAATGGAGTATCAAACGGTTCAGATTTAATGCAAGCGAGATGTTCACATGAACATCTCGCTTGCATAAAAAAACGGGTCATTGGACCTGATGTCAGTATCGACATTACCTGAAAACAGCCAAAGAAACACATTGTCGAAGTACATGACCTAGAATTAGAAACTTAGTGAACATTGGAGCATTCTTGCATGGGATGCGTGCATTTACATAATTCTTTTAAGTTAATTAAATTTTCATGTAATTTTGAGGATTGTCATAACGAATTAAATATTCAAAAATTTATATTAAAATAAAAAAATATTTAGTAATATATTTTTTTAAAAGCAAATAAAAATGATAAATAAAAATATATAAAGTTATTTATCCCGTTAAGGTCATGGGTGCATGGCAAGAAAAAGTAGCTATGGTCGGGCTCCTTTGATTCTATTCCGAAAGAGGTGTTTTGATGGTCCATGGAGAAGCATTCACATATTTAATTACACAAGTGGATCGGAGTCATGCACAAGCGCTACATCCCCTCTTCCATCTTCATGCGTACAAAAACTCTACATTTAGGCTATGTTTTGTATAAATACTTATACAAATGTTTTTATTAAATTATTTTTTAAAAATATTTTTATAAAATATTTTTAAAGTATTTTTATGAAAAAATATGTGGTGGGAAAACTGTTTTATAAGAATGCTTTTACTACTAAAAGGTAGTATGTTTTGTTTTCTTTTGTTGCGTTCAATTCTGAAAATATCATAAAATTCATCTCAATTGTTCCTTAAAAACTATACTTGAATAACGTTGTTTTAAAAATATTTTTCAAAAACATTTTATAAAAATCTTGTTCAAACACATACTTTAAAATTAAATATTTAACTTATGAAACATTAAAAATGTTTTTAAAGTATTTATCCAAACAAACTCTTGATATCCTAATATCTATATGTCTTCCTTTGCATGATCGATCCATCTTGTATAAGTAGTAAATACTGCATACTTCCCCTCGTCATTATATATAAATTTGTTATTTGTCACCATCCACCACATTTACAACGTTGTTTAAATTTATCAATTACTAAAAACACTTCAAGAATGGAGTACCACATACGAGATTAGAAACATTAAACTAAAATAGAAGTTTGAATTACATCACCATGTGTTGACTATATGCACCATCCAATTGATCCAAGTGAGCTTACATGTATGGGCTTTTGTGGACAATTATTTATTTTAAACGGTTTTCCTATATGTACAAGAAAGTCATTTAGTGTATTTAAAATTCAAAAAAAAAACTATTATTAGATTGTTTCATGAATAAGTTTTGTAATGCAAATTTCTTACTCATTGAAAAATATCTCTCTTTATGCGTAAAAATATAACTTTTTAGCCTATATATAAATTGAATCAAGTCGTCTCATAGATAAAATTCATGATCATACTTAATTCAAAAAATGTGTCATGTATGTGACATCTAGGCACACACACTTGTGGATTATAACATAACTTTGGAAGAGAAATGAGTTCGAATCCAAGTTAAAATAAAATTCGATAAAAAATAAATAAAAGAATAATGATGTGCAAACAGCGCCCTTGAGTGTACATGCAGATAGATAATAGGCTGAGCTATAGTTGTCCTCCCACGCATACACACGGTTTACACTCCCACACTCTCATTGGATCAATCCATCGAACAGCTATGAAACACCATCACCACCCTCAGAACGACGTCGCCGTCTCCTCATCTGAAGCTGCCGCCTCCGTCGCTGCACCGCCGAATGCGCCGTCGCCCTCCCATCGCGCATCGGAGAAGCCGTCTATGGCTGTGGAGGATCCTTCGAGAGACTGCTCATCCGTTGCCTTAGCCACGACCGCCGCCGCAGAATCGGTGATGGTGGAGCGGCGGGGGGACTACTCCACCCTCTGCAAGTGGACAATCGCCAATTTTCCCAAACTCAAATCCCGTGCACTCTGGAGCAAGTATTTTGAAGTCGGGGGTTTTGATTGCCGTCTGCTAATTTACCCCAAGGGCGACGCGCAGGCGCTGCCTGGATACATATCAATCTATTTGCAAATAATGGACCCCCGGAATACCGCTTCTTCTAAGTGGGATTGTTTTGCGAGCTATCGTCTCTCCATTGACAATTTAACAGACTCGTCAAAATCCGTGCACCGTGACAGCTGGCACAGGTTTTCTTCGAAGAAGAAATCTCACGGGTGGTGCGATTTTGCATCGCTCAATCCTCTCTTAGATCCTAAGGTTGGATTCTTGCATTCAGCCAACGATTGCATACTCATCACCGCGGATATATTGATACTTCACGAGTCCTTTTCATTCTCGCGAGATAATTATGATTTGCAGGCAACTAATTTGTCCAGCACGGGCGGGGGAGGGATGATTGGGCCAGTGGTGGGGGACGTTTTGAGCGGAAAGTTTTCCTGGAAAGTGCATAATTTTAGTCTTTTCAAGGATATGATCAAGACGCAGAAAGTAATGAGCCCTGTTTTCCCAGCTGGGGAGTGTAATTTGCGAATCAGTGTTTATCAAAGTGTGGTAAATGGGGTGGAGTATTTGTCTATGTGTTTGGAAAGCAAGGACACAGAGAAGAACTTATTGGTTTCGGATAGGAGTTGCTGGTGTTTGTTTAGGATGTCAGTGTTGAATCAGAAGGTGGGTAGTGGAACCAACCATATCCATCGGGACAGTTATGGTCGGTTTGCAGCGGATAATAAGAGTGGGGATAACACGAGTTTGGGATGGAATGATTATATGAAAATGGAAGATTTCATGCGGCCCGAGTCAGGGTTCTTGGTTGAAGACACGGCAGTCTTTAGTACCTCATTCCACGTTATTAAGGAGTTGAGCAGTTTCTCTAAGAGTGGCACATTGATTGGTGCAAGGAATGGTGCTAGCATGAGGAAATCAGATGGGTATGTAGGAAAATTTACATGGAGGATTGAGAATTTTACCAGATTGAAGGACCTTTTAAAAAAGAGGAAAATTACAGGTCTTTGTATTAAGAGTAGGAGGTTTCAGATCGGGAATCGTGACTGTCGGCTTATCGTATATCCCAGAGGTATGCCGTGTTATTGAAAGGCGAGAGAACATTGAGAAATGAGACAAAAGAAATTCTCATTCCTCGTTGTTTTGTTACAATGTAGAGTCTGCTTCCACTTGTATGTTGCAAGAAAAGTTTGTTGAAAGAATCACTTACAAGGCCAACAAAACTAACCGTATAGCTCATTATGAAGTAGAACTTACTAACTACCAAACTGATCAGCAAACTAATTCTAAAACAATTAACTATGTTGGAGTAGAATAGCTGCGATACAGAATTTTTTTTTTCTCAGTTAGTATTGAAGGCTTGGATATATTGAATGGTGCATGAAACTCCTTCCTTGCTAATTGATTTTCTTTTGACAAGTGTGGCAATACGCTTGCTGTAGCCATTTGTCAATGTATTCTGCTGGCAGCCTGGCATAACATTATTTTTGTAAAATATATTGTAAATGAGGTTTACTGCTCCTTTTTGAACTTTGAACCTGAATGCACTTTTCATCGGCGAATGAAACATAGCGATAATGTAGAGATGCTGAAGCCCATTATATTTTACCTCGTGTTAGATGAAATAATGCTTTTGATATTTATTGGTTATAAATTTACTTCAAATTGAAAACGCTGTTTTCTGTCATTATTTAGCTGAATCTTCCCTGTTATGTGTTTTCACCAATTTTTTTTGAAAGGTAAATAGATCTTTTACCGGGAGTTGAGGATATGTGTTACCCTCTAGACATTGTATTTGGATTTAAACAGTTAACATCTATTTGGAGATTATATAGGAAATAAAGTGGCAATCTGGATTTGCATTCTGAAGGCTAGCTATCTTGACCATCCAATTATGGAAAAGATGTTTTTTTAGCTCATTCGATATTGTTTGCATCTTGCATGTGGCTTAAACTGATATATCCTCGATTGTGCTTCTGTTATCAGGGCAGTCTCAGCCTCCATGCCACCTTTCAGTTTTTCTTGAAGTTACAGATTCGCGAAATACTGCTAGTGATTGGAGCTGTTTTGTGAGCCATCGTTTGTCTGTTGTGAATCAAAGGATAGAAGAGAAGTCTGTTGCAAAAGAATCTCAGAATCGCTACTCGAAGGCTGCTAAGGACTGGGGCTGGCGCGAGTTCGTGACACTCACTAGTCTCTTTGATCAAGATTCTGGATTTCTAGTCCAGGATACTGTTATCTTTTCAGCCGAGGTTCTTATATTGAAAGAAACATCTATAATGCAGGAATTCACAGATCAGGAAAATGACTCAGGACATACTCCTCAGTTAGAGAATGTTAGGAAAAGAGGAGCATTCACATGGAAGGTGGAGAACTTCTTGTCCTTCAAGGAAATAATGGAAACAAGAAAAATTTTTAGCAAATTCTTTCAAGCTGGTGGATGTGAGCTCCGTATTGGTGGGTGGCTCTGTCTAAGCTTGCTTTTTTTTGCCAACCAATTTATTGTGGACGCCGTTGGCATTCTGGTCATGACTGATTTTGTATTTGTTCTTTGCTGTCCTGCTTTGTTATGCAGGAGTTTATGAATCCTTTGACACCATTTGTATATATTTGGAGAGTGACCAATCAGTGGGCTGTGACCCTGACAAAAACTTTTGGGTCAAATACAGGATGGCAATTGTGAACCAGAAAAATCCATCCAAAACAGTTTGGAAGGAATCGTCAATATGCACAAAGACATGGAACAATTCTGTTCTTCAATTTATGAAGGTATCTGACATGATGGAAGCTGATGCTGGTTTTCTGCTTCGTGACACTGTTGTGTTTGTTTGTGAGATACTGGACTGCTGCCCATGGTTTGAATTTTCAGACCTTGAGGTCAGTATTAGGTCACTTTTAATTTTAGTATCTGCTAATTCCTGCCTATGACCCCCAATACATATTCCATGTGATCTTGAAATGGTCTTAGTGGACCTGAGCATTAAAGAGATGAATATAAGCTTCATTGGAGGAATTTCATGCATGCCATTGCGAAGTGATATTTATGCCACTTGGCACCCTCTTTCTCAGTCTTTACATTGTGTCCAACGCTTGGTGCCACTGTAACCTGGTCGATTGTCTTGTCAGGTTTTAGCTTCTGAAGACGATCAAGACGCCCTGACAACTGATCCTGATGAGCTGGTTGATTCTGATGACAGTGAATGTCTGAGTGGAGACGAGGAAGAGATATTTAAAAATCTTCTGTCCACGGCGGGGTTTCACCTTTCTTATGGAGAAAATCCTTCTCAACCTCATGTCACTTTGAGAGAGAAACTTCTCATGGACGCTGGAGCAATAGCTGGTTTCCTGACCGGACTTCGGGTGTATCTAGATGACCCTGCTAAAGTGAAGAGATTGCTTCTCCCTACGAAGATGTCGGCTGGTAATGACGTGAAACAAATGAATAAGAATGACAGTTCCTCCCCTAGTTTGATGAATTTGTTGATGGGAGTCAAAGTTCTGCAGCAGGCAATTATTGATTTACTGTTAGATATAATGGTAGAGTGTTGCCAGCCTTCAGAGGGAAGTTCTTGTGCTGAGTCCTCTGATGTTAGTTCAAAATCTCCCATAAGCTGTGGTGCAATTGGTTCGCTGGAATCTGATGGAGATAACAGAGCGTCAGAATCCGCTAAAACTATGGTGGAGAAGAGATTCGAATCAGGTACTGCTGAAATCATAAATGTATCTGCTGTACAAAGCTCTGGAATTGATCTGATTAAGGCACGTGAAAAAATCATTCCTGGACAGTCTACGTGTCCACCAGAGACATCTGCTGATAGTTTATCTGATTTTCCCCTTCGTCAGCCCAAGGTATGGTCGCTTCATCTTCTAAACCATTGAAAAATTTTCTTGTTACTGATTGAAGTATCTAATATCTTCGATGCAGACCAAGTGGCCACAGCAGTCAGAGGAGCTTCTGGGGTTGATTGTGAATTCTTTGAGAGCACTTGATGGAGCTGTCCCACAAGGTTGTCCAGAACCAAGGAGACGGCCGCAGTCTGCCGAAAAGATTTCACTTGTTTTGGATAAAGCTCCCAAGCATTTACAGCTAGACATAGTGGCTTTAGTTCCTAAATTAGTTGAGCCTTCAGAACATCCACTTGCGGCCTCTGCACTTTTAGATCGGCTCCAGAAACCTGATGCAGAACCTGCATTACGACTGCCGGTAAGATAAAGGGGTAGTGGCAGCTGTAACTGTGCTGCTTTAATTTGCATATAAACATGCATTTAGGTGATACCATGGATGAAGTTCTATAGCTTCGACTAGGCATGGCTGATCTATGAAAAATGCTTTTTCTCAGGTTTTTGGGGCCCTTAGCCAGTTGGAGTGTAGCAGTGAAGTGTGGGAACATGTTCTTTTTCGGTCGCTAGATATGTTGTCTGGTTGTAATGATGAACCTCTTGCAGCAACAATAGACTTCATGTTTAAAGCTGCACTGCATTGCCAACATTTGCCTGAAGCAGTAAGCATTGATCGGAAATTTTTATCCTGTTTATTTTGTTATGATTTCTTTTCTTTCCATATGTTATTTCTTTGTTCATGCCATTGACTCTTGTCGGTCTCCCTCTGTAGGTCAGGTCCATAAGAACCAGACTAAAGACTTTAGGCACTGAAGTCTCTGCATGCGTCCTGGATTATTTAAGTCGAACTGTAAACAGTTGTGCAGATATTGCTGAATCTATTCTTCGAGACATTGACTGCGATGATGATTTTGGTGATAATTACTTACCAAGTGAACGTCTCATGTTTGGGGAAAGTGAACCTACTCCTGGGAGGTTAACTTCTAGGGAAGAGCATGTTTTCCATGGTAGCTGTCATTTTTCCGATGTTTACATTCTAATTGAGATGTTATCTATTCCTTGCCTTGCAATTGAATCTGCCCGTACTTTTGAGAGAGCTGTAGCTCGTGGGGCCTTTGTTTCTCAATCTGTAGCTGCTGTTTTGGAAAGATGTCTTGCCCTGCGATTAAATATGACTTCCCAAAGCATGCCTGAAAGCATTCAGCACCCTGATGTAGTCATGGATGGGGAAGCCATTGAACAGCTGAGAGCCCCACGAGATGATTTCACATTGGTTCTTGGTCTTGCAGAGACATTGGCACTTACGCATCACCCTGTGGTTAAAGAATTTGTAAAAATTCTTTATATCATGTTATTCAAATGGTATGTAGATGAATCTCACAGATTAAGAATGCTGAAGAGGCTTGTTGATAGTGCTACGAATTCTGTTGTTGGTAGCCGTGAAATAGAGTTAGTTTTGGATATTTTGGTGATCTTAGTTTGCGAGGATCAGGAAATAGTTAGACCTGCTTTGAGTATGATGAGGGAGGCTGCTGAACTTGCAAATGCTGACCGAGCTGCTCTTTGGCATCAGTTATGTGCCAGTGAAGACGCAATTCTTCGTATTCGTGAAGAAAGTAATGCTGAAATTGATTGTATATCTAAAGAAAAATCTGTTTTATCTCAAAGGCTTAGCGAGTCAGATGCATCTAATAGTCGTATAAAGGTATTTACTTTCACCTAGTTATACTTTTTCATGACTGTCATTTCTGTTACTGATACTCGAATGGAATGCAGTCTGAAATGAGAGCTGAGATGGATCGCTTTGCTCGGGAAAGAAAAGAATTGACGGATCAGATGCATGAAGTTCAGAATCAACTTGAGTGGGTTCGCTCAGAAAGGGATGATGAAGTGATGAAGCTTGTGACCGAGAAGAAAATTCTTCAGGACCGGATTTATGATGCTGAAATGCAACTCTCACAATTAAAATCCCGAAAACGTGATGAGTTAAAGGTCTGAAATTCTGATATTTTATCAACCTGTTGGGCTCACGTCCCTGTTCGAACTTACAATTACTTATGAAGTACAAATAATTTCTTCTGTGGTCTTTGGAATATTTGTTTACAAGTTTGGGTTTTCCCCAAAAAATATGGTATCTGATTGTTGCGAATATTAGAAGCTATATATTTTGGCATTCCTGCTGAAATATCAAGCTGTTCAGATTTTACATCACTTTCCTGGTTTTCAAACATGACAGCTACAGAACCTGATAACTATTTACTAATAATGTTGCAGAGGATAATGAAGGAAAAAAATGCTTTGGCTGAGAGGTTAAAGGATGCTGAAGTTGCACGAAAAAGATTTGACGAAGATTTGAAAAGATTTGCCACCGAAAACGTGACTCGGGAAGAGATTCGACAGTCACTTGAGGATGAAATTCGTCGGCTGACGCAAACAGTTGGGCAAACAGAAGGGGAGAAGCGTGAAAAAGAGGAACAGGTTGCCCGATGTGAAACATATATTGATGGGATGGAATCCAAATTGCGAGCTTGCGAGGTTTTTGCTTTAACAGTTCTATTATTTGGCAGCTGCTTGATTAACATCTAGAATATGATTAACATCTTGATTTTTTGGAGTGTATTGTTTCTCTGAGTATTAGGTTCATCATTTTACTTGTCTCTCCAACAATTTTACTTGTCTCTCCAACAATTTTACTTGTCACACTACGTTAGATGATGACCAGTGGTGACCTAGAGAATGAAAATGTTGCATATAGGTTGATTGAAATTTATCTTACGTTTTCACCTACCAGTGTTGTGTTTGCATGAGTTCCGAAGGGTTTGTGCAATTCTGTCATTTCTGTGTGGTTTTCCACAAGTTACGTATGTTTGTTTTTAGAATTTTAACTGCAAATAATACGATTATTCGTTGTTCTTACTGACATCTTGCTCTTTTTCTTGCAGCAATACATCCATCATCTGGAGACTCAACTTCAGGAAGATATGTCCCGACATGCTCCTCTATATGGGGCTGGATTAGAAGCTTTGTCAATGAAGGAGCTTGATACCGTATCACGCATTCATGAAGAAGGGCTGAGGCAAATTCGTGCCATCCAACTGTGCAAAGGAAGTCCAGCTGACAGTCCACTTGTAAGTCCACACGCCCTTTCTCGTCCTCCTCAAGTAGCTGTTGGATTGCCTCCTCCGTTCATACCAAATGGTGTTGGGATCCATAACAATGGGCACGTGAATGGCGCGATTCGACCCTGGTTCAATCACTAGAATAGAGATATAAAGCCCTTGACATAGGTTGAGAGAGTTTATATGACGACAAATTTTACGAGGAGCTTTTAAACCACAGGAAGAGTTCATCTCCTCTTTTTTGAGATCTCTTGGCATATAAATTGGTATTGAGAGAGTTCGTGCAGATATTAATAAGAGGTTGCAGATAAGTATGTAACTCTTATGCCATATCGGTATACAAATGCCAACCCCTCTTCAACGGGTTTAATAGTAATGCAAATTTTTGTTTACTCGGCATTTTATGCTTCATAGATATTGGCTTCCTCGGAATTTGATACATGATGAATACCCTTGATTTTCGATCACATAATGCCATCAAGAGGGGTGTTTATGAAAGTATACGAAAATGAGCCGAAATAAAATTACTATTATATCACTTCTCAAATATAATTTCGTAACTATAGTATTGTTTTTATTTTATAAGATAAATCAAATTAATTAAAAAATAATTAAAATCCGAAGAACATGTCTAAAAAATTAGAATTGTATAGGTTGCATGCGAAAAACTAATTTTTATCATCATATATAATTATCCATACAATTTGCCTTCATAATCCACCACATACCATATCCTTAACTTATCTTATCACACCTACCAAAAGGGCCCTTAGTGTTTGGTGTAATGGATTAGAGCATGATAAATATGTAAACCTTTGTTTGTCTCGTTTTTAGCCAATTCCCATGAATCCCGAAGCCCCGGGATATGACACTATATCCAATGTGAGAGAATCAAATGACTTAAGTTTTATGGAGTTTAAAGTAAAAAGATATTTAATCTAAACTTTTATAAAATCTATGAAAATCTATTAGTATCCTAAATAAATTTTTAAGGAGTTTTAAAAAGTTGTGGTTTTAAAAACTCTATAAAAATTTAGAAGTATTCAAATTTTAATAAACTCTATTAAAGTCATTAAAATACAAACATAAAAGCATAAAGTATAATAATATAATACCATCAAAAAAAGTATAATAATATAAAATGTAAAAAATCATCTTTAATACACCCACAGAAAAAGTGCAGGGAAGGAACAAATTTTTCCAAAGAGTGAGTCATTTTATTAGCCGTTCTTCGAGCATAAAAAATAAAAATAATATTCAAATTAAGAACGTTTTGATCTCTGAAGCACATAACCCAACATAGCTCAAATCACTCAGAGACTCCGTTACTGTTACTGTTTGTACCGCAAAGAGTGAATCGAAAAATACAAAGACTTATTGAAGTTCATGGATGACTCTGAGCCCTTCTCGGATAACAAATAATTCTCCCACCACCACTGACTCAGATTTTGTAAAGGAGCGACCAAACACTGCCAGCATCCTACCTTCGTGATTGCGAATCACTCCCCCTACACCACACCGATTTGCCACCTCATGAAAGCTGGCATCTACGTCCAAACGGAGTTGACCATATGTCGTAGGTATCCATGGACCATGAGTTCGGACCTTTGAAAACGATCTAATGGCGCACACAATTTCCCATCTTCATTGCGTCGCGGTAATAATCAAGGAAGCAGTTGACGCTAGTGGATGCAGCCTGCACTTCACTTGTTTCATTATTAACTAGTATGCGTGCTTTTTATTGTTTATTTTTAATAAAAAAATATAAAAAAATTATAATAATAAATTGTTAGATTAATTCGTAAATAAATATTCATGAAATAAAAAAAACAATGAAAATGGCATGTTTTTAATTTTATAACTATATAAATGAAAAAATGAAGATAATGTGAGACTGCTAATCTTACTTAATATATACTATAGATTATGTATAGCCCAAACCAATATCCAAGCTTGGAAAACGAATTCCTCAACTTCCAATCTGCTTACGTTATCCAACAACCACCAGCAAATTAACCTCTTGTATATCAAAAACGAAATATTATAAGTAGCTGTAGATTTCAAAATTTTGAATTTTGGCCGTTGGAATTCTGAAAATTTATTTTGCTATTTTTAATACTAAACTATAATGAAAGCTCAAAAGGCTACAAGATATTTTAATTTTTAAATAGTTGAATTTTCCCACTACAAAGATAGTAAGAAAAAAAACATTCCTGCATATTTTTACAAAAATAAAAACTAATCTTTAATGATAGAATAGAGAAAAAGAACTTGTTTTTTAAAATATATTAAAATATCATTCTATTTATTTTATTTTATAACTTTTAATCTTGAAATTCTATTAGGTCTAAAATCATATTTATTAGATTTTTTTTAATACAGTTATCACACTTAAAGGAAAATCATAAATTTTTTTATAAAATTTTATTTCTCATTGAATGGAAAGTTATAATAAATTATTCTTAACGATGTGTATTTTTTTTCCAATTATCAAACAAACATTAAGAGTATATATTGTGTACTAATTAATTACAATATTAATGTATTTTAAAAAATTTAGGAAAATTACAAATTTAGTCCGGTATGTTTGTCACTTTGTGATTTTGGTCCTCTATGTTTTCACATTTCAGTTTTAGTCCTGCATGTTTTGATTTTTGGCAATTTCGGTCCTTTTTATTCGAAAATTCTTACGTGGCACTGTACACGTCAGCTCCACATCAGCACTGAATTGGTGCCACGTTAGCGCCACGTTGGAAAAAGACTAAAATTGCCAAAAAAATAAAGATAGCAGACTAAAACTGAAATCTAAAAATATAAAGTACTGAAATCGCAAAGTGACAAACATACAGGACCAAAAAAGCTATTTTCCCAAAAATTTATGAAGATGCATAAACCAACTCACACACATACATACATACATACATACATACATACATACATACATACATACATACATTCATACATACATACATACATACATACAAACATATTATTGATAATTATATGGAATAAACAATAAAATTATATTAATTAAATATATTTTAATATTCTTATTTTTTATTTTTAGGTATGATTAATTTATTTTTCAGATGCAATTTCTATTAAAATCTATTGAAAATTTTTTAAAATGTATATCCATAAGAGTGTGAAAGTCTATTTGGAATTCTACATAAGTCTTGAATAGAATTTTATCAAATTTCACAAAAGTTTATTTTTTTTTAAAAAAAAAGTTATTAAATATTTGCACCGAATACGGCCTATAAATTAAAAGTCTTACTTTGGAAGTTGAAAAGGAAAAGAGAGAAAAGAAAAGACAAATAATGTATATTTTTATCTGGTGGTCAAAGAGAGTGAAATGAAATGAAAATGGATTGTTATTGTTATAATTTTGCCCGCAACATACATGTGTTTTCTCCGTTTCTTCCCACTTTTGGGAGGAAAATATATTGGATGTGATGGGAAACTGTCTTCTCTGATACATTCGACACGATCGAAGAAAATTTTTGCCATCTACTTTCTTCCTCCTTTAATTTAATACACTCCCAAACAACACATTTTTTGAATTTTTACCAAATCTTTTCTTTACTCACCATTTTAATGCTTGTGTAAAGCCTAAAACAATCACCACGATGCATTTATTTTACAAAATAATTACAAATACGTACCAAAGAACCATGTTATATACTTGTATCCATCTGCGGTTTAATTTTGAGACTATATATAAAACATATAAATGTCACTTTCCAATATTTATTTATCCAAACCTTAAATTTAATCTCCTAAGCCATACAGAATGCAAAATCATATGAAACACATCAAACCTATCTACTGGCTGATTCAAAACAAAATGCCTCCTCACAGCTCTCAATCCATTCTTCAACTCTACATATTTCTCTTCCGAAACTGCCATCAGTATCTCCTTCAATCGCGGGATATCATGTAATTCAACCTGAATTGAAAACGCCTCCCACCTCAGAACATCACTAAATGGCAGAACGTAATGATCTGATAGTATCACAGGGATGCATTCAGCGTAAACGGCCTCCACAATTCTGGGACTAGCCACTTCATACCCGCTCGGACATAAGCAGAACTTTGATTGTAACATATAATCATAATATTCTTCCTTTTTTGGGAGGTATTCATACACTTGAATGTCCTCGTCACGACCCTTCCAATAGTGGAGAAGGATCGGCCTGACAGGGCCGTGAACGCCACCGGCGAAGAACGCAAGATAAGGTCTTGCAACGTTGGGCTTTGGCGGAAGACGCAGTTTAGGATTTATACTGCCGCCATAGAGATGGATTTCAGGAAGACTCACATCTTTTTGTGGATTGAATCCTTCTGAAGAATTCGCATTGCACAGGACACGAATTGATGTGTTGTAAAGAAATGGATTTCCGCGTGTGGCATGAGGCCCCTATTTCGAATCCAAAGAGACAAAATATGATCAGTCAAGATCGAGAACATTGTCAGGCAACTTAATTGTTGATAACAAATGGTAACTTGAAGGAAGCATAAAACTTGACTTGGAGCATAAAATTACCACAAACAAAGCAACTTAAATAATTATACTCACCCAGTCATGGCAAGAAAGCATGAAATGGTCGGCCCCTTGAGTTCTATTCCAGAAGGGGTGTTTGGTGGAGACGAGTTTCACATAATCAGACACGAACTCTTTGAGTGGAGTGATTTCATATGTGTTAGGGTTGTACAAGTACTTGACCATCCATGCAACGCTGAAGGGCATGAAGTAGACATGAGCAGCTTTTGCGTTTCTTGTCCTGAACCTGTTATTTCCATGCTCCATCTCATGTATGAATCTTCCTTCACTAGTGTATATATCTTTGCAGGGTCCATCGTGTACAAGTGGTAATTCACCTTCTTCGTAGACAAAAACCTTTAATCTTTTTTCCATTTCTATGTAACTCCTGTAAAATTGTTTAAAATTAGTTGGTGCTAATGCATATTGGGTTGCAAGTGTCTTATCTTAATGCATGGATCCTAAATACCCTAATTATTTGAATATTATATATATATATATAATGTAAATATGCATGCACTAGCGAAGTAACATGATGATGGTTAATTATATTAATTATATGGCTTTCTGCATATCCTAATTAAGGGTCACATGATAGTCGAATGCATCATATTTGGTTGTTGCATGAAAGTGATTATTGAGGTATAATTAATCTCATACTTCAAGGTTTATAAAGGAAGAGATTGTGTCCCTCCATGAGTTATAACATATAACTTTAATAATTGCAATAAACTGCGGATGGCTTTTGGGCCACTTGAATCTTGACACGTCCATTCATTGAGAATAATTTAATAATTAAATAAATAATCACAATTCTATATTAATTAACGACTGATTCTATATTACATCGAGATTTTTACTTTCAATATAACCTTAATTGTCAGATCGTACACGTCTCACATAATTTTATGTGAATCCCATATATTTCAAAATCATCGACTATGACGCATCAGAATCAGATGTACTACGCCCGCAGCGGCTTTACAAAACCCATTTAATTTGTTACCTATTTGTACAAAAATAGATTATATATATATATATATATATTACTGTATTATTAAAGTAGAAAACTTTTAATTAATTAAATTTCAATTGATTGACAAAGAAAATTACGATTATATCCTAATTTAATTCAAATCAAAGCCACAATTATTAGACAAATTAGTAATTTTATATGCTTTTCTCTTTTCTTAGCCATTAGATTTTATCTTATTTATCAAAATAAAATTCGTCAACTTTGTTTGTATTTTTAAATTTTTAGATTATATATCATCACTTTTAAACTTTTGAATATCTAATTAATCATGTGACTTTTGAAAATAACATGAAAATAAATTAACATAAAAAAAAATTATGTATGATGCGTGCAAGAGACACTAGTATATATATAAATTATATAATAGACTTACCATAATTTCATTATGAACTTCACCAATTTATTAAGAACAGATTTTTAATTAAATAGTAAGATACTTTTGTTTTAAAGGAAGAACCGATATTTTTTCCTTAAAAGCCTTTTTTTACTTTTGCTGCTGCAACAACAGAAAAAGAAAAAATAAATTATAAAAAATACATTTTTCAAAGAAATTAAACTAAAAAGAATAAAAGTAAAAATCGGTAATTATCCATGAGCCTTGCTTGACCCATCAGAGTAATAAGCAACACTAGGACGGCTTAAAAGTCTTTTTTAAAATTCTTTTTTTCCCTCGAAAGTGCTTAAAAGTCATTTTCTAGATTGTAGAATGGAGCAACAATGAGTGTGCGTCTAGACTAGACACACCATGAGTCAGTTGGAAGACTCCCTTTTCCCCCCACATTTATTAATGATCATGCCCCAGGAGTAAGTAAATAAAAAAAATCCTACACGCACATTTGAGTACTTGAAATCATGCAGCCTATCTTCAAATAAAAGTTTCCACACTTCATCTTAAAAGTTAAAACCCTTTTCCAGACACCAACGTCCAAATTAAATTTGAGCTTTGGTTGATTAATTAAACCTCGTATATTAATTTAACAAAAGTTGTAAGCGAGTGTTTGCAAGATCCTGAAATCATTAATTTGAAAGGAATATTAATTCCTTGTCGATTTTTTCCTAATTAAGTTTGATAAAACTTATTTTAAAAGTTTTTTCTTTCTAGACCTGATATGTTGATAGATTTAATATTTCAATATTATCGAAAATCTATAGATTGATCTATTTATCTAAATCTAATAATATCTTGATATGATATTTTCGAGTATTGTTGTTTTCACATCTATATTATGTTAATAATAATCCCATAGCCCATTCTAACAAAATCTAATATTAAGTGTTCATTATTCATGAAATCGATTCAAACTCGTCATCAGTTTTGGTGAACATATTATTTACAAAATCTAGTTACCATTTTCCCAAACTCCATTCAGGAAGTACATATTGAAACAAATGGGTGAGCAATTATTTCAGTAGTGTTGTATTATAATCAATTCTGGACCTCTCCCCCGCATGCTTTTCATCATGTTATCAATTTACTTAAAGAACAAGGATAAAATTCACAGCATGTTAATTAGATTATCTTACCGATAAAACGCGACGGGATTTCTGTAGATTTTGCTTAGAAGAATGTCGCTGTTGTTCTTCCTTATAGTTACCGATGAGTTCGTCGTCGTGGAATTAGCTGCTTTTCTGATTGCTGCTCTTGCTCTAGCTAATCCTCGCTCCAATTCATTATTTGCTCTCCTCTGTATTAATCATCACCATAACTTTAATTAAAAAATATATATCAGCATCGTTAATGAATCCAGTTCCAATTCAGAACATATATAAAGCGGCTGTGATCTTCAATCAAACAGTAACTTTAACATTTTGATAACCGCGATGTAAAAACAAAAATCAAACGAATTCCAGTGCGTTTTCGAATCACTTACGACGGCAGTTGGCGAGGTGGCGAAGGCGGAGGAATTCAATCTGGAGGGAAATTCAGAGGAAATCACAGCTATGAATTCATCCCGTCCCGGAGCAGCAGCGATCAACTCTGCAATCTGCGCTCTGGATTCACCTCCCGAACCTGAATCGAACCGGAGGAATCCGTGGATTCCGCGAGAGTAAAATCCGAGGAAAAGAAGGACGGCGATCGACGCCGAGAAAACAGCTGACAGGACAATTGATACTCTGATTCCATCACCACTCTTCGTATTCGCCATTTTCTCGATCTCTGCCTGTGTATGTATATGTATAGATCATACGGTTGGGTTTTCACACAGCACTTGTTTGTGAATGTTGTTGAACAGACGGTTATGGAGAAAAAGGGGAAGGACAAGAATTAAGCGAGTGTTAGTTTTATTTATGGCGGAAAGATGGTGATATGAACTATTTCACCCTGTTTCAATTTACCAAAATGCCCTTGACCATGCGATGTGATAACATACATACATATAACACATGCAAATTTGGATGACTTGTAGTATGATATAATATCGAAATTTTTTTGATATATAAATATTTTTTTGGTATATCGATTTTTTTTTTCAGTATCTGTACGGTATTAATATGAATTTTTTTCATATCTAAATTTCAGAATTTCGATATCGATACCGGTATGAATTTTTTTCATATCAATATTTTTGATACGATATATCGAAAACTCACCCCTATGTATATCAGTCACAAACTATTCGAGATCTAATTATAATAAATTTTGCACACAAAAAAAAAAAAAAAAAAAAAAAAGAAAGAAAGAAAAAGCGGGACGACACAATGAATACGATAGTTTCCAATATTCAAGCAAGTTACATTACTGAAAATTAACAACTCATTGTAACATGATTGTAAAAATATAAATTATATAAATTGTTGCATTAATATAATTATTGCGGATATAATATTTCGATGATGAAGAAATTGTTGCAATATAATTAATTAATTAATTAACTAATTTTATTTTACATAAAGGTGATATTCTTAATATGCATATATAAGCGCGAATTGCATGCTAATTATTATTATCTAGTGACGTATAAATTGACAGGTTTCCAAAATCTCGTGAATTAATTACTCAGATTATACGCCTATTAATTACTAGTAAATTTGTAAAAGCCAAATCGTTACCTGTCTGTTTCCCGATTTATTGTACAGTTGTTTCCTTGTAAAATTTTGGGATGAAATATTTATTTTAGTTTGAAATATATAACAGGTTGGCCTATTTCATAAATAGTTTGGAATCTTTTATTAATTATCACATACTGATGAAATCTATATCTATATAATATAAATATTAATTAGTGCACATCTCTTTTGAAAAAACAAAAAGGGGGGAAAAAGAAAATAAAAATAAAAATAAATCTCTTTCTGATTTCAGTATATATAGATGATTAGATGATCCAGTAATTAAATTTTATTGAATTGAATTTATGGAAGTAGATTGCTTGAGTTATAATCTGAACCACGTATGTGTGTGTGTGTGTTTAGAAATGAAAAAGTATATAGTATATGATGTATATAATCTCCAGATAAATGATAAAATCAAAAATTTGAAATCAACTGAAATCTAATAATGAATTAAAAAAATTCAGTACAATTTGAAAACTAAAATGGAACCGAAGAGCAATTTTATATAAAATCGAGCCGATGGGAACCGGGTGAATATTTTTCAACCCGACTTATTTGGGCAGACTAAAATTGGGTTTGGTAATTGGGCGATTGTGATCTCGAACGCCCCCCGTTGAATCTAATATGCCCAATTCAGTTAATATTGGACAGAATTCAATTTGGTTGTACTTTGTATAGAATGATTTGAAATGGATGGATTTCCGATGTAATTTTGTAATTTCAAACCAACTATTTTCATTTTTATATAGTATTTTTTACGTAAATTATGATAGATTTAAAGTTCATCCAATAATGATGTTATTTAAAATTTATTCCAGTTTATATAACTGATAATGTGTAAATAGATGATATGTGGATTTAAATTTGATCTATCGTTTCATCGTTAGTCATAAATACAATCTAAATCTATTGATTTGAAATACTTGTATCTAAATACAACCTAAAAGCTCAATCTTTAGAAATTTGGATTCCGAGACCAACCCAGACCAACCTAATTTAGTCATCCAAAAAGGTTACGAATCGGGTCCAACCTAGCATTGGTCTGAAACTTCGATTAAACAATTTATTTGATTATTTCCAGGAAATTAAACTTCACACGTAGAAATGACAATACATACCTGAAGCTTAATGGGTTAGATCCGGCAGATAATCATATTTGCACTATATGTTGAGGTATAATAATTGTCTCTGCTAAAAATAGATAAACTGTCATGCTTGGGCTTCTTTAAGGTTTGAAGGATTTGAGTTGTTTCTTTTGTAAAAATTCGAGATGAGATTTATTTTTGTTTGAGAAATATAATACGTTGGCCTATTTCATAAATAGTTTGGAATATTTTATTAATTAGCACATATTGATGAAATCTATATCTATAAATACTAATTAGTGCATATCTATTTTGGGAAAAAAAAATGGAAAAAGAAAAAGAAATCTCATTCAGATTTCATAAATAGATGATCCACATTAATTTTATTGAATGTATGGAAGTATGGAACTAGATTGTTTGAGTCTGAATTGTGTGTTTATTTAGTGGGTATATTCAATACACAGTTTTAATGACTAGTGAGCAATGAAAAAATATGTAATATATGACGTATAATAAAAATTATAAAATCTAAATTTTAATATCAGTTGAAATCCAATAATAATAATAAAAAATTAGTACAATTTGAAAACTAAAATGGATCCGAATGAGAAATTTTATATCGAATCGAGCCGATGGGACCGGGTGAAATTTTTTTCAACCCGACTAATTTGGGCAGACTAAAATTGGGCTTGGGAATTTGGGGGACTATGATCCGTAACAACCCGTTAAATCTAATATGGTAACCGGGCCCAATTCAGTTGATATTGGACAACATTCAATTTGGGAATTTGGATTCCGAGACCAACCGACCCAGACCAATCCAATTTGTCATAAAAAAAGCATAGGAATCGGGTCGAACCCAGGCAATCCAATTATTTTGATTTTTATTTCTTTTTATTTTTTTTCATGCGAATTAAACTTCATACATAGAGGTGCAAACGAGCCGAACTACTTATGAGCCGTTCGTGAGTAGCTCGAGCTTCAAATATATGTGTTCGAGTAGCTCGCGAGCTACTCGATAACACACATATATATAAAATATAATATAAATATAATGTATATAATATTTTATTTATTTATTTATTTATTCATATATTTTGTATTTATATATATATATATATATATATATATACATATAATTTTCGAGCTCGAGCTATAGACGAGCTCGAGTTCGATCATGAAACTAACTACTCGATTGAGTTCAAGCTCGAGCTCGAGTAGTATGCTACTCGGGTTCGACTCGGCTTGATGGCATCCCTATTTAGACATAGAGATGGCAATACATACCTCAAGTTTAAGGTGACAATTTGAAAAATAACCCTCTTTTGCTTTTTACTTAGATTTTTGACATTCTTATTATTTTATTTTGTAAACTAACTTTCTAAGTGAGTTTTAAGTTAATATATGTCCAAACTATAATTTATGCTATTTGGTTTATTTCTTCTTGTCTTCTTTCAATGTTTTGACTTTTTTTTTCCTTCTCCCTCTTAAAATTCTGTCATCTTTCATTTTTCTATATCCAAGACAAGAGAAAAAAAAAACAACATTTCGAATCATCCACTCAGTGCTATAGCCATTCTACGTATGTTTTTAAATTTAGTTTTTTATATTTATTTAATTTAAATTCCTTTGTTTTTGTTTTTTAATTTTTGGTGTATATATATATATATTTTTTTAAATTGTGTGGAGAACCGACGTCATAATAAATTAAGGGATTAGTGATGCAAATAAATTGTGAAAAAAGTGAAGTGCGACTATATCAGGGTTAAATGACCGATATGGAGCCTTAAATTTTGGCGAAACTAGAGCAACTATATCGAGACTGAAAAATGAGGTATACAAGAAGTGCGACTTGGATAAGAGTGAGATTGAATTGAAATTCAGTTACTTACACATATTTGTGATCATGTTTTTGGCCCAATATATTTAACTAATGAAGAGTGTATGTCGACATATCCGTCACTTGGTGATACACATCATAGGACTTTGCTTCGCGTGAAAATAGAGAAGAAAGTTCGAATTATTTCTGATGGTACGTAATGTTCATGGATTTGGTTCACATGATATTATTGATTTTGGTGGTCTTAAATTTGATATTCTCTCTGATAAGAACTGATGTGATGATTCATTTGATTCTATATTATGTGATGATCGTGGTGATAATCAATATGATGAACACGGCGATCATACTAATATTAAACTTTATCCAAATGAATATTTTGATGGTGTTTTAATAGTAAATGATGATGGATGTGGGAAAAATAAAACAATATTGAAGAAAATATTAGTGAGGATGGAGTAAAACAAAGTTCTTGGTTGGAGTTTGACAATTGTGAAATAGTACTCAATGATAGCCAACCGTTTTTGTTGCTTGGTTATGGTAATGAGCATGTTTACAATTTTACCGACGAATCTAACTTGTCAGTTGGTAAAGAATTCGATAGAAAGAAAGACTTTCAAAGAGAATTGTCTAGTATTGCAATGAAAGCTTCATTTGAGATGCGAGTTTTAAAGTCCTTCGAGATTCTTTATTCGAAGAGATGTGTAGATGATACTTGCAGTTGGAAGGTGCGTGTAGCACATAAACAAGATTATTCATATTTCTCAATTCAAATTTATTGCAATAAACACACTTGTGATCTATGTAATAGAAGGAGGAGGCATCGACAAGCAAGTGCGGAAATAGTTGCATACATGTTGGTAGAAAATTTTAGAGGGCAACAAAAACTGCATGCCTTGAAGTCAATACAAACAATGATGCAAAATACAGGTGTTGAAATTAGCTACTTCAAAGCTTGTAAGGGGAGGCAACTGGCTATAAATCAACTAAGATGAGATCCTGCCGAGAGTTTTAAATTACTTCCAGCATATCTTTACATGCTTGAACAAGCGATTTTAGGGACAAAAACACATTTTTATGTCAACCAGATGGCATCTTGAAATATATGTTCTTGACATATATGGCATGCATTGCAAGATTTAGATATCTGCGGAAAGTGATATCAGTTGATGGTACCCATTTAACTGGTAAATATAAAAGTGTTTTACTGATAGCCACTGCACAAGATGGAAACCACCACTAATATCCTATTGCTTGGGCATTTGTTGATTTAGAAAGTGAAACATCTTGGACGTGGTTTTTTGAAAAGTCATGTGAGTTGATACCTGATGATGATGAGCTGATTTTTATTTCTGACAGGCTTCTGTATACAAGGGAGCACGACATGGACATTGGACAAAAAAATCAAGTCAAGGTTTAAGTCCAAAGTAGGTGGATTTGTGTTGTTTATGTGAGCTATGATGTTGTCTTGACTTGTAGGCTTGGATTGTAGACAGTTATTCTGCTAGGCCAGTAGTGAGGTACATAAGTACTGACTGATATTGTTAGCGAATATGCATGGTTACATGTTGCATTATTATGTGTTGCATTACTATCTGCTAGATATGCATGATTTACTATTTCACGGTTTATTTTGAGCATTAGCATGACATGTTGAGCCTGTATATTCTTTCAAAATATAGCATGTTGTTTCTAGGGCCACTCAGCCCCAGGATTTCTTTGTACGATCGGTATCGTGTGACACTCACTGTATCGACGGAGTAGCGTGTGCGATTTTACCCAAGACGATGATAGTCCAAGATCAGGTTTCAGTATGTGTGGCATCCACTGTATCTTTGGAGCGGCGTGCGCATATTAGTGGCGCCTGTGTTATGAGCATGATGTTTCAGATCTTGATCTCAGTGTACCACGTCATTCATTATTTCATGTTGTATGCATTATATTGACTTGTGTACTCGTACTTTGCGTTCTGGACGTTAGCCAAGGGCGGAGCTTAACTTATGCAGCCCGGGTGGCCCGAAATTTTTTTAAATTTTTGTATATATAAATTTTGAAAATTTTTGGATTAATTTGGTATTAGCCCGGGTACTTCAATTCAAAATATTAAAGGATTCGAGAGCTTAAAGTTTTAGCCCGAGTAGACCACAAATCCTGGCTCCACCATTGACGTTAGCGCTCACGTTCCTGTTTTTATCTCGCACATCACATTCGATGGAATAGGTTTGCAGGTGGATCAGGAACGAGTTCAGTAGTTGATCAGTGATCAGGGCTTTGTAGCAAGAGATTAATATAGGTTTTCAGTTTTAGACTTTGTTTCATATCTACTCGATTGGGTTGTATTGATTAGGTTTCAGTGATTTACCGATTGTATTCTGTCGGGTTGTTATATGATTTAAGTTTTTCGTAATTTCTCTTATTATCGTTGTTTAAGTTTCAATTGCATCCGTAGGATTTGTTTAGTAGGCGATCTCGGAATGGGTCGCTAACAAAACTGGTGTTGGTTCAACTCAACATCTTACTCCATGGGCCGAGACATCCTTACGATCAAGATTTATCGAGTCACAGAAGATGGAAGTCATTCAAATGAATACTTTTGAATATTACGTGATTAGAGTTGGCCATGATGAAGTTGTGGAGTTAAATAAAAGAACATGTCGTTGTCGACAAGGGCGGATTTAATATAGGGCCAAGGGGGGCAGGGACGTAACCAGAATTTTGCGGTAGGGGGGGCTAATTTTACATGAAAAAAATATAAATAAAACTCATAGGGTCAATATACATATTAGATTTATGTTAATATTTTATTATTCATATATCTTTCAACTTTTTTATGATTTTAAAAAAAATTGAATATCAATCATGCTAGTAATGACACAAAATTATAATATATCAATATCCTTATAAATATTTTCTATATTCAACCGTGAATGTATTTCAATAATTAAATTATATTTTATAAAAAAAAATGAAAATTTGATGTGTTAATGAATCAAATTTTTTTTTTTTAAAATAAGTTGAATAATTGTTTTATATTTTATAAAGTATAATTTTTTTAATGTGATAATGTACATAATTATAGATTTACTTTGAATTTATGATGTTATTTTGTACTCAATAACATATAATGTTCAATATATTGAATGTTTCATGAAATGGTCCATATAAACACAAAATATAGAAGCCTAAATAACTTAAATAAAACTCATATATATCAATAAATTAAAAAATCAAATCAATTACAAATAATAATTAATATATATGATTAACTCAATAAATATATATATATATATACACTAACTATATGGGTTGGGCTAAACTGGGCTGAAGCCCAGCCTAGCCCCCCATATAGTTCCGTCCCTTAAAGAGGGCCACGGCCCCCCATCCTCGACCGAAATTTTTTGAAAATTTTTTTAGTATATTGTATTTTTTTAGTTTATTTTATATATAATATTTGACCGCCCAAACTATTTGCAGTTGGCATTTGGTGTAGTGGCGGGTCTTCCAAATTATATTTTTTTGGTTCAATTTCGAATCTTTGGAGGGTCATCTTTTCTTTTTTATTTATGTATTTCACATTTTATCACCTTTATTTTATTTTTTTTAGAGAGATTTAGCACCTTTATTTTAAAATCCTCTTACTATTTTTTTAATAATTTTAAAAGTCATCACCTTTTATTTTTAACTCTCTTACAACTTTTTTATTTTTTGTTATTTAAAAAATTACCATCTTTTATTTAAAACAATAAAATAAGATTGATTTTTAATTTCTTAAATTTCTTATTTTACTCAGCTTCAATAACATCTTGCTCGATTTTTCAAAGATTTGAAGTGATTTTAAGGTTTGAGATTTTGAGATTTTTGGTAGCTCATAATCAAATTATTTTTAAATCAATTTTGCTAAATTTTCAATTTTTCTTTACATCAAAATTTGGTTATTTTTTTCATTATTTTTCGTAACTTTTTTAATCTATTTCGTTATATTTTTGTTTTGTTCTATGATATGTTTTATTTACTTATATCATCTTGATTTTGGAAATTATTAAATTATTTGAAACTTGTGATAGTTTTTTTTCTAATTGAAAAAATTACTCATCGATTTGAACAAAAAACAAAGTCATGTCGACTTTTGCGTGCAAAATTAAAAAAATATAATAAAAGCTTAATACACTGAATGAATGATTACATATTACTTTTATTATTATTATTATTATTATTATTATTATTATTATTATTATTATTATTATTCTAATATATAGAATGTAATATCTATGTGAATTGAGATCATCACCGTTGTTTAAAATGTTTTTATTGGTTATAGATGAAAAAAATTATAAAATATAAAAAACAACAATCTCTAATATTTATAACGATAGATTTTGATATATAATCGATAATATCTTTTAAGAAACATTTTGCTTTTCACTTTTAGGAAAAAAATAATATTAATTTTATGTATTATATATATTTATTTTTTTTTAAAAAAATATTCATGTTATTGAAAGTTATACAAACATATAATAATTATTTTCATCATTTTGTATGTAAACTCGCCCCCCGAACATGGAGTCCTGGATCCGCCCTTGGTTGTCGAGTTTTTGATGTTGATAGAACTCCGTGTGCGCATGCAGTGTTGTTTCTGATTACAATTGTATGAACATATTTGAATTGTGCTCGCATTATTACACGACAAATGCATGGACTTTGGCATAGACAAAAATAATTTATCCCGTGCCCTCGTTTAATGAATGAAATATACCTGCTGACACTGGTTCTGTAATTGCCCTATCTCCTAAACTTAAAATTTGGAAGGAAAGACCAAAAAAAAGAGGATTCTGTTGGAGAATTTTTAAGCAAAAAGAAAAAACAGTTGTTTAGGTAGAAATTAAATTTCTATTCCTTGTGAAAAATTGATCAATGTTTCATCTCGTAATATTTTTTAATTTTGTTGATGCTACCAATGCAATAAATATCGAACTTGACATTTATGTTGTTCTATCATTTAGGGTTAACAAAATTTCATTTACACCCTTACCGTAGGCTGTATATAAAGTGCAACGCGGATTAGAGCACGTGCATTGTGTGAAATGCTTCGATAATATTCCATCGAATCAAAAAACTGGAATTCCAAAATGATTCTATTCAATGTATTCATGTATTTTTAATCTCCAAACCGACAAAAATAATTGGCTCCAATAATAGTGTCTCCGGTTGTAGTTAGAAGCCTAGCCCTAGCCCCAGCTTGTGGCTGCATTTTCGGCTCAAATTCCCTCCAATTTGAATGAATCGCGAGGAAATTAGTTGAATTGATTGCAAAAAAAAACTCGCGTGATGACAATGACCTCTTGCCAGTCAACTGATATCCACTTTTTTTAAAGGAGTTTCTCAATTTCTATGAATTAATGAATGTTATTATTCTTCTACCAAATTTAACATTCTCGCTAGTTTCTATACGTATATATGGGCAAACACACGAGTAGCAAATCTTGATTTGGCATAATTTTCCCTCTATTTCACCTTCGATCCTCTGATTTTACTCCAACCATTTGGCTTATCTCTTGTTGTCCCAAAAAGAACACATCTTTACTCGTTTCTTATGGGCATTCGCCATTAATCTGAAGCTTTTGGTATTTTCCACCAACCCCTCGTATCCATATTCGTCGGATCTTTGATTTGGATCATTTCCTAGCATGTTTATCCTGTCGGTTTCGCAATCGTGAAAATCTGGAGTTTGTGGCGGGACGAGATCTGTGGCGTGAAAAGATCGGATCTTTATTGATTTTTTGTGTTCGATATCAAGACTTGGCATCTTGGTTTTTCTTGGATTTGTGATGGGGTGGAGATACAGGGCCGGCCTTCTATTAATTGCAGCTGTTGTCATTATTTGGGTTACCTCAGCAGAGGTCACTCAGGTCTAATTTCTTTCCCTTCTTTTGTTTTTTTCAAGGTTAAACAAACATCTTAAATCCCCTCTCTTAGTTCCAGGTGTTGTTGCTTCCTAGTTTTATGTTCGGGTTTTGAGTTAATTTTTTTTTGTTGATTTGTGAGTTTCCCAATTTCATGTGCTCTAAGTGGTGTTCATTGCTCGGTTTTGATGTTGTTGTCTTTTATTTGTTCTACAATTTCTTTTGTTCCTCTTTTCCGAGTTAAATATGTTTCTGAAGTTCCCATCTTTGTATGGATGCCGCATATCCTTTTTTCTGGAATTTCCTGATAGAATAATTGAGAACCTGTCTGATCAAATTGTTGTTTTCCTTATCTGGGAAATGTGCTTTTGCTGGAGTTCATGTCATCTATTGGAAGATTGCATCCTTAGCATTGCTGCAATGGCTATGGCTCAGAGTTAATTATTTACATGGCTAAGAAGCAAGAACTAATATGGTCAACCAATCCGCAGATGCAATTCCACATTTTCCCTTGTCCATCTTTATGTACATTCTTATACAACAACTCAGTTTAGATACTCCAACACGGAATCCAACGGCATTATCACAATTATGTGAGATTGCGGTGGTTCATGCTCTGTGGGCGTGGACTAGCACAAGCAATAGTTGTTTCTAATGATTGACCTATGTCGTTAGAGGATTTCATATATAGTCATCTTGTTAAATGATTCTCACAAACAGTAAGCGGTACAGGGTGTTACACTCATCTTTTATTCAGAAAACAGCGTCTTTGTCACCACCTTATTCATCAGTCTGCCAATACTGGGTAGAATAGAGCTGGCTCCTCTGCATTTGTCACTTGTCCCAGATAACCCCTAGCTCCTCTTGATTTTGTTGGCAAAAGTTTTGTAGGATTTGCTCGAGTGTATAGTCTCTTGCAAGCGAGACACTATGCAATGGGATTTTGCTGGCATGTACTTCATCTTTGGTCTCTTAAAAAATTATCAACCCAAGTTACTAGAGAATCCTACTGTGTTGTCTTATAAATCTTATTAAACTATTTCCGAAAAAGATGTCGTATATGGGTGTTCCTGGTGGACATCTATCTAAAATTGGAAAAGTATATGACAATTTTGAATGCATGGATTTCCTATTTGCGGTGCACCTAGTTGAGAAGTTATGTTAGACTGTACTAAAGTGTTCAATTATTTCCTGCAACTTTCTTGTCGTCGATAAAATATTTTCCATAGCCCTGTAAGTGTCAGTCTTGAAGAAGTTAGGGGCATTGTTCTCATGATTAAAATCTTAGTTCTCAGGCTGTTTTCTTTAATGGATGGTGTTTTTAACAGGATATTTTCACAGACTATAAGCAACCATTTGCCGTGACATATCTGGGAGCTTCTTTGATGGTGATATATCTCCCAATAGCATTTGTTAAGGATTGTATATGTAGATTCCTGAAGAGACGGTCAGGCAAAAGTGGTCAAGGGTTGAATGAGGACTCGTGTTCTCCACTTTCCTCTCCTTTAAAATACATTGGGGGACAGAAAATGTTTGAACTGGAAATTCAGGGAGCCCTGACTAGAAAAGACAGTGAACTGGATCTCTCTGCCAGTGAAGAGGGAATGCCTTTGGTTTCCAGACATGTAGATGATGCTAAACATTCTAGAAATGAAAAAGAAATCACAACCAAGGAAATTGCTACTTATGGATTTTACATTGCCCCACTTTGGTTTCTCACCGAGGTATTTCCTGAAACCATGAGCTTATTTCAAATTGGATTGTCTCAAGACTGATTTTAACTGTACACTTTGACCTATGTGACGAGTTTGTTTCACCCTCACTCTTTATGTTCCCTTAATATTCTCGTGTCCCGCTTTTGCAGTATTTTTCGAATGCTGCGCTTGCTCGTACAAGTGTTGCCAGCACTACGGTTTTATCTTCTACTTCAGGACTTTTTACTCTCTTTGTTGGTGCTTTTTTGGGCCAAGATTCCTTAAACATGGCAAAGGTAGTTGCTGTATTCGTCAGCATTACTGGTGTTGCCATGACAACCTTGGGAAAAACTTGGGCTGCCGATGATTCACAACTAAACGCATCTTCGTAGGTCTTTCCACCTCTTTGTGATCATTGACTTGTAATTCCACAACGTTTATACGTCTGAGCTTTTTATTTCATGCTTATTCCTCAGCATGCATTAGCAATTTGATATTTCATAAATAAGTGATGTTTCTTTTTGTTTCTTGTAAAGTGGCAAACATTCTATCTCTGGGGATGTTTTCGGCCTTCTATCAGCTATGTCGTATGGCCTGTTTACAGGTGTGGTATTGTCTGGCCTAATGATACCTTATGATTAAACAAATTAAGACTATCATTGCCAACATTCAATGAGTGTGTTCTTTATATAAAATGATGCAGTACTGTTGAAGAAGTTTTCTGGCGAGGAAGGGGAAAGGGTTGATGTGCAAAAGTTGTTTGGTTATATTGGATTGTTTACGCTTGTGACACTCTGGTGGCTTGGTAAGTGGTTTAAGATTTTATGCTCCAAAAACATCATTGTTAGCTTTCCTAAAATATTTCGCGTTTTAAGCTTTATTCACTACACGGACAGACAGGGATCAGTTTACCATTTTTCTCAGCACTTTCTAATTCGTTTGCTTCTTGTTATTTCAGTGTGGCCATTGACGGCGTTGGGTATAGAACCCAAATTTACAGTTCCCCATTCTGCCAAGATGGATGAAGTTGTTATTGCTAATGGACTAGTTGGAAGCGTTATTTCTGACTATTTTTGGTGTGTGTCACTATTTTCTTTCTGGTCATGATCTAAATTCGAGTTGGGATTTTTTCCCTTACAAAACTGTTTGTTCTTCTTAGGGCATTATGTGTCGTCTGGACAACACCACTTGTGGCCACATTAGGCATGTCTCTGACCATTCCGCTTGCGATGGTGGCTGATATGTTGATTCATGGGCGTCATTATTCTGCTATATATGTACTTGGATCGGTTCAGGTAAATGAGAGAGAGACAGAGTATGACTATACAGTCTATACTCTTCCAAAGTCTGTTTCTGGGAGTAAAACTAATTCCATTTCGTCCCGTTTGCAGGTATTTGTTGGGTTCGTGATTGCCAACCTTTCTGACTGGTTTTCAAAACTTTTTGGCCTATAGCATCCTGTTAAATATTCAATCTTGGATATAGAGCAACATCTTGTATCTCCTCCATTGGTTTATACACAGGCTTTTAAGATCAACGCAACTTAATATTCTTGTGTAACTATACTTTGCGACTGGATTGATTAGATTGCTGCATCCATTTCCTGTGTCGATTCTTTGTAGATTCTTTTTGCGTAAATGTAAAAGAAATGATTCTTCCTCTTGAAACCTCATTTCTTGATTTTTGTCAAAAATAGTTTTATTAGCTTCCATGGCCTTGAAGAAACTTATGTTTGCTTTCTTGTACACATATTTCTTTTTGCAGTTTTTGTATCGATGTATAATTTTGCTGAAATGTTTGTTGGTAACTGCCTCCGCCTTCCTTTGGTTTTATTTATGAGTTAATTGTCAATCACTCCCTAAAACACTTTATAACTTATTTATAAATCTCTACATAAATAAAACTTACTTTCAACTTCCTGGAAAGAGAAACTTTTGTTTCTAAATATCAATTTTACCCTTATTTAGTAAAAATAATAATAATAATAAGAGAATGGATAATAAAAACAAAACTAATCCAAATAGTATATATATAAAAATTCAAATTAAAATCAAAGAACATAAACCATATCATATACATGCTTATGTTGATACAGGAGCAAGTATGTGTTTAGAAAGCAAGCATATACTTCCAAATCATTATTGGAAGAAATATGATAAAGGATTAAAAGTTCGAATAGGAGATGAATCAATAATCATGCTTAATACAGTAGCAGAAAAATTAAAAATAGAAATAGAAGAAACAAAATTTGTAATACCCATTATATATCAAATAGAATCAGGAATGAACATTATAATAGGAAATAACTTTTTAAGAGAATATCTTCCCTTTACACAATTTGAAGATCACATAACTTTAAACAAAGGATCATCAATGATTTACATTCCCAAAATACGAACAGCATTTCGCGTAGGAAATGAAGGATTTACAAAGAATTTTCATAAACGAAATACAAATCCAATAGAACTAAAAATAGAAAATATTTTAACGATTAATCCTGAAAAAGAAATCATGAGGAAATTTCATGATATATGTTCTGAAAATCCTCAGGACAAAATTAAGAAAAGAAAACAATTCTTTGCTTCAATAAAACTCAAAGACCCTAATATCACAATCCGTAAAGCACCAAGAAGATGTAACATGGATGATGCAAAAATATTTGAAAAAAAAGTTCAAAAATTATTAAAACTTAAGATAATCATCCCTAGTAAAAGTCCACACTCTTCACCAGCCTTTTATGTCAGTAAGAAAGATACTGATAAGAAAAGAATGGTAATTGATTATCGAAAGATGAATAAAGCAACAATTATGGATGAATATTATATCCCAAATAAGAATGATTTACTATCTTATATAGGAGAAATGAAATATTTTTCCAGTTTAGATTGTAAATCAGGATTCTGGAAAATTCAACTAGAACCACAAACACAATTACTTACAACATTCAGTTGTCCAAAAGGACAGTATCAATGGACTGTATTACCTTTCGGACTTAAACAAGCACCAGGTATCTTTCAAAGATATATGGATGAATCTTTTAAATCATATATAGATTTTTGTTGCGTTTATATAGATGACATATTAATTTATTCAAAAACACTAGATCAACATTATAAAGATCTCATGACAGTTTTCTATATTTGTCATAAATATTGAATTATACTTTCTGAAAAGAAAGCACAATTATTCAAAACAAAAATAAATTATTTAGGATTACAAATAGAAGATGGAAAACATTGTTTACAACCGCATATACTTAAGAAAATTCATGATTTTCCTAGTGAAATCAAGGATAAAGATCAATTAAGAAGATTTTTAGGATTATTAACTTATTCTGAAAATTACATTAAGAAACTTGCAGAAATCAGAAAACCTCTTCAGGTAAAACTTAAACAGAACTATAAGTGGAAATGGTCGAAAGAAGATACTAATTACATAGACACTATTAAAAAGAAAATAATTAGTAATCTTCCTGAATTATATTTTCCTTCAAATAAAGATATAATAATAATTGAAACAGACGCTTCAGATGAATACTGGGGAGCATGTTTAAAAGATACTGGAGAAAGAAATTTAGAAGAACTTACTAAAACAGCTACTAGAAATAATGAAAAATTATGCAACTATACTTCAGGAACTTTTCAAGGTGCACAATTAAATTATCATTCGAATGAAAAAGAATTATTAGCTTTAATATTCACAATTAGAACTTATGAAATTTATCTTATTTCTAAACCGTTTTTAGTAAGAACAGATAATATGAATTTAACATATTTCAAAACAAAGAAAATATCAAGAAATGCAGGGAGAAATACAGCAAGGCTAATTAGATGGCAATTGGAATTGAACCATTATCAGTTCGAGATCCAACATGTCAAAGGAACGGATAATTCATTACCCGACGCATTAACCAGAGAACTTCATCCAAACTATACTATCCGTAGTAACGGAATAATAAAGAAGATCCTAAGTGATCCAGAAAATGACTGTGAGTCATCCGAACATGCCTCAGAAAGCATGGAGAATATAAATTGATGAAATGAGATTTATATTCAAAAACATGAATTATTTTATGACTTTCAGTCATCCGAACATGCCTCAGAAAGCATGGGGAATATAAATTGATGAAATAAGATTTATATTCAGAAACATAAATTACTCTTTGAGTAAAATAATCAATTTAAGATTAATTCAATTCTTGCAAAAGAATTTATAAATGCAATGATACGCATAATAAAACTATCCGAATTACTCACGAAAAGAGTTATTTTACTAACCATTATATATATAAATAGGTTATCTTGTGCAGAGTATAATCAAGATGGAGCAACTAAGTCAATTAAAAAAACAATTGATTGAATTGCAGGAAGAAATTCAAATTCTGCAACTAAAAGAAAGGAATTTGATTGAAAAATTCAAAGGACAGAAAAAAAGATGATAACTTCATCATCATCATCCTCACCAAGAACACCAATCAAAATGGCAACTCCATTTGACAAAATAATGGAGATAAAAGAGAAACAGTCAGTGGTCACAACCAACACTGACAAAGAAAAAGAAAAGAAAAAAGAACCGGTGGACACAGCCAGCACCGAGAAAAATAAAAAAGAAGAAAGGTCGTTTAAAAGTGCCCTTGAAAAGAAAGAAAGAAAGATGGTCAATCTGCGACCACAAAAGCCAATTTTTGAGAAAACAAATTTTTCAGAAAAACTCAAGACTGAATTTTTTGAAACACTAAACTATTTGAGAATAGCCAAACCATCTGCAGAATTTTGGCTACAAACTTGTGACACACAGAGCATATCAAGAGCAAGAACACTGCAAGGTGCTCCAGCGCATGAAGTTGCAAGATTCTTTTCAAATGGATTATTAAGTGGATTGGAAGTCAGTCCCAACAATCAAGAAATAGAACTATTTCCATATCAGTTGAGAAATAGTATCATCCAGTTCAAGAAAGCAGTCTTTAAGGACGATCCAGTATTAACATTGAGTATTCACTCAACCCTTCCAGATTGGGATGATAACAAATTCTATCAACCAATGGTATATATTCAATGTCGAAAATAAAAAGACAAGTTCTTATTCGAAGGATCAAATGAAGAGAAACCAGTAATGGATATCTCAACACTTCCTGAGATAAGAATAAAGAAATTGATTGATATGATCTCAAAGACAGGAAAGATTGATGGAAACTCAAAGGTTAAAATAAATTTTGCAACCAGTAAAATTTTATTAACCACTGGACACAAGGAGACAATCCAAAAGAAAGAACAAGCCATGTTAGCTCAATTCGAAGCTCCAATCTATGAAGCAAGAGTTGACATGACCCGAGAAACCCAACAAATGTTATGTCAAAGACGAAGAACAATGATATCCACTCATAAATGTGGACATTGCCAACCCATTCAGACAGAAGAAGCAGATGTCAAAGAGGACAAACTAGCTGTCAAAGAAGACAAACCAATAAAGAAATGGTCCGAATGCACCAGTGATTCAGAGAGTGACACAATGTAAAAACAAATAAAATCGTGGACCACACCACATGTTAAAGGCATCCACTCAGATGTAAAATGAGCTGTTTCCATTATGTAGTGTCGGGTGGTCCCCCTCTTTTTTTTATTTTTAATTATGTATGCGTTTCTCCACGCCTATAAAAGGAGATGTTTTGTGCTGTAAAAAAAGTAAGTGAAGTTTGAGTATCTCTCTCTTCTTAAAGTTTCTTACAATCTGGTTCATACAAGACGTATGAAAACTATCAGAAACTAAGAAACATAAAATCAGAAACAAAATAAGCCTTATGGCTAATAACTAAACAAGCAGGGCATAAGGAGGATAAGGTTGGAAACCAATCATTGAATATTCATGGTTAATAGTAAACCTGGAGATCCATAGAGCAAGTACCAGTTGATCAAGTGATCGTTAAGGAAAAGCAAGGATTTGGCCTCTGCTCAAAACCAAGATTCATTCAAACAAGGTAACCTTCCTAAACCTCCTGCAGCCCTTAATTCAAAGAAATAGTCAAAATACATTAATCATGTCATCATCCTTTATAAAAAATAAAAGATTAATAATAAAAAACTGGTTCGAAATAGAAGATGATCATGAATATGATACATTTCGTGAATATCGTTTAAATACTTCTGATTTAACCATATTTGAATCAATTTATCAACTAAAATTTGTATTAATAATCCATGAATGGAACCAAACTAATATGAAAACATTTATCTGTTATAAATGAATCAGATCTGAAAATCCATGAATCAGATCTGTAAATCCATGAATAAGAAAATTCATAAGAATTTGAAGAATTCCGCAACCTGGTATCAGAGCTTAAATAAAGCAAATTATTAATGCTTGGATTAACTTTAGATATTGAGATTAAAAATTTATTTGATAAAATAATCTTACTAAAAGATTTACGTCAAATAGATCAATTATGAAATAAAATAAAAGATCTTCAAACCTTTTATTTCAAAAATCATAAAAAAGAACATTTTTCAAGCAACTGGAAAATGATAATTCAAATTTCTGAAAACGATGAAATTGAAGACATAACAATATGTTATGAATAAGAACAAACTTTGTTATCGAAATCCGATCAACAAAAACAAAATACTAAAAGTAACAATATTTACTAAATGAAAAATGTATGAAAATACAAAAATGAATATCTTTAATTTATATTCTCAAAATATAAATTTTGATATAGAAAATTGTGAAAACAATTTGAAACATCTTAAAAATTGTCAATCTTCAATTGATAGTTTCGAAGATTTTCAGAATTTATTAGAACAGATAGATTCGACAAAAAAAATTTTAATAGCCTTAAGAAAATTAAGAAGTTCTACATCTGTTAAAATGACAGAAGTAACAATTCCAAATCAAAACAACCTGGTCGATGAATCTGAAGAATCTGAAGAAAACCAAGAGTATAATTTGAATATTATATTCAATCAAAACAAGTTTGCTGAAATACAGAAAACAGGGTTTTCTAATTCAAAAACAAATCTAATAGACCAACCAGGAATACTAAGTAAGATTTCAAATTTTATTAATCCCAGGAAAAATTTAATTTATTATTCGATTCGTACAAAAGAACGATCTTGTAAAATAAATAACGAATCAAGGTCTAATACTCTGAAGTTATTAACAACTCAAGATATTAATACCATCATGGAAAAAGCCAGTGAAAAAGAACGATCTGAACTGAAGTATGTTCATATCGGAGGAATTGAAATAATAATATCAGCTCACTACCGAGAAGGAATAGATACACCAATTGAAATAACAGTTCGTGACAAAAGAATACGTAATTTCGAGGATTCTATCCTTGGAAAAATTGAAGGAAATTTATGTTACAAAAAGATAAAATTTTGTATTTATCCACAATACAATATATCTCTTTTTGATAAAAACATAAATGACATTTTAACATTTGATTATTACTTTTATAGAAATAATCTTATGTTAACAGGAAATCATCCGATCAATATAAACTATATTGTCGGTTTAGAAATAAGTAATAATTCTCAAACAGGAATAATTTCAACAAAACCAACTATTTCTGTTGAAAGAATGTTTGAAAATATTACAAGAATTGAACACCCTCGAAAAGCATTTATTGAAGAAATAAATCCCTATAAAAGATGGAGTTCAGATGACCTCCAAATCACAAAACAGTTTGTACCAAAAAGATCATTATCATTTGCTAGAAATGATGAAGATATTCTTGATAAGATTGGAACCATGAATCAAAATATTCTTAAAATTAAACAAGCTATTGTTAATGAGTCAACCTCATCGCAATGACGTCCTTAATAAAATTAGAAAAAGATCTAGGAGATTTAAAAAATAATATTAATAAGATCAATCTATCAATACAAGAATTAGAGAAGAATTTCAAAGAATATATTGATTTAGCAACGACTAGATTAATAATTGAACAAAAAAGACATAGTAATAAAATATTAAACTATCTTAAGGAAGTTCTTCCCATAGATAAAAGAAAAAGAAAAATGGAAGAAGAACCACCATTCAAAATTGAATCATGGTATAAAAATCCCCTTAGTTATGGCAAACATAAGTATGGAGATGTTTAGTGAAACCGACTCATCTGATTTTGAACAAATAGGAGTAAATACAGAAGAATTATATCATTCAGAATTATATCATTCACATCAGGACTCAGAACAATACAGAGATATGGATATTTCAGAATCAGAATCTGAAGATGATTCTAGACCACGATTAAATCTACGAATGAATGTAGAAGGTAGTGGTGGAAGAGATGATGAAGAATTTAAATATAACAGAGACCAATACTCTGGATCTTATAAAGATGTTAGAAATATTCTTAGAGAATCAAAAACATCAGGATTTGTGAAACAAAATATCTTAGATTTAGGATGTTCAACAGCCAAAGAAAGAAAATCAAAGATAGATCATTGGGCAAATGAACTATCAGTACAAATTCAATTAACACCATTATTAGACAAAAGTGAGAATATTCAAGTTTTAACTCATGGGATGATAAAAATGACACTGGTAGGAGCAGTAAGAACTTGGGCTGAAAACCTAGTAATTACTAATCTACCACAAGGAATGACAGGACATCGATATTTCGAACTATTTGTTGATGCCTTGTACCAATAATTTTTAGGAGTTTCTAATAATGATGCTAATTTGGTAGCTAAGAATATAGAACAAAATAGAGCAATCTTTATATTAGATAATATTAAATTATGCAATTTATGTTACTTAGAAGAATTTATTTGTGATTATGAAACAAACTATTATCAATTAATAGATGCTGATAAAAAGGAACATTATAAACTAAGTATCTTTAATAAGATACCTATACACAGTAAAGATGAATTCTTAACTAGTCCTTATGCTAAAACTTTAGGAGGAGCTATTAAATTCATCAAAGACATAATAACAAAGAAATGTCATGAAGTAACACTAAATAAAAGAATTTCTAAATCCTACAAACAAAACAATAAACTTTGTTGTGACAAAATGGAATTTGATGTCCCTAAAAAATATACGGGTCTAACCCGACCCGAGCCCAATAATCCATATTTTTAGAAATATACTTTGGGGCCCATGTAGTCTTATTTTATGAGAAGCCTAGTCTGAAATGGCCCTGGTAGGGAATAAGATCGTAATCATGAATACATGGGCTTGAACCCTAACTGGTATGGTTGGAGCCCGACCCGAGCCCAAGAAGGGTCCAATATCTAGAACCTTACACTACTCTCGAGCACATAAAGATCATCAACAGATAAGGATAATATCTTATGAATCCAATATTTGATATTATCTTTGTATTGATATTAGAATCCTACTTGGTCAAGGCTCTTACCCGAGTAGAGTCCTGCTCTAACACATGTTCTATCTTGACAAGGTAACCTACCCCTCCAAACCCCTATAAATACAGGTATGTTTCATGATTTATTCATTCATCTCTTATATTCACTTCTTGCTCACACACTCACGCACGCATATTCTCTTGTTCTTCCTTATAGTCACGCTCTTTTACTTTCGAGCACTGACTTAGGCATCGGAGGGGTCACGCCGAAACACCTTCGGCGCCCCCTAACTTAGCTTCTGTCTGTGCAGAGCTCCGTCGTGCCCGACCCGATCCGGTTTATTGAAGATTTGGAGATTCGCTCTACCAGACCGAACCCGGAGAAAAAAATCGACATCATCAATTGGCGCCGTCTGTGGGAAATTGAAGAAAAAGAGTTGAGATGGCTGATGCAAATGGAGTCAACGAAGAAATAAATCAACTTATCACCGCTGCTGTCGAAAGAGCTATGGCTGCAAGGGCGGAAACCAATCCCCCTCCCCCACCACCAGGTCAGAACGCGCAGTTAGAGGAAATCAGGAAACTGAAGGAGGAGATGGAGCTCTTGAAGAAGAAAAAATCCGGATACCTAGCCACGCCAGTGCGGAATATTCCCTTCTCTCCTGAAATATTGGAGTCCGAACTCCCCAAAAACTTTAAATTTCCGCATATTGGGGAATATGATGGGAAAGGGGACCCGGATGAGCATCTGTCCCGTTTTGAGAATGCGGCGTTGTTGCACAGATATTCTGACCCGATCAAGTGTCGGGTCTTTCTCAATACTTTGATAGGACCGGCTCAACAATGGTTCAACTTATTACGCCAAGGAGATATCAAGGAGTTCAAGGATTTCAGCAAGGCCTTCCTACACCACTTTGCTAGTAGCAAAAAACACCCTACGACTACTCTTAGTCTTTTTGCTATCAAACAGCAATGTCAAGAAGATTTGCGAGTATATGTTCGTCGATTTAGTGCCTTGGCCCTGGAAGTACCTACTGCCACCACTGACCTGCTTATCAGTGCCTTTACCCAAGGACTTTCTACAGGGGATTTTCTTAAATCCCTGATCAAAAAACCGCCATCTACTTACGATGAAGTGCTTGCTCGGGCCAAAAAATATGTGAATCTAGAGGAGGTACAATTTTCCCGTATGAATAATGGGATGGACAAGCCACCAAGTCCGAAGAACGCCCGGGCCCCTAACACACCTCGGAGGATGGGACCATCTCCCCGACCCGAGCTGCTTGGGCAATTCACTTCTTTCACTCCTCTAAGGATGGGTAAAACTCAGGCTATGCGAATATGTGAAGAAAAAAGACTTCTACAAAGACCTCCATGGAGCGAGCAGGGGCCCCGTAGACCAAAGTCTGACAAGTATTGTGACTTTCACAATGAGTATGGGCACAATACTAATGATTGTCGTCAACTGGAGCAGGAAATTGAAAGAATAATACAACAGGAGCCAGGGATGAGGGATAGGTTGGCACGACAAAAAGAAGGATATCCCTCGAATAAAAGGAGTCTCGAAGGTCCTGATCATTACGCACCAAGACCCCGACCTGGTCCACCCCAGGGAAATTTCCAACGCCCGAACCAGAATCAGCCCGGGAATAACCAAGGACCACTCCCTCCCACAAAAGGTGCTATCAACATGATATCTGGGGGACCGACTGATGGAGATTCCAATAGGGCAAGGAAGACAAGTAGTCGGAAACTGAGCAACATGGAGATAGCTGACCAGGTGGTTAGAACAGGCCCGACCATTTCCTTTGGCCCGGGTGATTTGAAAGGTTTGTCGGATACTACTCATAATGATGCATTGGTTATTCGAGCTCTGGTCGCTAATTATGACGTAGCCCAAATTTTTGTGGATTCGGGAAGCTCGGTCAATGTACTGTTCCAAGAAACCATAAACCAGATGGATTTGGGGGAATATAAGGTAGAGCCGGTGGTGACGTCGTTGTTCGGGTTCACGGGTCATGCCATCCGACCTACTAGATTGATCAATTTGCCGCTCACTTTGGGCTAGGATCGTACAAGTAAAACTCGGATTGTCAGCTTTATTATCGTGGATGCACCATCAGCATACAACGTTATCTTGGGAAGACCAGCCATGACTATGTTCATGGCCGTGGCTTCCGCACTATATCAAAAAATAAAATTTCCTGTGGGTAATGAAGTGGGAGAGGTCCAGGGAGATCAAAAGATTTCTCGAAAGTGCTATGTGGAAGAGGTACAGATAGAACAAAAGGCAGTCAAAATCAACCATGATGACCGACCCGAGCCGAGAGATCGGGAACAAGTAAACTTATTGGAAGAAAACGCCCATGTTATGGCTGAGGAAGAGTGTGAAGAGATCATAATCTGCCCCCCAACTGGTTCGGTCAAGGTTGCTCAGACGCTAGAACCTATTCTTAAAAAACAGCTAATACAGTGTTTGATGGAGAACAAAGACGCCTTCGCTTGGTCCGTATCCGATCTCTTGGGAGTACGGAGAGAAGTAATGGAGCACAGGTTGTAGTGACCCTTACCCGGATCACCTACTAAATAAAACTTAGGCATGCAATTAACTTAATTAAACAGATATCAGAATAAGACTGCGAAAACCATAAACATTATACAATACCAAGTAAAGGAATCTGTAATTTATCCCAATAATACACAACCAAATCGAATAGCTGTATAAACCCAAACAACAGTAATAAAACCTAGACGAAGCTCCAGCTGGCCAACCACTGACTAGCCCCTCCTGGATCCACCCTCCTCGTCCAATCGCAAACCTGCCCCATGGAATAGGGTGTCCAGAAACACAGAGTACGAGACGTGAGCATAAAACGCTCAGTACGAGAGTATGAGTATACATGCATGCAAAGTGAACTCCCTATAGACTCGAGGTCAAGGATCAGATAACAAAGACAGACCGGGCCCTGGTATGTAGCACGTTGTGTCGTCGCTTCAGGAGGTGGCTCCTATACCGAGATAACCGTGGATACGTCGGACCCAAATCGATGGAAGCCCATCCACTAACAGGATAGGGTACAACCCTACTAACAGACATCTCGAAAGAGATACAGTAAGATGCAAATGAATGCAGCATAATATCATGGAATATAAATCATGCAGTCACATAGTACATGCATACTCAGTCAGGATATCTCGAACAGTACTTTCGTACCTCAAAACAGTGCAAGCTCTACCAACTCTAGGTCCACGCCTATAGTCTGCTCTACACTGTCAAATGATACTACTATCATTAAAGTGCTCTAAAAGCCTTAACTAAGCTATTGCATACTCCTAAATATTTATAGGAAGCAAAAGCTATACCTTCGTCCATCGTTAGCCCTTTGATGTCGATGCCTCAAGAACTTGGGCACAACTCCGCTACGACTACCGAACGCCTCGCCGACCGCCGGGTCAAGCCTAGGAAGGCTAGAACAACTAGAATAGACTAGAAAGGAGAGGGAAACACTCGGAATTGGCAATTGGAAATGAAGCCTTGGCCCTCTATTTATAGAAAACGATCGGAACTTCCGATCCTTGATCGGAACATCCGAACCTCGATCGGAACGTCCGATCCTGCCATCAGAGCTTCCGAAGATCCTGATCTGCCACGTGTCAAAATATCACTTGTTGACTCTGGATAGGGGTGATCGGAGCTTCCGATCTAGCCACACGTCATGCCTGACGTAATATCATCGGTGCCTCCGATTGCTCATCGGAGCTTCCGATCCTGTTCGGAGCTTCCGATCGTGCCTTCGGAGCTTCCGATCCGTCCGATACCCAATTTATTTAATTAGCATTAATCCTTTGATTACTCAATTAGGGTACGGGCTACTACATTCTCCCCCACTTAAGATATTTCGTCCTTGAAATCAGATCTTAAGTACCGAATGCAATACAGAAATCAGAAACATTCTTTATTCAAATCCAACGTTTACAGAGTTTGCAACTGAATACAACTAAAGAATAAAATCAAAACAACTCATGATGGTCTTCACGCATCCTGTCCTCAAGCTCCCAAGTAGCTTCTTCAGTACCTCGGCGCTGCCACTAAACTAAAACCAAAGGAATGACTTTGTTTCGTAAAACCTTATCCTTATAATCCAGGATACGAATAGGTTTCTCAACATAGGTCAAATACTTGTTCACCTGAACCTCAGACCGCTGCAGAATATGAGATTCATCCGCCACATACCGTCGCAACAGAGATACGTGGAACACGTCGTGAATACTGGATAGATGCGGTGGCAAAGCTAGTCGATAAGCCAAATCGCCAATGCTCTCCAAGATCTCAAACGGACCGATAAACCTGGGAGACAACTTGCCCTTAAGGCCAAATTTGAGAATCTTGCGGAAAGGTGGCACTCTCAGAAACACTTTCTCCCCGACGTCGAACTGCAAAGGCCTACGCTTGATATTAGCATAGCTGGCCTGACGATCCTGTGCAGTCTTAATCCGTTTCTTTATTTGATCAACAATGTCTATCGCCTGCTGGATAAACTCCGGTCCCTCAGCCTGTCTCTCCCCCACTTCTTCCCAGAAGAGTGGAGTACGACAACGTCACCCGTACAACGCCTCAAAAGGTGCCATCCCAATACTATTATGGTAGTTGTTGTTGTACGCGAACTCGATCAATGGCAAATGATCCTGCCAGGCTGAACCAAAATCCATGACGCACGCTCTAAGCATATCCTCCAAAGTACGGATAGTGCGCTCTGACTGACCATCAGTCTCCGGATGATAGGCAGTACTGAAACTGAGAGTAGTACCCATCGCACATTGAACACTCCCCCAAAATTTAGAAGTGAACCTGGGGTCCCGTTCGCTGAAAATGCTCCCAGACACTCCATGAAGTCGAACGATCTCCTGAATGTACATCCGTGCCATGCGATCCACAGAGTACTCTCGGCTATAGGCAATAAAATGCGCTGACTTGGTGAGTCGGTCCACCACAACCCAGATAGCATCACAGTTCCTCGGGGATACTGGCAAATGGGTCACAAAGTCCATTGTGATAAACTCCCATTTCCATTCAGGAATAGGCAGACTGTGAAGCAATCCTCCAGGTCGTCGGTGCTCGTCTTGACCTGTTGATACACCAAACATCTCGAAACAAACTGATAAACAATGCGTTTCATTCCCTTCCACCAGAAACGAGAACGTAGATCCTTTTACATCTTGTTGCTCCCAGGATGAATACTCAAATTAGTGCGATGTGCCTGAGACAAAATCTCCTTTCGCAACTCTTCATCCTGCGGAATCACAAGCCTACCAGACAAACACAGAAAACCATCTGACTGATAATGAAATCCAGACGAGCTACCCTCGTTAGCTAGACGAGCTAAACGCTGGGTCTTCGAATCAGTCATCTGAGCATCTCGGATCCGCGAATACAAGGCTGGCTCAGATAATATCGCAAACATCTAGATACTCTGCATATCTTTCTTATTCTTGAAGGTATAACCTGAAGTACAACAATCACTGATCGCACTAGACATCGAACAAGTCTGAAGTGCGGATAGTCGCACCTTGCGACTCAAGGCGTCAGCGGTGAGATTAGCAGCTCCCGGATGGTACTTAATCTCGCAATCATAGTCCTTAAGCAAGTCCATCCAACGTCTCTGCCTCATGTTCAACTCCTCCTGAGTGAACAAATATTTGAGACTCTTATGGTCGGTGAAGATCTCAAATTTCTCGCCATACAGATAATGACGCCAAATCTTCAAAGCGAACACAATGGCTGCTAACTCCAAATCGTGGACTGGATAGTTGTCCTCGTGAAGCTTCAGCTGTCTAGAAGAATATGCGATCACATGCCCATTCTGAGTCAGAACACAACCTAACCCCTGAAGAGAAGCATCAATGTATACCACATACCCTCCAGATCCTGACGGTAATGCCAACACCGGTGCAGAAGTCAACCGCCGTCGAAGCTCATAGAAATTCTCCTCACACTCGGAGGACCACTCGAAATACACACCCTTGCGGGTAAGCTGTGTCAATGGTCGAGCTAACTAAGAGAAGTTCAGAATGAAGCGACGATAATACCCTGCTAGACCCAGAAAACTACGGATCTCAGCAACTGTCGTCGGACGCGACCAATTAAGTACCGCTTCAATCTTGCTTGGATCAACGGAAATCCCCTCCCTGGATATGATATGGCCAAGAAAGACCACTCTATCCATCCAGAACTCACACTTACTCATCTTAGCGTACAACTGCTCATCTCGAAGAGTCTGTAGTACCAACCTCAAGTGAGAAACATGCTCTTTCATATTACGCGAATACACCAAGATGTCGTCGATGAAGACCATGACAAACTTGTCCAAATATTTCCTGAAGACACGGTTCATCAGATCCATAAATATAGCCGGCGCATTAGTCAAACCAAATGGCATCACTAGGAACTCGTAATGCCCATAGCGAGTACGGAATGCAGTCTTGGCTACGTCCTGATCACGAACTCTCAACTGATGATACCCAGATCTCAAGTCAATCTTGGAGTAAACTGACGTGCCCTGCAGCTGATCAAACAAGTCATCAATACGAGGCAACGGATACTTGTTCTTCACAGTGACTCGATTCAGCTGCCGATAGTCAATGCACAACAGCATCGACCCATCCTTCTTCTTCACGAAGAGAACAGGAGCTCCCCAAGGAGATAACACTAGGACGAATGTACCCCTTGTCCAAAAGATCCTGTAGCTGATTCTTCAACTCACGCATCTCTGACGGAGCCAGACGATACGGTGCTCTAGAAATAGGCGAAGTACCCGGCATCAACTCTATGCCAAACTCGACTTCCCTAGCAGGAGGAAAACCCGGAATCTCATCAGAAAATACATCTGGAAATTCATCCACAACAGGAATTCTCTCTATCCCAATGCTCTCAGCGGACAAATCAACTGCATAGATAAGGTAGCCTTCCCCGCCAGACTCTAGAGCTCGACAGGCTCTCAAAGCTGATACCAAAGGCATCGGAGGTCGCGCTCCCTCACCATAGAAAAACCAACTCTCACTCCCCTCCGGATGAAAGCGTACTAATCTCTGATAGCAGTCCACTGAAGCTCGATAGGTAGTCAATATATCTATTCCCAGAATGCAATCAAAGTCGTCCATCGCCAGGACCATGAGATTCGCAATCAAAATGTTACCCTCAAACTCTAAAGGGCAACCCATCACTAGACGCTTAGCCAAAGCAGATTGACCCGTCGGAGTAGAAACAGACATCACTACGTCTAGTGCAATGCATGGTAACTTATGCCTCTTAACAAAACGTGCAGAAATGAAGGAATGAGATGCACCAGTGTTAATAAGTACAAGAGCAGGTATACCATAAAGCAAAAATGTACCTGCGATGACTTTCTCATTCTCCTCCACTGCCTGATCATGTCTCAGGGCAAACACCTGGCCAGAAGCTCGTGGCCTCAAATGAGAACTCCCAGCAGACTGTCCCTGCGACCTCTGCTGTACGGTGGCCTGAGAACCAGATCCTGAACCAGATCCAGAATCGCCTCCCCCAGATAGTGGACAATCTCTCCGGATATGACCAGTCTCTTCACAACGGAAACAAGCTCCAGAAGCTCTACGGCACTTTTCGGATGGATGGTTCTTCCCACAGTGATCACACTTGTCCTTCTTACCATAACGGACAACACCTCCAGAACCAGAGGAAGAAGAAGATCCAGACTTCTTGAAAGATTGGGCACGGGGACCCAAAAAACTAGCAGGCCTCGACTGAGGGAAAGACATGTTCCGCCGAATGCTGTCCTCTGCCTGGTGACAACGGCTCACCAAACCCTCATAGGACATGTCGTCGCCAACCGCCACACGGTCATGGATCAAAGGGTTAAGGCCCTGAAGGAACAGATTATACTTCATCTCTGAGCTATCAGCAATTTCGGGGCAATAGGATAGCAGATCAAAGAACCTCTGATGATACTCATCAATAGACATGGCTCCCTGTCGCAGACTCAGTAGCTCGCCTGCCTTCGACTGACGGAGTGCAGGAGGAAAATACCGCTTTTGGAAAGCTGTGCGGAACTCGGCCCAGGTGGCCACTCCTCTCACCGCAATAAAGGGTGCAGAAGTAAACCTCCACCACCTACGGGCTCGCCCATCCAGAAGATAGCCAGGGTCTCCATCTTCTGCTCCTCGGTGCAGTGGAAAGTCTGAAAATTCGTCTCCATGCGGTCTAACCAGTTCTCCGCATCCTCCGGAGACTCACCTCCAACTAAGGGCTTAGGACCCATAGCTAAGAATCGACACACAGTAAAACGCTCATCGTCATGATGACGATGATGCCGTTCTCGACGAGGCTCTCGGTCGGCATCACCCCAACGCCCACCAATACTGCCATGAGAACTCCGGTCGTCACGATTTACCATCTACCAAAATACCTCATGATGAGACTAAATCCCAAGAATTCTTTTGCATGCTCTGATACCATAAATGTAGTGACCCTTACCCGGATCACCTACTAAACAAAACTTAGGCATGCAATTAACTTAATTAAACAGATATCAGAATAAGACTGCGGAAACCATAAACATTATACAATCCCAAGTAAAGGAATCTGTAATTTATCCCAATAATATACAACCAAATCGAATAGCTGTATAAACCCAAACAACAGTAATAAAACCTAGACGAAGCTCCAGCTGGCCAACCACTGACTAGCCCCTCCTGGATCCACCCTCCTCGTCCAATCGCAAACCTGCCCCATGGAATAGGGTGTCCAGAAACACAGAGTACGAGACGTGAGCATAAAATGCTCAGTACGAGAGTATGAGTATACATGCATGCAAAGTGAACTCCCTATAGACTCAAGGTCAAGGATCAGATAACAGAGACAGACCGGGTTCTGGTATGTAGCACGCTATGCCGTCGCTTCAGGAGGTGGCTCCCATACCGAGATAACCGTGGATACGCCGGACCCAAATCGATGGAAGTCCATCCACTAATAGGATAGGGTACAACCCTACTAACAGACATCTCGAAAGAGATACAGCAAGATGCAAATGAATGCAGCATAATATCATGGAATATAAATCATGCAGTCACATAGTACATGCATACTCAGTCAGGATATCTCGAACAGTACTTTCGTACCTCAAAACAGTGCAAGCTCTACCAACTCTAGGTCCACGCCTATAGTCTGCTCTACACTGTCAAATGATACTACTATCATTAAAGTGCTCTAAAAGCCTTAACTAAGCTATTGCATACTCCTAAATATTTATAGGAAGCAAAAGCTATACCTTCGTCCGTCGTTAGCCCTTTGATGTCGATGCCTCCAGAACTTGGGCACAACTCCGCTACCGAACGCCTCGCCGACCACCGGGTCAAGCCTAGGAAGGCTAGAACAACTCGAATAGACTAGAAAGGAGAGGGAAACACTCGGAATTGGCAATTGGAAATGAAGCCTCGGCCCTCTATTTATAGACAACGATCGAAACTTCCGATCCTTGATCGGAACGTCCGATCCTGCCATCGGAGCTTCCGAAGATCCTGATCTGCCACGTTTCAAAATATCACTTGTTGACTCTGGATAGGGGTGATCGGAGCTTCCAATCTAGCCACACATCATGCCTGACGTAATATCATCGGTGCCTCCGATCGCTCATCAGAGCTTCCGATCCTGTTCGGAGCTTCCGATCGTGCCTTCGGAGCTTCCGATCCGTCCGATACCCAATTTATTTAATTAGCATTAATCCTTTGATTACTCAATTAGGGTACGGGCTACTACACAGGTTGAATGTTATACGAGACTACCGCCCTATTATTCAGAAAAAACGACATTTTGGGCCCGAAAAAGATGTTGTGATTCAGGGGCAAGTTGAGGAACTCTTGAAGGCCGGACACATTCAGGAGGTATATTTCCCGACTTGGTTGTCAAATGTGGTCTTGGTACCCAAGTCCTCGGGTAAATGGCGTATGTGTGTAGACTTCCGTGATCTAAACAAGGCCTGTCCGAAAGATTGCTATCCCTTGCCCCGAATAGACCAGTTGGTGGATTCCACATCTGGGCATGAGTTATTGTGTTTTCTGGACGCTTATCAGGGGTATCATCAAATTCCCCTGGCTAAGCAAGATCAAGATAAGGTGAGTTTTGTCACCTCTACAGGAACTTATTGCTACGTGGTTATGCCTTTTGGGCTCAAGAATGCTGGGGCCACTTATCAAAGACTCATGGACAAAGTTTTCAAGCAACAAATAGGCAAAAACATCGAAGTATATGTGGACGATATTTTGGTCAAAACCCGAACAACTCATCAATTCATTGCCGACCTGACCCAGACATTCCAGACACTACGTGATTATCGATTAAAGTTAAACCCGAGCAAGTGCACATTTGGGGTTCAGACTGGGAAATTTCTGGGATATATGGTCACTAGGAGAGGAATTGAAGCTAACCCGGAAAAAGTTCAAGCCATTATCTCTATGGAGTCGCCCAAAAATATACAGGAGGTACAAAGGCTGTCTGGAAGGATTGCCGCATTGGCTCGCTTCATATCAAGATCAGCAGATAAGAGTTTCCTGTTCTTCAAAGCACTCAGAAAAACTAAAAATTTTGAATGGGATGAACAGAGTGAGAAATCTTTCCAAGAGTTGAAAAAGTATCTAAAAGAGTTACCGGTGTTGAACAAACCAGTACAGGGAGAAGATCTCTTCGTGTATCTGGCTGTCACACCCCGGGCCGCTAGCTCGGTCCTGGTTCGGAAGGAGGGGGTGAATCATCTGCCGGTATACTTTGTCAGTCATGCCCTGAAGGGAGAAGAACTCCATTATATGACTCAAGAAAAGTTAGCTCTGGCCCTCGTCATTACAACTAGAAAATTGAGACCTTACTTCTTATCCCACCCGATCACTGTTCTTACCAATAGTGCCTTGGGAAAAATTGCAGCCAACCCAGATGAATCGGGAAGACTGATCAATTGGATTACAGAGTTAAGTGAGTACGACATAAAATTTGAGCCCCGTACTGCCATCAAAGCTCAAGCCCTAGCTGATTTCTTGGCAGAAACTATTCAATTAAAGCAAGAGGACCATTGGAAGATATTTGTAGATGGATCATCTTGTCAAACAGAAAGCGGGGTTGGGATTGTGATAATATCACCCTGGGGCAAGGAAACCAACATCTCGATAAGGTTGGATTTCCGAGCATCTAATAATGACGCAGAATATGAAGCCCTCCTGCTCGGACTAAAGGCTGCTCGGAATCTTGGTATATCCCGAGCTACCCTTTATTCAGACTCACAATTGGCCATACAACAGAGCAAGGGGAAGTTTGAAACCAAGAATGAAAAGATGATAAAATATGCTCAAGCATTAGATAAAGCTAAGGAAGAGTTTACCGAGCTCACTATGGAGTTGATCCCGAGAACTGAAAATACGAAAGATGATCACTTGGCTCGTCTCGCAAGTTCCGTGGGTGAGCCACTCGAGCCCGGACTAAAAGGGAAAGAGCTGGTATCTCAACTTGAAAGTTTGGACGACCTGATAGCAGACGTACCTGAAGGAGATTGGAGGTATGGCATCTACAAATATCTGACTAAGGATGAGCTCCCGAACGATAACAAGAAGGCTCGGGAAATTAAAAGGAGAGCTTTGCGTTTTGTGATGGTTGACAAGATACTTTTCAAAAGGTCATTCTCTCAACCTCTGCTCAAGTGTCTTGGCCCGGATGAAGATAATTATGTTTTGCGAGAGATTCATGAAGGCTGTTGTGGGAATCACTTGGGTAGCATAGCCGTAGCTTGGAAAGCCCTCTTGGCCGGTTTCTTTTGGCCCACTATGAAGAAGGATGCTTTCGTCCTGGTCAATTCATGCTACAATTGTCAGAGGCATGCCAATTTACAGTGGAGCCTGCGGAGTTTATGAAGGCAGTAGTAGCCGCCTGTCCTTTCGATCAATGGGGAATGGATATTGTCGGGCCATTCCCAGTCAGCACGGGTCAGAGAAAATTCTTATTGGTGGCCGTGGATTATTTTTCAAAGTGGGTCGAGGCCGAGCCATTAGCCAAAATCACAGAAAAAGAAGTCTTGAATTTCTTATGGAAGAATATTGTTTGTCGGTTCGGAATACCGCGCAGGCTCATATCAGACAATGGAAGACAATTTTGTGGCTCTAAGGTCCAAGCTTGGTGTAAACAGATGAAAATTGAACAAATTTTTACATATGTTGCTTACCCCCAAGGGAATGGACAAGTGGAGGTTACTAACAGAACTATTGTGCAAACACTCAAGACCAGGTTAGATTCAGCTAAAGGAAAATGGGTGGATGAGCTTCCATCCGTATTATGGTCTTATCGAACTACAACAAGGTCCGGGACGGATGAAACACCATATAATATGGTGTACGGGACGGAGGCAGTCCTTCCTGCTGAGATTGGACAAGAAAGTGCCCGGGTCATAGCCTACGGCCCGGATAACAATAAACTGAGGGCCATGGATTTAGATTTGGTGGAAGAAAACCGAGCTAAAGCAGCAGTTCGGTTAACAGCTTATCGTAAAAGAATGACCCGAGCCTATAACAAACGGGTCTACCCTTGGGCCTTTCAAGATGGGGACTTGGTTATGAGAAAAATTCAACACCATGGGGAGAGAGGAAAACTAGATGCGAAATATGAAGGACCCTTCAAGGTGGTAGGGAAAGCAGGAGTGGCTGCTTATTACTTGGAATATTCGCAAGGAAAGAAAGGAAAAAGGCCGTGGAATGCTCAACATTTGAAGAAATATTACTCCTAAGATCCCAACCAGAGTTAGGACAACCGACCTCATAAAGAGCATGGGGTTGTGAGTTATTTTGTTATTTTTTGTTTTAAGTTTGATAGTAGTAGTAGTTAAGTTCTTCTGTTATTTCTTAAATCTTTGAGATATGTTTTGTGAATTATCAATGAAAAAATGACATGTTTTGTCAAAAAAAATTAAAGCCCGATCAATTCGGCACATACCACGCCATTCGTGGTCAGAAACCAAGCCCGATCAACTCGGCACATACCACGCCATTCGTGGTCAGAAACCAAGCCCGATCAATTCGGCACATACCATGCCATTCGTGGTCAGAAACCAAGCCCGATCAATTCGGGACATACCATGCCATTCGTGGTCAGAAACCAAGCCCGATCAATTCGGCACATACCACGCCATTCGTGGTCAGAAACCAAGCCCGATCAACTCGGCACATACCACGCCATTCATGGTTAGAAACCAAGCCCGATCAATTCGGCACATACCACGCCATTCGTGGTCAGAAACCAAGCCCGATCAACTCGGCACATACCACACCATTCGTGGTCAAAAACCAAGCCCGATCAATTCGGCACATACCACGCCATTCGTGGTCAGAAACCAAGCCCGATCAACTCGGCACATACCACGCCATTCGTGGTCAGAAACCAAGCCCGATCAATTCGGCACATACCACGCCATTCGTGGTCAGAAACCAAGCCCGATCAATTTGGCACATACCACGCCATTCGTGGTCAGAAACCAAGCCCGATAAACTCGGCACATACCACGCCATTTGTGGTCAGAAACCAAGCCCGATCAACTCGGCACACACCACGCCATTCGTGGTCAAATCAAAATCCAAGCCCGACCAGCTCGCCACACACCACGCCATTCGTGGTCAAATCAAAATCCAAGCCCGACCAGCTCGGCACTCACCACGCCATTCGTGGTCAAAATTAAAGCTCGACCAGTTCGGCACTCACCAAGCCATTCGTGATCAAGATTAAAGCCTTATAAGCTCGGCACACACCACCCCATTCGAGGTCAAAATAAAAAATTTTAGCCCGATCAGTTGGGCAATCACCACGAACTTTGGGATCCGATTTAAATTTACATTAAATAGTGTATCATAAAGGATTACCAGCTCGGGCATTACTTTTATACTTAGCAAAATTTTGTTAAAATTCCAGCTCGGGAATTTATTCAATACTTAGCAAAATTTTGTTAAAATTCCAGCTCGGGAATTTATTCAATACTTGGCAAAATTTTGTTAAAATTCCAGCTCGGGAATTTATTCAATACTTAGCAAAATTTTGTTATCATTCTAGCTCGGGAATTTATTCAATACTCAGCAAAATTTTGTTATCATTCCAGCTCGGGAATTAAAATTATATTCGGCAAAACTCTGAACAATTTATACATCCAACATGGGTCATCCATTCATAATACGGAATAAATTAAAAACCAAAAAGAAGACCGCGCAGGGTCTAGAAATGGAACTTGCTCGGAACATTGTTTTCAACATTAAAAGAAAAAAAACACTAAGGAGCAGCATCCTCCTTTTGCTCGGGCTCTTTTTCCTCCTAGTCAGCCTCCTCCCATTCGGATCTCCCCTCCTCGTCAGGCAAGTCATCTAAGGCTTTGGCTGAGTCAAGGGAGGAAAAAGGATGTTCAGCCTCAGAATATCCTTCAGCCCTGATCTGGGCCAAACATCCCTTGAAGCCATCTTCAAAGAATGCCACATTCTTCTCAGCACAAAGGTCGGAAAATCAGAGGAATTGATAAAATCCTCCTTCCTTTTTGACCATCCGACCTCGAACTCCTTATCCTTGGTAGCCAGAACAGCCTCGAGCTCGGTAATACGCTTCTTGGCCTCATCCCACCCGTCTTGAGCTGTCTCAATATCCGACCTCATATCATACACTTCCTGGTCATGAGCAGCTTTGATATCACGAATCTGTCCAGTCAATGCAGCTATCCGCTTCACCAAGGCATCTTGATTCAAAGAATGCTCAGCACGGGCCTTATAGGCGCGGGCAGTAATCTCCCCCGACCAGACGACAACCTAGAAAGAGAAATATAGTGTATCGTTCATAGGAAAAATGATAAAAGTAATTTTTCAAGTTTATAATTAACCCAAAAATTACCTGAATGAGGGCCAAGGCCAGAGACTCCTCAGCCTCTTTATCTGGTACCGCCCGAACTATCTCTAGGTCCTCTGTAGAGACCATGTGCTGCATAATATTCAAGCTCCCGGACTGGTTCGGTCGGGAAAAGAAGGAAACTCCCGGGCTATAGGGGTGGTCAGGATCACCTCGTTCCATATGCTCGGGAAGGGACCCAAAATCAATGTAAGCTTTCTCTTTCCCCTTCCCGGAGGTAGCGATGTTAGCCCGAGAAAGGGGCTCAGTCTTGTTCAGGGTTTCATCTCCTCGGACTTTCTTAGAAGTCTTCTTGAGTTCCAGCTCGGGAATATGAGGGTCAGATTCAGTGACGGATTCCGCAGAGGCCTCATGTTTCTTTCTTTTCAACCTCTTGGCCGCGGCTCGGAAGTCGGCTGGCATCTCTGCTTGAGCTATCCGGTCGTCTGAAAAAATTTATATATATACATATATATATAACAATGTTAAAAAAAAAAAAAAAAAAGGGGGAGGAGAATAAATAAATAAGGGGTGCACGGGAGAGTAAAGTAACGAATGATTAAATGGTTAAGTATTCCTACCTAAATCACCCTGGACTTCTATTCCTTTTCTACAGAAGCCATATGTGTATAAGAGATCATCCTTGATCAAACTCTCGATATTGAAGATTTTAACAGAAAGGGTGGCCAAGAAGTTGGTGAAATTGTGGCTGGGCTGAGCAGGAGGATCAGGAGAAATAAAATTCATAGCCCAGTTTGAACGGCATAGCCAGGGCTGCTCGGGCTCGGGTCAGACAAAGAAATATCTATTATTCCAACCTTTGTGGGAGCTTGGTTTCCCTTTTAGAAATTGGTATTTAGAACGGAGGGAAATATAAAACCGGCCCGGGGCGGTTTTCTTAATTTGAAGAAATTTGTTGAAGTTTCCTATGTCTAAGGGGACTCGGAAAAAACAGAATAAAACTCCTAAAGATAATATCGAGCCAAAAGAGTTAGGAGTAAGCTGGCTCGGACATATACAAAAATATTGACACAGGGCCAAAATGATGTTCGGGATGGGGAACCTCAGGCCCATTTTCACTTGATCTAGGCTAAAGCTTAAGTATCCTTCAGGAGGCCTATGAGCCCGGTCCCTACGACGCAGGAGCAATAAGTCATAAGTATCAGGCATGCCTGACCTGTCCCTAATAGTTGGGCCTATGTCTGGACTAAGGTGGGAGGCTAGGATTTGGAACCAATGTTTGCCTTCTGATCTTAGTCGGGCCTCATCAGTCTTGAGGGCGTGAAGCCTTCGCATCTTGGCATCCTGAGTCTCGGCGGGACTCGGGTCGGCATCTGACCCTGAAGAGGCAGACTGCTCGGATGCCCCGTGAGGGAGAGGAGATTCGATAAAAGCAACTATTTCCCGGACAGTATTTTCGTCCGGGGAAGACATCTTAATTTAATATTTAAAACAAAGAAACTTACAGAAGAAGTTGATTGATCGAAAAGTATAAAAGAGGAGCTCGATGGTTGACCGATCAGAAATGAAACGGGAATAGTGGCTCGGGTCGGGGTACCTCACGGAATTTTGACAGAGTAACGCCCATGCTGTAAAGGTGAAAAATGAAATTTTTTTTACCGCCCTATTTATAGGAGGATTGAATTGATCTTAACCGTCTGATGATAATCTTGATCAGCGGTCCGGGGTGAGCCGTGTCACTCAGGGAATCTCTCGGAAATTGTACTGTCGCGAGATCTCTGCCGTCCAGAGAAAGCACACGACAAGGATCGAGATCCGGACCGTTCACAAAAGACACATTGTGATATATTACATTACACACAGGGTATATGGGGTTCGGGGTCCGGTCAGAGGACTATATGGTCTAAATTTCATACTTCTTTAGACCTGTAGGGGGAGGTACTATTGATGTCCCTAAAAAATATACGGGTCTAACCCGACCCGAGCCCAATAATCCATATTTTTAGAAATATACTTTGGGGCCCATTTAGTCTTATTTTATGAGAAGCCTAGTCTGAAATGGCCCTGGTAGGGAATAAGATCGTAATCATGAATACATGGGCTTGAACCCTAACTGGTATGGTTGGAGCCCGACCCGAGCCCAAGAAGGTTCTAATATCTAGAACCTTCCACTACTCTCGAGCACATAAAGATCATCAACAGATAAGGATAATATCTTATGAATCTAATATTTGATATTATCTTTATATTGATATTAGAATCCTACTTGGTCAGGGCTCTTACCCGAGTAGAGTCCTGCTCTAATACATGTTCTACCTTGACAAGGTAACCTACCCCTCCAAACCCCTATAAATACAGGTATGGTTCATGATTTATTCATTCATCTCTTATATTCACTTCTTGCTCACACACTCACGCACGCATATTCTCTTGTTCTTCCTTATAGTCACGCTCTTTTACTTTCGAGCACTGACTTAGGCATCGGAGGGGTCATGCCGAAACACCTTCGGCGCCCCCTAACTTAGCTTCTGTCTGTGCAGAGCTCCGTCGTGCCCGACCCGACCCGACCCGGTTTATTGAAGATTTGGAGATTCGCTCTACCAGACCGAAACCGGAAAAAAAAAATCGACATCATCAGAATTCACAGTAAAAGAATACGGTTGCAAAACAAACATGTCACACAAATATTTAAAACGACAGAAACAGAATAAATTTAATAAACCTTATAAATATTTTAATAAGAAATTTATTCCCTATAAGAAAAAAAAATTTAAAAATAATTTCTTCAGAAAACCTTATAAAAGAAAATTTTATAAAAAGTTTGATAACAAAAAACCACCTTGCCCAAAGGGTAAAGGAAAGAATTGCACATGTTGGTTGTGCAACGAAGAAGGACATTATGCGAATGAATGTCCAAAACGAAACGAAAAGAAAAATAAAATTAAACTTCTTGAAGAAATATATACTATTGTATTTTATCCCGTAGAAACAATTGAATTTTCATCCGATGATGAAAATATTTATTATCTTGATGAATCAAGTGAATCAGATTTTGAATCCGATTCCACATTTGATAATTCAAGAAATAATAATGATTAAAATAACGACAAGGGCATTTTCGGAAAGACAAATATAGGGAGTAAATTGAAAGTTATGTTTAATTTAGGGAGTTATCTACAAGTTGCCCTTTATTTATACATTAATTTAATTAAATAAATTTGTGAATAAAATGAAGGGAATGGCAAAGTAATGGAACACTCCAACATTATTGTACCGCCTAAAAACAAATAATTATAACACAAAATCCCCGTGCGACAAATATTTAATTTGGGTCATTCGTGAAAAATATTATTTTTTAAGTTAAAAGTAAATTTTTATTGTAAATATGAAAATAGTTGATCTGTGTGAGAGTCGATGTCACAATAGGCACACTCTTTGTTATGAAGCTACTTTTTTTTAAAACAAAAAAAATTTACAAAACTATTTCAAACCAAACTATGGATGACATATATTAAAACAAAAACTCCCGTGAAATGTTTGACGGATCAATTTTATGAGATTGATATCTTATCGCGTCACTCATAAAATTAGTTTTTATTGTAAATAAAATATTCGTTAGACCGTATCGCTCTATTCTCTTAAAGATTGATGCAATAGTTTATAAAAGGATTTATATGATTATATCTGTATTTTTATGTCGACCAACATTGTATCTAGCAAAAACAAAAACAAAAACGACGGGCTCTTTTTTTAGTCATTTAGATCTACGTTTGGTTATTAGTTCATGATGAAGGCATGAAGCTATCATTTTAACTTTAGCAGTATATATATTCAAGTACAAAAGCTGTAATTTTTTTAAAAAAATTATTTAAATAAGTTCAGTTTTCGTAAAGTGTTTTTATTTTTAAAAGTAGAGATTTTGATATTTGAATAAATGTTAAAAAAATAATTTTATTTAAATTTTTAATATAATTAAAAGCAAAACCCTAAAAGCTAGCAATTCTAGCTTTTAAAAAAATATTTGTTAACCCAACCATTTTTAAGAAAAATGTTTTTTTTTTTAAAAAAAAATAGTTTTTATATCTTAGTTTCTCCAACCAAACGAGCTCTAAATAAAGGTAATGATTTTAAATAAGGGGGTTTTTGAAGAAAAATCCCCAAACACATATACAATTTTAAATTTAGTCCTTTTGCTTTTAAACTTTTGTCTGCACTCCCTAACACCACAAAATTTTATCTTTTACTCCCTATTTTAATTATTTATTGATTTTACACTTTAAATTTAATTAAAATAAGATATAATATAATAAAATAAAATTCAATGTCTCGGGAATATCATTCACTTCCATTCCATCGAGAATGGGTTCTCTCAGTTGCTTGAAACCCCACGGCTGAAGAAATCCATCAACTAGCGGCACCAATTGACCGAAGTTTGGAAGCGACCGACGACGAGGAACAAGCATAACCAATCGAGCAAAGGTTCGCTTATTCTTCAGATGTTGGATTTATATGAACGATTCTTGGAAAATGTTATGCAGTATTAATCAAAGATGAGTTACTGTGTAGATTTCTGAAAATTGATTGATGTATAAATTTTCAAAATTATTTATTTAAATCTTCAGCTCTAAGCTGGAAACATTAAGACAAATTTGGTATGGGTTTTTAGATTGTTTATTTTCTTAAGTTTAATAGATGGATCTGGATATGGTTTTTATATGTGTTAATGTCTCTTATATTTCATCTTAAAATTTTATTGATATAATTGATTTTGGTAGTTGTGAATTAATCTGTAGTGATCCATCTAAAAATGGTGTACAAATCTTTTAAGTAAATAATTTGTATATATATTTTTAATAAATTTGTGTCCATTGTAAATCTTCTTGTAAATTACATAGTTCTGAATTTTGTGTTTTATTCTTGATAGGCACAACCAACATGGAGTCCTGTTCTGGAGGAAATTCTAATTTTTCCTTTATTGGTAGTTGTCAGTACCTTAAAGGCCTTTATCTAATTTCAATTCCTAATGGTGCTACGCTGATGGAGTTGTTCCAGAATCTCGGACAAAAATGTCCGAATATTAACCCTGAAATGACGACGTTGCTTTTCACAGCCCCTCACAAGAAGATGGAAGTCACTTTGATTGACAATGATGATGTGCGTAACAAGATAAATCTTCATATGTGTATGAAGTTGAATATCATTGAAATGAGAGCAGAAAGAAAGACTGATCAAAGTCACCGTAGCACAAACGTTGGCAGGTACTAATTTTGCATTGTTTTATTATTAATTTTTTTATAGTCACGTATTTGAGTTTCATTTTTGTTGTATAATTACTTAATTTATTTGTGAAAATCTGAATAAATGGACCATGCATAGTTATATTGTCTGAGTTATATTTTGTATTGGCGTGGTAAGGGTTCAAACTGAAGATGAGACACATTCGACAAGTGGCACCCATCTCGAAGTTTGCAGTATGAGTAATTCTATTGATTCGTGGCATCAGTGCATACGTGGCGTTGGTCAAACATTTAAAGATGCAGCTAATTTCCAAAATTGTGTTAAAAAATATGCCATTGCTATCAGACGTTCATTTTCCTATGTGAAAAATGATAGTCAGAAGATCATTGTTGTGTGTACTGATGCAAATTGTTCATGGAGAATATATGCATCTAAATATCAATCAGATAATGCATTTGGCATTAGAAATTGTAATTTAACTCATAGTTGTGGTGATGACAATTTAAGAACCAGAGGACATCCTAAAGCCGATTCCTCTTGGGTAAGTAACTTGGTGAAAGATAAGTTGAGGGGAGAGCCATCATATCGTCCAATTACAATGATTAAGGACATACAAAGAGATTTTGGAGTGGAAATTAAATACCACAAAGTTTGGACGGGCAAAGAAATGGCAATGAATGAAATTCATGGAACTGAGAAGGGGTCATATGATAAGTTGCGATGGTATTGTCACGCCGTTAAAGAAACCAATCCTGGAAGCTATGCTGAATATGAGATTGATACGATGACAAATAGATTTGATCGGCTGTTCATATGTTTTCACGCTTGCCTTGTTGGTTTCGTTTGTGGCTGTAGGCCATTAATATTTTTAGATGGAACCCACATCAAGAACAAGTACAAAGGAAGTATTCTAGTAGCTGTTGCAAAGGACGCAAATGATGATCTTTTCACCTTGGAATATGCAGTTGTGGATGCAGAGAATGACTGTAACTGGCACTGGTTTTGTAATCGATTGAAAGATGTTCTAGCTTCAAAAAACGTAACGTTCTTTCATAGCTTTACTTTTTTCTCTGACAGGCATCCTGGTTTGATTAAGGCTATTCAATATGTGTTCCCTGGTAGTCATCATGCATATTGCTTAAGACATTTAGTAGACAATTTTGTGAAACAGGTTAGTATGACATAAATAAATATTTATTTACTATTATGTTATATTGACTATTTGGTTCACAATTTAAATATTATGCATATTTCTTGCAGGTATTGCGGAGGTACCCACTCCATAATAAGAACAAATGGTCATCTGTATTGAAAAAAGCGGCATATGCCTCATCACGACATGAGTTTTTTGAGCTTATAAAATCTATAACCGAGTCAATGCCAATTGCACAAGAGTTTCTTGTAAATTCTTCACCTGATAATTGGGCAAATGCTCTATTTACGGGTAACCGATGGGGTGTGATTAACAACAATATTGCTGAAAATTGGAATAGTTGGGTGAAACCTGCGCGCCACCTACCAATTGTGGCAATGGTAGACAATATACGCATCCAAATTATGACAATGATGCACGAAAGAAGAGAAAAATCTTTGGTGATGGATAAAGATTTAACCCCTAGAAAAGAAAAGGATGTTTCACTTGCTTATTCTCAGTCCCGCAGCTTGAAGGTCCATAGGTCATGTGGATTGAAATTTGAGGTTATAGATGGGGATAAAACTTTGGCAGTTGATTTGAGTTCATGGACGTGTTCATGTCGAGGTTGGCAAATCTATAAACTTCCTTGCAAGCATGCATGTGCTTGCATAGAATCAAAGTCGTTGTCGGTTTATGATTTTTGTGACAAATATTTTACGATCGGAGCTTATCGTGAAAGTTATAAATGTGTCATCAATCCTATACCAACATTTGATATGTATGAAGGTTATAATGATGAAGGTGAATCAATTTGTGCTCCTATCGTGCGTAGTCAACCAGGTCGTAGACGAACTATGAGGATCCCTTCTCAAGTTGAACATCGTCTGACAAAGTGTGGAAGGTGTAAAAAGCAAGGGCATAACAGACGTACCTGCAAAGAAGCCTTTGAATGAACAGTTGATGATTTTGTATTGTTTTGTCTATTTTGTTTCTTATCATTCATTAAAATATTTGTTTGTTTAATGAAGTTAATTGAAAACTAACTATTTTTCTTTTATTTTGTTAGTCGTAAGAGGTTGCTACAACTCGAGCATGAAACAAGTGTTGAAGGCCATTGTAGGAGGCGTACAAGATCTGGTCGTGCTGCGTTTTGAGTTGTTTACATTATGTTGGTTAAATTGTGTGTCGGAATAATTATGTAGCAGTCTATGTTGTTACTTTGAGACGCATTATGTTGTTGTTCGTATTCAAGCGTGAATTTGGATTGTGGTACTTTTGGTCAATATATAGTCGTCTAATTTTCCATGGTGCAATGGTTTTATGAGAATTCGTTGGATCATTTTTTTGTTGGTTTATGGTGGTTTATCATTTTTCAAATGGGTCATGTCAAAAAAATTTAGGATGGTGGTACGAAATCAATCAATTAGAATACAAATACGATTATATATGGAACTTGATTGATAAAATTTGGTACTAACAATAATTAAGTGGGTCATGATATTATAGTTACACAATAAACTTGAAGTTTACAAGAGTTCACATCAAATTCATAAGAGCGATACATCGTAACGATTTTCAATTACAATACTAATCCACATATGCATCAGAAGTCAAGACTACCCATCTAAATGTCCCACAGATTGACAAGAGTCATACACAACTAATCAATGAGTCATTATGATAATTAATAACAAGAAAAGAAGGAACATTGCAAAGATAAAACAACCACATCCAAAACAGCAACACACAAATACCATGCTTTCATAATGTTTTCCACCGGCATCATAGTGGTCTTGCGTCATATGCGGTATAGTCGGTGCTGACCCGCGATCAGAAGAAGCTAAGGATTGCTCGTTTACTGTAGAATATATCTTATTTTTCGACCGAGAACCACTGCTAAATTCTGAATTAGGTGGTTGTGTTTGTCCGCTGTAATTGTCATACCAAATAAAGCGGTTTGGATGATGAAGATCTTGAGGACATATATAGTAATAAACCCCTGGACGAGTCGAGCGTGGTCCTGCTTTCCGAAGTGACATCTTGCCTCCCCCACATTGGCATTCGGGTGCCTCCTTCAACTCCATTATCTTTGAATATGGTTTTTAGGAAATAATAAAGATAAACACCCAAATATCAGCATTTATAAGAAATCAACTACTTTATCTTACAAACAAGCTTCTCGATTGAAGCATGATTTATACCTTATCAACTACATTATCTTCACAAATTGCTTCCGGACGAAAATAACAAAATTCCAAAAATAAAAACCCAAATGAACTCCATTAGCTTCAAGATAATATACCAGATCTAAGATATATCAAATCGATTTGTTATGGGTTAATGTAAAAAAAGTACCTTTTGAAAGTAAAGCTTGCCACAGAATGCTTGTTTCCTTCTCCACCTATATCTTATTTTTTAGAGTTGAGTTTTGCCGATTTTCTTCTTAGGGCATGTACTAGGATAAAACCCCAATTTTTAAAAATAATTCAAACAAAAGGACAAAATAGATATTTCCATAGATTCATATTGACATGGTACCGTAATTTTCAAGTAGTGCTTGATTTTGTTATCATAGCGCTGAATTACGGAGGCATAATACTTAATTTACATTCAATTGTACTTAATATATGAATTAAAATATCTTGGGGATGTGCGAGCAACTCATGCAAAATGATTAAATATGATATAAGTCATCATAAAAATTAACTAAATATTAAATTGCCAAAGACCGTATAATTTTTCTGGTAGTGCTCGATTTTGTTACGAGAGATCTCAATTACAGTGGAATAATACTTGATTTACATTAAATTGTACTTGATATATGAATTTTAGTGTCTTGTGGATGTGCGAATAACTCATGAAAAAGATAAAATATGATATAATCCTAACTTCTATTTTATAGTTATGTTATGGATAACAAGTATTGATAATAAAGTTATTTTTGGGTTAAGTATGACATATGTTGATGTGATCTTTCATTGTGTTCAACTATATTGGTCTCTACTTGAGTATTGATCATGCATAACTAAACTATTTGATCCATCAATTGTATTATGATTTGATTTCATAATAATGTCTTACATGAATATATTTTTATTTCTTATACATGACTCATCTTAATCTGATAAGTCATCAGAATCATTAACTAAATATTAAATTGCCAAAGACCGTATAAAATTTCGAGTAGTGCTCGATTTTGTTATCATATCTCTTAATTACGGTGGAATAATACTTGATTTACATTAAATTGTACTTGATATATGAATTTTAGTGTCTTGTGGATGTGCGAATAATTCATAAAAAAGATAAAATATGATATAATTCCTAACTGCTATTTCATAGTTATGCATCAATATGATTACATAGTCACAGAAACATTTATAAATATTAAGTACAAAAACGTGTGTTAACGTAAAAGTTTCTGGTAGTGCTCGATTTTGTTATGTGAGATCTTAATTACGGTGGAATAATACTTGATTTACATTAAATTGTACTTGATATATGAATTTTAGTGTCTTGTGGATGTGCAAATAACTCATGAAAAAGATAAAATATTATATAATTCCTAACTGCTATTTCATAGTTATGCATCAATATGATTACATAGTCACAGAAACATTTATAACTATTAAGTACAAAAACGTGTGTTCTCGTAAAATTTTCTGGTAGTGCTCGATTTTGTTATGAGAGATCTCAATTACGGTGGAATAATACTTGATTTACATTAAATTGTACTTGATATATGAATTTTAGTGTCTTGTGGATGTGCGAATAACTCATGAAAAAGATAAAATATTATATAATTCCTAACTGCTATTTCATAGTTATGCATCAATATGATTACATAGTCACAGAAACATTTATAACTATTAAGTACAAAAACGTGTGTTCTCGTAAAATTTTCTGGTAGTGCTCGATTTTGTTATGAGAGATCTCAATTACGGTGGAATAATACTTGATTTACATTAAATTGTACTTGATATATGAATTTTAGTGTCTTGTGGATGTGCGAATAACTCATGAAAAAGATAAAATATTATATAATTCCTAACTGCTATTTCATAGTTATGCATCAATATGATTACATAGTCACAGAAACATTTATAACTATTAAGTACAAAAACGTGTGTTCTCGTAAAATTTTCTGGTAGTGCTCGATTTTGTTATGAGAGATCTCAATTACGGTGGAATAATACTTGATTTACATTAAATTGTACTTGATATATGAATTTTAGTGTCTTGTGGATGTGCGAATAACTCATGAAAAAGATAAAATATTATATAATTCCTAACTGCTATTTCATAGTTATGCATCAATATGATTACATAGTCACAGAAACATTTATAACTATTAAGTACAAAAACGTGTGTTCTCGTAAAATTTTCTGGTAGTGCTCGATTTTGTTATGAGAGATCTCAATTACGGTGGAATAATACTTGATTTACATTAAATTGTACTTGATATATGAATTTTAGTGTCTTGTGGATGTGCGAATAACTCATGAAAAAGATAAAATATTATATAATTCCTAACTGCTATTTCATAGTTATGCATCAATATGATTACATAGTCACAGAAACATTTATAACTATTAAGTACAAAAACGTGTGTTCTCGTAAAATTTTCTGGTAGTGCTCGATTTTGTTATGAGAGATCTCAATTACGGTGGAATAATACTTGATTTACATTAAATTGTACTTGATATATGAATTTTAGTGTCTTGTGGATGTGCGAATAACTCATGAAAAAGATAAAATATTATATAATTCCTAACTGCTATTTCATAGTTATGCATCAATATGATTACATAGTCACAGAAACATTTATAACTATTAAGTACAAAAACGTGTGTTCTCGTAAAATCTTCTGGTAGTGCTCGATTTTGTTATGAGAGATCTCAATTACGGTGGAATAATACTTGATTTACATTAAATTGTACTTGATATATGAATTTTAGTGTCTTGTGGATGTGCGAATAACTCATGAAAAAGATAAAATATTATATAATTCCTAACTGCTATTTCATAGTTATGCATCAACTACGGTGGAATAATGCTTGATTTACACTTTATATCCAAAATACAGTGTTCCCAAAACAAGCAAAGCCAAAATACATTTGTGTTCAAAAACCTCCAACACAAAACACCTTTCTTTTTCCCAAAAAGTTGTCAACGAAATTCAATCTTTTGGCAAGATTGCTTTATCATCTGACAGTATCATAGCAACAATATGTGCTCTATAGGCTTCAATCGAACGATCCTCTTCTTGATTCCAAAATGAAGGATCATCTCGTGCAAAGCATTCACCCCACAAACATGTGAACACACCGCAGTTTAAGTCACCTTCTTGTGCACGACTCTTTTGGAATAAGACATCACCTTTTCCATAGTCACAATGTAGCACGTTCCAAAGATACCCAGCCACAAACTTTGCCTATAAAACATTAAATTCATCAATTAATATTGACATTAACACTTATTTTATAAACACATAAGTTGATTTATGACTTACATAAACTTTGGCAGCACCTTTGGCGAAAGGGGAGGACAATGAGTCTTTCACGATGAAATTCTTTTGAGAAGGATTAAAAACCAGTAGAAACCAGTGATTCCTATAACATATAGGGAAAAGGATGTATTTGCAGCATTCAAGAGTTTGATGTGTGAGATCTGATAGTTTCTCTCTAGTACTTCCACAAAGCTTCGACATGAATGCACAAAATTCAAGATCTTTCACCTTTTTTTCCTTCCAGGTCTCAAGTTTCTCAAGCACACGAATCTGTGTTTTGTCAGAGATAATATTATTATGTTATGAGACTCTAGGTTACTTAAATATTGAAGTACACAGAGAGAAAATTACAACACTTTCCTGCACATATGGAGGCATGCAAAAAATTTCATGACCATATAATCTTCCTTTGGTGCTTAAAATAGTGAAGTACGCGAGAACCATATCTTCACGTAATTCTTTCCCAAATAAGCACTGCAATAATTGAGCTCCATCGAGGAATACATCACTATGTTGCCAAATTATACCACTACAATAAAATAATTATGAAAAAACATATAGGATGAACTAAAATAACTTAAATTCAAGTTATTTTTATAAAAAAAAAAACATTTACCCAAGTGTATCCCCTTTGAGAAATGATTCTATAACATTCCTTTCATCGGTACAAAGCTCTTTATGCCCAGAGTAATCAAGTCTGCCACTGTACTGGCTCAAAGTTTTCTCCACCGCACATGAAGCAATTTCAGCAACATCTAAACTTGTGTCTGACTGCACGAATTTAATACTAAATCATACGAGTATATAAAATTACCATTAAAACAAGTATGTGGTTGTTATTCACAATACCAATTCAACATGCTCCTGAGAAACTTCCTGGCAGTGCGACAAACGCTTTCTCTTTAGTTGTGGGGTGCTACTAGGATTTCCAATATTCAATTCTTCAGATCCAGCAATACCACTAGATTCATCACTATCACCTACAACTTCCTTGACAAATAACTTTGTCAAACTGTCCAACAATGGATCTCCATCATACTCCACCTTCACATTCAAACTCTCGCCACCAAGATCTGCATTTACATCCCTATCTCTACCAGAATAACCACTATTTTCTTTATTCACACCACAATCACCATCACCATCGTCTTTACTCAAAGGAACACCACCTTGAAAGACAGTAATTTTTTGCTTCAAAGATTTTATCTCAACCTCTAAACTTTTAACATAACACAACAAATCTGCATCCTTCGAATTATAATTTACCTTAAAAAATAATTTATTCACAATAAGTTTATTATTTCACAAGCTCTCAATACAGGACATATTTTAATTATAATAAATTACCTCACCACCAATTTGCATCTCCCCAATCAGTTTTTTTTCCTCTTCAAATGCTACAATCGACACAATCTAATCACAAAAAACAGGATCTAGTTAGATTCACAATCAAATATAAACAAAAGTGTCCATACATAAATAAATATATATATATATATATATATATATATATATATATATATATATTACCTTGTTACAACTTATCGAATTTAACAAGGATTCAGCCATTTTAACGCTAAGTGGAAGTTCACTTTCTCCCCACTTAAACAACCTTGGAAAACAACGTATCGCACGAGGTTTACCAAGTGATGGGACTCTTTCATAAACCCATGCCTACGACAAAAATTTATGATAATTAGTATTTAATATAAAAGTGTCACAATTTTTACATACCAAACAAACTCACCATCAGCCCAACAATGCAACCATCAACATATGCTTTCTTTCCTATCTTAATTTTTGAATAACCAAGATGCTCATGAATTTCTTCACGCAAGAATCTAAAGGCGGCATCTCCCCATCCATAGTCAAAGAAAGTATCCAAATCATCCAAATACGGAAAAATAAACCTTGGCGTAACATAGTTACTAACAGGAAATATAATTGTGTTGAAAATTAATAAAATATAAAATCTAATAAAATCATCCACACCAATGTCCGAATTGTCATGAACTAATTCCAAAAGCTTATATTTTATCATTCTTCTCTTAATAGTAACCATTTTTGATCCAAAATGACGATAAAAAAACCTCGATCCCATTTTCAAATCAAGATTAACAGGCTGCCCAATACTAGGCAACCCTATTACGATAGAGAACTCCGGTGAAGTGAATGGAACCATCAGACTTGAGCCAAATCGGAATTTTGAGGTTTCTACTTCGAATCTTTTAAGAATTGAATCAATTCTACAAGTTCCAATGGACAGGTTGGGCATCTTCAGCCAAGGTCCAAGTGGTGTAGCCTTTATCCTCCCCATTTGCCTTTCACTTAGTTTTGGGACTAATTTTTCCATAACATCTAAAAAATATGGTGGCGAACAACGTGAAAATGCTTCTTTGCCTCTTGATACAATACCAGCAATAGGGTCATCATTGTTTCTCCTTTTTCGTGACATTCTGATACAAAAAACATACAAATTCACCAATTATCTTAGATAAACAAACAATTCAGAATAGTTCTTATCAAAACTAAAACAAAAAATTAAAAATTCATTATTTCAAATTCATACAGATGATCGAAACCCCAACCAATATATCAATACAATTACAATTTTGAAAATAATACAAAATTCAAACCAGATCCTAACATAATTCAACTCACCAAAAAAATGCATTTGAAAACAAAATAGAAGAAACTCTCACACATATACAAATACCACAAATATTTTTCTTAATTGTCACAGTCGTACAAATAACAAAACTAAAACTTTGTAAACCAAAACCTAACACTAATTTCAACTAAACAATTTCCAATAGTTTCATAGTCGAAAAAATTCATGAAGCGAACCACGAAAGAGCAATTTTGCCCAAAAACACAGAAATATACATTACACAACATAAAACCTAGAAATCGAACCGCTAAACAAAAAAATATTGGTAGTAGTCGGTTTGAAAACCCAAAGTAAAGATGAGCTTACACTTGCTTCGTCGGCCTGTTTTCCCTCTGAGATCGGTTGCTCGAATAAACTCGAGTTCTCCCAGCTCCGCCGTGAGTTTTCCTAGCTTTGTCTCAGCTGATCTCCGTTCAAGTCCCCGTGAATTCGAGCCGCTGTGAGTTTTCCTAGCTCTGTCTCAGCTCTGATCTCCGTTCAAGTCCCTGTGAATTTTCCCACATGCAATTTCTGTCCCGGCTCTGATCTCCTTCAAGTCCCCGTGAAGTTCTCAGATGCAATTTTTGTTCTCGATTTGGGTGGGAACAAAAATAATTAATGAAGCAGGGGTATAATAGTAAAAAATCAGTTTAAGGAGTTAATAAAATAAAATACATGCAGCAGGTAGTGCAGACAAAAAATAAATACACGGGGATTGAATCCAATTGAAACATTGGGCAGAGGGATTTAAGCCCAATTAACCCTTAAATAAGATGGAAAATCAATTTTTAATTTTAAAAATTAAATGGTTTTTTTTCCCTCCCCACAGCCATACTGTTTTCTAAATTTTTAAAAATTAAATCACATAGATCCATAAACACATTTTATTAATAAAAAAAATAATTAATAATAATAATACCAAGCAGCCAAACACAAATCACTGCCTGAAGGAATTCTCTTTCTTTTTTCGATTTCGTTATTTTCGATCTCTCCCTCTCTCTTCCATGGCCGCGCGTCCGCCGGTGATCTTTTTGTCGCTGCTCTTACTCTTTTTGCCTTGTGCACTCGCGACCGCTGAAAAGTATGGGTTTTGTCGATTGGATTTTCGATTTCCTTGTAATTGATTCGATTTTCATTAAAAATAGTTTCTTAATGGATGTTGATTTTGCCCAGGAATGGCGAGGGATTCGGCATCAACGGTAAAGTTAGATTTCCAGGTACCTTAGTTTCCTTTTAGTTGCTACGCTCAATTTTGTAATTTGTAAATTGATTCGATTTCCAGGCTTTGATATCTTCCATTTAAGTTTTTTGCTGTCACAAGTACTAACAGCTTATATAGAGCTAATATCCTCTGATTTCTCGAGGTCTTGTTCATCTTTTTAACTTCAGAAAATATGGGAACTGTTGAATTTAATAAGTTTGGGATAATACGAGGTTTATCAGACCAGCAATGGCGAAATTTTGTAGTTTACTTTTCAGTTACAGAAGGATGTGTTTTTAATATGTATGGACAAGATAGGCAAATTTTTGTCCTCCTGAGATCCAACATTTAAGAAAGCTATTTCAATTCATCTATATCTCCCGGTCGAATGCCCAATTACTATTTGATGGGATCAGGGCAGAACTTGTAAGTTACACAGATAAATACTTCTGAGATTTCGTGTCCACCTTAGGGAACAGAGGATAGAAACCTTGCCAAGTTTTGATAAAAGCCAGTAAACGAGTGATGAGAGACTTGACTTCCCAAACTTGCAGAGCATGGAGGTGCATTGAGTGTTGTACTTTATGTTTTGAGGAAAATTATGAAGTGTCCATGTTAAGTTCCGATTGTTAGAAATAAACTCCACATGGCTTAATATTGGATCTTTACTGCATAATTATCATTTGAGATTTTTGGTTGTGGAAGCCAAGTGTACTGTTCGATCATTGGACCCAATTACTTTATATTTGTTCTTTACTGCATAATTTTCATTTGAGTTTTTTGAGTGGCATGCTGCAACCATGAACAGAGTCCTTTTCCTATTATCGTCCCCTTGTTTTTTTTTTTTGGTTAACTTTGTGTTGATGTTTTTTTCTTAAAGGATTTAGTGCCACAGGATTTGGTCTCCCGGCGAAACTTTCAAATGTCAGAGTCATACTAAATGGCGGACAAAAAGTTACTTTTTTGAGGCCAGATGGATATTTTTCCTTGTATCCTACTCATCTCCTTCTTGTTTCCACCTCAATTTAGAGGCTTGGAGCTGCATTTGACAGTCATTAAGTACAATAATGGTTTTCTTTTGTTTGATCTGAGACTTTTCAAAATGGTGCTAGTTTGAGACTTGCATCATCACCATGTTATTACTAATTTTTTCATGAAAACTTAAACCATTCATGTTTGTGAAAACATTGTAAAAGTCGACTTATTTGAAATGAATATTGTTCTTTAACCATTTTCCCTCAAGCCATAATGTGCCGGCAGGTACTCATCTTGTTGAAGTGGCTGCAATAGGCTATTTCTTCTCTCCGGTAGGCTACTGAATTCCTGTATTCGGTTTGTAATAAGTACGTTACAGATACGGTGTTATATTTATGTTATTTATTTTCTCGGTTTCCAGGTCCGAGTTGATGTCAGTGCCAGGAATCCTGGTAAGGTCCAGGCAGCTTTGACGGAGACAAGAAAAGCATTGACAGAGCTTGTTTTGGAGCCACTGCAAGAGGAACAGTATTATGAGGTTAGATCAAACACTTTTTATATTATTCAATATTCAATGCTTAAGTTCTTAACGTTTTATGATTATCCCATATAATTCTTGCAGGTAAGAGAACCATTTTCTGTAATGTCCATCTTAAAAAGCCCCATGGGTTTGATGGTTGGATTTATGGTGATTGTGATGTTTGTGATGCCCAAACTTGTTGGTAAGTTTGAGATTTCTCTATACATTCTGTCCATTTAAACCTTGCATTTGAACATTGTATTTGTATTTTGGTCATTAGAATTTTCTTCTGCATTTCCATGATATGATCTATATATTTGTGAATATATCCCGTTCTTGTTTTTAGACATCCCATATTTTAGAATGCCATCAAATTTTTTACTTATTCTGGGACAGATCCTGAAGAACTTAAACGAGCCCAAGAAGAAATGGGTAACCAGGGTGTTCCCTCTCTTGCAAACCTTTTGTCCGGTGGACAGCAAAGGAACAATTAGAAACTCATACTGTGACTTTTCATCCGCGGAATTCACAGAAGGGGGTTTTGTGGTGAAGATTTTGAAATTTGGTACAATGAATTTGAACTTTGTATGGATATTTAGTCGAGTCAATCAAGAATGACAAGCAGCCTCAATACGCATTCGATGAATTTAAGGTAAATCTGGTTGTTAATTTTTAGCTTTTAACCTCGTTCCCTGGTCTCGTATTAGGATGGCATGTAATACCGACAAAGTTACCATTTCCCTTTCGAGTAAATCTGAATTTTATACTTGGTTGAAAAGTTCCTGTATCTCGGCAACTCAAAAGTCAACTGATTATTACTCTCAAAAAAAAAAAAAAAGGTCAACTGATTATCGTTTTTAACTTTTTATTCAATTTGAATATAGACATGAGGTGATTGTTCAAGCAAAAAAAAAAAAAAAAAAAAAAAAGGTACTATTCAATTCAAAATTTAAAAAGAATAGAACATTCAAAACAGGAGCTGTATGTCTTTTTTTTTTTTAAGTATGTAGTTGAGCTTGTGGAAGGTAATTAGCTAGGGTCGGAATGACTGCTACACATTTTATTCAAGGAACAAGACAATCACCACCAACCACCTAATCTACCAATCAAGAAACAAAAACTAAGATGACATCAAACAGCAAACAAACAAACAACAACACCAACATTAAATCATGAAGAGCTGCTCCAACTGTTGAATCCTACTCCCTTGCACGCTCTTGATCCTTCTCGATCCCCCACGCCCGAACGCAAAGTCGAAGTTTCTTGACTGCTATTATGTAATCCAGAGCTTGAGCCCGTGTGAGTATTTTCGTCAGTTCTTGGTATGTTTTTAGCCTCAACTCATCAGCTTCTTCAATAGTACACACCATGGCCTCTTCGATCTTGCCGATCGCGTCTATAGCCTCTTCATTGAGCTTGTAATCTGGGCTGGATTTTCTGGCGATCAGGGCAAGCGGCATATCTGCTATTTCTTGCTGCAAACTAGCTAGTTTAGTCGACAGCTTTTCTTCCTGTACAATCGTTCTTCGTTGTAAATTATCGATCGAAGAGAGCTGGATAGCCGAGAGCACAGGGAACTCGCTGCTGCTACCATCTGTTGATTTCGAAACCAAAGTGAAATCAATCAAATATTTCTTCAAATCATGTTGCTCAAACAAGCAAATGAATACCAACACATAACCTTGAAAAAACTGAGAGAGCCTGGAGTCTATTTCAGCACCACATAGTGCGTAGATGAGTCTGAAATAGGAAGATGGCCTGCAGCCCCCAATCCAAGAAATGGAGTTCTCGAACGTGGTTCGCCAGCTCTGCGAGAAGAAGCCGCAGACATCCTTGCGGGCGAGGCGGCGGCGCCTGGCGGCGTAATCTTTGAAGTTGTGGACGATGTTGTCGAGAAGTGAAGCCATTTCATCGTCATCAGCAGCGTTTGGAACACTTTTGTTGAGGTTTAGGGAATGTCGGAGAAGGTCAGAGAGTTCTTGTTCTTGCAGGCTCATCCATTCCTCGTACATGCACGGAAGCACGGTCCTATCATCACTACTGCTACTGTTATTTGTCATAGTTCTAGTTCAAGTTCTAGTTCAAGTTCAAGATAAGAAAATATGTCGCTAATTCGTAATGAACAAAATCTTGTAATAACCTTGTGTGTATATATATTGCCTGACGTTTGGATGTATGGAATGTAGAAACATCTCGTGACTTCGACATTATCCAATCTTGAATCCAAAAGAGGGAGTGGACAAGGGAGGAGGGGAGATGACGTAATCGATGGTTCTTTCTTATGACAAATTCTATGAATCCTACGAGAGATGAATTCAGGGCTATGCCTGCAGAAGCCATGTGTCTGATTTGATGAATTGTCGCATGTATCTGCGCTTAGGAAATGGTGCACCAGCTGGCAGCACTTCCCAGCATATAAACAACTCAACCTATTTATTTTTTAAAATTGTTTCCTCCATCTCGTATGTTTTCTTTTTTAATTTTTTTTTTTTTATTTTACTTCTCAATGTTATAAAATTTCAGTTTTAATCTTACATTGTCGATAACATAGAGACAAATCAGTCTACTACCCTATGCCGCTTTCTCGCTTATCGACCGGTGGCGACACGTTGCATTCAGGCAACAGTATTTCGAGCTAGGGATCAATCAATTCCTATGTGAAGCTTCCTTCCTTCCTTCCTTTTTTTTATTTTATTTTTATTTTTGATCATTTTAGTCTTGTTTATCAGGATTGCTGACATGACATGACATCACACATCGATGCCATCTCAGCATCACATCTAAAAATTAATTAAAATTATAAAAAAATAACGAAATAAAATTAAAATTTATTAATGTAGAGGACTAAAATTACAAAAAGACAAACAAAAATGGAAAAAAAATTATGCTTCCTTGTTTTTTTTTTTCCTTTTTTAGTTCTCTCTTTAAAGTTTTAATATAGGGTAATGCTACATGTACACGGAGTGTTACACGTTGGGTTGCACATTATATTTAAAATCACATGATTGTCCCTACACTTTATTTGGAAGAAATCTTTAAAAAAATGCAAGTAAGATAATCATATAATTTCAAGTGTAATATGTAATCCAACGTATAACACTCCATGTACATATAGCATTACCCTTCGTTATATACATGTTTCCAAGACATTGTGTCTAAATTATTTGTCTTTTTTTTGTTAAAATTTCCTACCTAAAATGTTCTGGAGTTACTATTTTTTGTCTATATATTCAAAAACTAAAGTTTTGTTCCCCAAATATAAAATACACGTGTTAGGCAATTTATTGCTCCTATGTTGTTTGTAATATGTTAATGTAGCTTTTTTTCAATGAATATTTTTTTCAATGAATACATCTAGGAATGGCAACGGGGTGGGTTTTGGCAAATTTGGGACCCGTCCAGTCTCCCCTTGGACCCGTTTCATCCTGCCCCATGAGTCCGGCGGGTCCAATTCGGGTTAGACCCATTGGACCCGCCAAATTTATATAATTTAAATTTTATTAAATAAAAATTTTAATAAATTTAAAAATTAAGAAAAATTATTAAATTTATTTTTCAAATTTATATTAATAATATTTAGGAAAAAAATATTCTCATAAATTAAAATGTATCATTTTTTATTTTATTAATAATTAATAACAAAATAAAAATTATAATAATATATTTTCATATTAAAAATATCATAATATATTATAATAATTTCAATACAAAAATATTATAAACTCAAATTATGGATAAAGTATTGATTATTTAAAATAAAAAATATAATTATATATTATTAATATATATACATATATATTTTATATATATATATATATATATATTTGGGGGGCGGATCCGGCCAAACTTAGGACCCGCCCCGGACTCGTATGTGGATCCGTTTGGTCGGGTCTAAACTCGTTCTGTCGGGTCGGATTCAATGCAAAGCCGAATTTAGACTTGACACATTATCATCCCTGAATACAGCTAATTGCACTAACTTCTATATGTGTTGTGCAAGTCTAATAGACATTAAATTGTTGTTAGGATGTACTCTGAATTCTGAAAAACTTGTACAGCAACAGCAACAAAAGCAGCAACTAGTCGAGGTGAGAGAATCTCTCTATCCGCAAGACGAAATTGCCCGTTAACAGTGCTCAACGTTGGCGGCAAACGTCTCTAAGATACAACGACTAACGATCGTGATATAGCAGCAATACAAATATCGCGAACTTCAGCGAACGAAAATAAGTATCAACTTTTCTTTTGAGAAAGTGAGGGAGAGATATTGCAGAAATTTGATGTATACGTTATCAGATGTTTTTTCTATCTCATTATATGTTATAACTGATCAGATATATAGCCTAAGACTTCAAACAATACGTCTTATGGCCTAAGGATGCAACCCGTGACAGAAAAAGCCCAGAAACAGACACAACTTTTCGGAGCCCAGAAGGCGCGCTCGATCGGTCAAATTTAACCGCTCGGGCGCCCAACTTTGGCCAAAACTTTTTGCCTCGGAAAAAGAAGGGTGCGCTCGGTCGGTAATTTATGACCGCCCGGTCAACCAACGTTTCTCAAGCATACTGTCTCGCAAGGTGAGGGCTGCGCTCGGTCGATAATTTATAACCGCTCGGGCGCACTAAAAATAATAATAAATATTATATTTTTTTTCAATTAAATTTTATCCAAAAAAAGTAATTGATCATAAGACCTCGCCTCGCCGCGCGCGTTTGTTGCATCGACTAGCGTCTTGCCCCTTTACAAAACATCGGTGCCCTAAGGGCCCAATCCCATAATCCAAAGTGGATTATATAAGGTAAGCAATACATTGGAGTTGTTCCAATGTGTGACAACTTTTCCTCCAATTTATTTCACCAAATTCAAATTTTTGCATCAATTGGGACAAGCCTTTTGGATTAGTATTTCAAGCACATTTCATGTCATTTTATTCCAACAATTCATTCAACATTTTTCCAACATTAATATCTTGAATAATAAATTAAATACATTTCGTTTTATGTTTTAAAAACTAAGATACATTTAGGTAGTGTTTGGGAGAGTGTCTAAAAAGCACTTCTCAGTTTTTCATTAACAAAATTTTGCAATTTTATGAAATTTTGTTAATGAAAAACTGATAAGTGCTTTCTAGAAGCTCTCTCAAACACTACCTTACTCATGTGATAAGAGCTTTATACCTGTTTCTAAAATCCTCAGATCTAAAATTTTATTAATTTTATATAAGATGTTTTTATTTTATTTTTTAAAAACTAAGATACATTTACTCATGTGATAAGAGCTTTTATACCTGTTTCTAAAATCCTCAGATCTAAAATTTTATTAAATTTATATAAGATGTTTTTATTTTATTTTTTTTTGTACAGGAAATGTTGATGCAATTAACCAAATGAACACACGTTAGTTGTGTAAACGTTAAATTTTTGCAATTTTTTTTCGAGTTGAGTGATGTTTTATTGTAATTGGTCTTGAACAAGAGATTTTGTATATATATGTTAACTTTACAACTAGGTATTAATCGTGTATATTCTATCATGAAAATAAGTTACTTCATGAACTGTGATTGGATGAAAACTAGTATTTCACCCCGTGCGATGCACGGAGTATTAATATTTTAATAAATAAAAAATTATTATTATTTTTTAGAATATATATCATAAAAAATTTATATCAAGTTTATAATTAATATACATATAAAATTGATTTACTAACAATGAATATATCAAACATTCACAACGATACTCTTTTAAAAATTAAAAAACGTAATATTATATAAATTTTTTTATATATTTAATATGATAAATATTAGTGATAACTAAACATATAAAAGTAACACAACATTCAAAATAATAACAATAATTGAATAAAATGATACATCATTGTATATATTTTAATGCATCCTATATTTTTCAGGTGGGTCCAGCCATAACATCGATTATCTTAAGCAAAACCTAATTATCATTTATAACATTTATGAAAATTTTAACATATATAGGGGGAAAAAAAATTTAACTGAAATTAATTGAAATTTACACATATACATGGTTACAAAAAAAAATTAGCAGAAATTATAAAGTATTAATAGCATTCTTTGAAATTTCAATATTTAAACCAAAAATTGGTACATTATTATATATAAAATTTACAATTTTTTTTTTACATATTTGACCAAAAATTAATTGAAATTATAAAGTATTGATAACATACAAACATCCAATCAAATTTCAAATTTGAACAAAAAATTGGTATATTATCATATATAACATTTATGAAAATTTTCACTTATATATATGAACATAAAATTTAACTGAAATAAAAAAAAAAACGACGATAATATACGATCAAATTTCAAATTTTGAACCATACATTGGTACATTAAAAATTTTTAAATTTTGAATCAAAAATTTTAAAATTTTGAAACATCATATAAATTTTGAACAAAAGATCATGATATAAAAAAAAAATTGAAACCTAAAATATTGAAACATTCAATAAAATTTTAAAATTTGAAATATCCAATCAAATATCAAATCTTGAACCAAAAAATATATATATACAATTAATGAAAATTTTCACACACGTACATAATTCATTGAAATTAAATTAATAATATTTCAAATAATTATTTTAAATTTTATTGATAATACTTATTTATTTAATGAATTATAAAAATTCTTAAAGACGGGTCAAATTATTTATTACAATTTTGTTATTATTTGTTGTATAGCTGGTAGTTATTATTGATAACATGTATATGTTGATCACGATCCATGCATGCAAATATATTAATATTATTTTGTTTAATATTATTTCAAAATCAATATATTCACATAAATATATGAGAAATAATTATGAATGTATTATTTTTTAAAAAAAATACATCAATTAAATAACAATAATAATAAGAAAAAAAATCGATAAACCTAAAATAAAAAAAATTAATGAAATATTATAATCGATGCAGATATATTTAAAGTTATTTTATATTTTCAATGTTCTTAATTTCAATCTCAATATGAATTTGGAAAATTTTGAAATTAATTTTATATTTGGTAGGTGAATATAATTAATGGAAAATTTTGCATATATATAGGCATAAGAAATTAACAAAAATTATCATATATCTATATATATATACAGATTTGATATTATGAGCACCCATGATGTCCACTTTTGTGTGCACCACTGACGTGGCATCATTTACATCCAATAGGTGAACGCCACATCAGCAGGTGCACACATAAGTGCGCATGATAGGTGCTCATCATATCAAAACTCTATATATATATATCATTTATGAAAACTATATGTAAGCATATATAAATGTTTTAGGTTGTGTCGTAAATTTTTTATGATTAATTTGACATATATATACACGATATTTAAATTATTTACGATATTTTTGGTAAGATTAATTTGTGTATGGACACAATAAATCAATTGAAATTAAAAACAAACATTGATAAAAGTAGTAAGTATAATTTTTTTTTTTTACAAATTTAACCAAAAATATTATTAGTATTATTTGAACTGAATACATTATCTATAACCATAATCATCACATTATTATTATTTGAACCAAAAATATTATCTATAGTTTTAACAAAATTTCATCCATAATTTTCATTTATAGTAAGTATGTTTTGGCGGGAAACTGCTATATTTAGTAAAAACTCTGCTTTTATATATATATAGATATAGATATAGATAATATTGTTTAAAATTTTTATATCTTAAGTTAATATAATATAAATATATTGCTTTCGTAATATTTTATTATTTTTTATGTAGCTAAAAACATAAATTAAACTAACTTCTTTAATCTGTGTTGAAATTTAACCGTTTCTGAATAAAAATTGATCCCTTTTTTAAAAATAAAAATTAATGAGGTTTTGATATTTTGAGTTTTTTTGTTCGAAAAATATGTGGAATAAAATCCAAATGATACGAAAATAAATAAATTATTTGGATTGGTTAGATATGAAAATGTTTTAGTAAACTTTGTAAGTAATGGCTGATACTGGTTAAAAAACTATTGATGATATGGGTCAATTTTGTGTACAGTTTTTTAAAGTGTTTTTTTTTATATTATTGGTAAATTTGTTTTAAATTTCCAAACCTAAACTCAAGTTTACATTCAGTTTCTGTCAAAAATAATATATGTTTGCACTTCTTGATCTACAAAAATATATTTATGTACTCCCCAAGTCCACATGTTTTTTACGGGTGAAAATCGATTAGAACATTGAAAATATGATACTAATATATGATATTTGAGAACTAAATAAATTAGATCGGGTAAAAAAATAACATTTTGAATATAAACTTTGAACAAATTTATTAATATTTACACTTACTCACATGTTTGGATACTCAAAAATCATATATTAGTGAAGTAAAAAAAATCATATATTAGTATCATATATAAAACAGTTTATAATACTCAAATATCACATATTAATACCATATTTACAATGTTTTGTAGTTATTTCCACCCAAAGAAGACAAAAATGTCATTAGTTTTAATATTTGCATACACGTTTGAGCACTCAAAATCAAAAATCATATATTAGTACAGATCTTGAAAAATTATTACTCAAATATCATATATTTGCATCATATTTTCAATATTTTGAACTAGCTTTCACCCGAAAAAAAAACATGTATGTCCAGTGAGTGCAAAAATATTTTTTTTGTAGATCAGTAAGTGCAAACAAAAAATTCTTTTACGGACTAAATATAAAGTCAAGTTTGGATTTAGGGATTTAAATCAAAGTTACTTTTTTTTCCATAAAAAATATAATAAATTAATTTTGGAATAAATCTCCCTAGTATTTATATTTGTAAGATGTATCGACTCAAACATATTTGCAATAAAAAGTGTTACGTTCGAAATAAATAATAATAATTTTTTACAGGTAAGATCTGTTCGGATAAGAAATATATCTCGTAAAATTAACTCGTGACACGAACTCATTGAAATTTTTTGTCTTAATTTTCTGTGTCAAAATTATAACAAAAAAATGGTCCATGATCTCTTAGCCTAAGGGCAAATGGTGAGACTCCAAGACATCAAGTTTTGAGTTCAATTCCCACCGACGTAGGTCGTTAGATAGGATATAATAGCTAGAAAAACGAACTCTCAACTCCACCTTTTAACTTTGGACTTCAAGTTTTTTGCTGCTGCTCTTCTTCTTTTTTCCATTTTTTTTTCATTTTTTTCTCCTTTTTTTTTAAAGAATATTTTTTGCTTTTGAAAAAGAAAAAAATTCGAAAGACTCTACGACACAAAATGTAATGAAGACATGCATGTGATGTGCCATGTTTAAATTTACCTTTCCAAGAAACGAAAGGCAGAAGACAAAGGAAGCTTTTCTAATCGCAAAAAGAAGTCTTTGTGCACACTAACATTTGCGAGTCCCATGACAATAGAGATAAGCAATACAATATAATAAAAAATAAATAAAAAATGATAGTTAAAATATTATTTGATTTGATTGATAAATTATAGTTTATTTGATTTGATTGATTAAATTTTAGAAAAAATGATAAATTATTATTTTATTTTTTTAATAATTAATAAAATATAAATAATATTATTTATAAAAGGTAATGTAGTAATTAAATTCAATAATTTGATTAATGTAAGATAAATAATTAATGATTTGATTGACGTAAGATAAATAATTCGTGGATGGATAAATAATATGATAAAAAAACGTAAAATTGGATAAGATAAACTATATATAAAATATTAATAATCAAACCAAACGGTACCTTAAATGTTTAGATTGTGTTTCGATCCATAAATTTGATTTCAACAGAAATAATTGATTTAGGGAGAGATCTGAAATATACATTTTACATGATACTCGCATCAAATATATTTGGGATTACGTTTAGTAAACACTTTTGAACTTTTCTTAACCAAATTTAAAAATTTTATGGAAAAAAAAAAACTCAAAATTGCTTTCCAAAAGCAATCCCAAAATGTACTTTACTGTGTTCAAAGCTTATCATAAACATCATTACATTTACGCAAGTTGATTTGAAATGCATCCGACATCATTTTCTACAAATAATCAAATATTTGAAATTCAAATCACTTCGTCCAAGCACAATTAGATCCTAAATTTGGCGAATTTAAAAATATATTTCAAATTCACTTATTTCAAATATTTGAATTAACAACACTAAAGTGAGTTTTAAACTCTACTTATATCCAATTATACACCTCAATAATAAACGTGATGAATATTATCCCTCGAATACTTTCACAAATCAAATCTCTCTCTCAAACAGCCGACTCAAAAGGTAATCTGAACTCTTTGAGCAACACAAAGCAACTATTTTCATCTTCTCCTACCCGCGAATAAGATCAACAAAACAAACAAATCAACAAAACAAACAAACAAACGTAACACTCCAACTGCTAGATGAATCTTGAACTTCATGTAAATAGAAGAAAACAAATGTAAAACTGTAAAAGAGAGATAGTACAACAAAAATTACAGAGCCGATGCAAATCACAGGCATCTACAAAATCGTATTCTTGAATTCGGCCAACTACACAGTTAACGGTACAGATATATCTGCCTCCCCCTACTCTTTCAAGATCCCATCTTTTTGCATTTTTCTAACTTTTCCCTTGTGCAGAATGTTTGTCCTACACCATCCCCTTTCCCCATTTACAGGTAAAACAAGTTTCTTCGCTTTTTTTTCTTTCCTTTTTTTTTTCAAGTTTTTTGCTCTTGCGGAGGATTTGTAGGTGAGCTTTTGTCAACTTAAGAATCTACTATACCTTTCCTGATTCAGTATATGACAACTCGAAGGAGGCCTGGCTGTGGCTCGGAGTAATCGAGCCCCTCTTCCTCTAGTAGGTAGCGCTGAACAGCAGTGGGGAGTCGAGCAGGGGTTCGTGAACCCCTTGTGTGGTGACCTGTGCCAACGCATATATAAGCCAGCAAACACTGGCCTGCAGACCTGGCAGTGTTCTTCATTACTGTGAGTTCCCGTTTGAGCACGTGAATAGCTTCACTTACATGAAGACCGTGTAGGTCGATCATTCGCTCTCTTCCATTGCCTTGTGCATCTGGATTCCTGTAAATAAATTTAAAGTGCAGAAATAGTCCAACTCAAAAGGGAATTACAAATGTAGAATCAGTGGACATGGAAGAAAAGTAATTGATTGCCCACGTGTCCAAAAATGCACAAACCTTTGACGATAAATCGAGTCTTGAGCCTTTCCATGGGCTGCTTTCATGTGCATATTATGCAACTGCCCTTTAATACTCAACTCCTTGGCCAAAGCCTTGTTACCAACTAGGTATGCCTGTCGTGCCTGATCTCACATGGTATATGTATTTTAGAAAAAAAACAATCATTGGAAGTGCGTTATTAATAATCCATCCTTGGAAAGTTCACCCTTCAAGAAACCGACTCAAGGAACATACCTGCTCAAAGTACGAATTGCGTATGCGTGCATGATCACGAGCTTCCTCCCGCATTTCAGAATACATACTTGCTGCCATCTCAACAAAGTTAAAACATAGATATACATGCATGAAGAATTTTTCCACGATTAAAGTTCTAGAGAGCGATTTAAATATAGTGTCTCAAAAACATTACCGACGGCATCTCCAGTTTCAAGCCAGACAGAAGATGCATTAGCAGATCCTCGATTTTGCAACCTGTCACTATAGATGCTTCTGCTTTGGCCACCATTATTTGAGCTTGCCAGTTGCGAACTTCTACTCGACCCAATGCTTGGGTGTGCAGAACCACTTCGTTCATACTTCCAGATGCTAGAATCTTGAGATGCCATTCTTTTCACAACAGAAGCGAAATCTGTGTGTCCTCTTGACGGAAAGGAGGAACTGGATTTGTACAGTAGTGAACTTTCCTTATCCGAAGACCGATACGGATCCATCTCACTGCTAAATTTTGCCAAACCATTCTGACCATCTGCTACAGAAAGAGCAGGAAAATCCAATGCATTAAGATTTGGAGCAGACATGGCCTTTGGATTCAGAATCTGATTCAAGCCCCCATCAACCTGAAGCTGATACCACAAGTGCAGTATACAGTGAGAGTTTATCAGGTACTGCGAATTCACTTTGTACTTTCTCATACAAAGACAAGTGAAATCTCAACTCTTCAAAAGCCTAAGCTAGATCGAGGAATAAGTCACCAGTAAAAGTCGTGTTGAGATGTTTTGCTTAAGAATCGGATGGTTGCATGGACCAAAAATTAAATGCTTAATTTTTTCTCAGGTTCAAAATCCACGAGCACAATACAATTCGAACATACTCTACCTACCCGTTCTACATCTATAGCATTTCATTTCATGAGATTTCCTTCGTACTTAGGAACTGGAAATATGAAATTGAGTACAAATATAATTGTGTTACCTCAATCGTTGTCAGGCATATTCAAGTTCTCATCGATCAGGGACCAGAGCAAGATTGACTCAAAGCTTTATATGACATTATTAAGTAATAGAACAGTTATCCTTGGTATTTATAGCATTATACAACATTATTAAGTAATAGACCAGTTATCCTTGGTATTTATAGCATCTTTATTCTCGAGTCAGTTGTATATCCAAAAACAAAATGTTGAGTAAAGTCAAGATATACTAATAGAACATGATTTATTGCCCAATTCCGTGGACACACTAACATTGATCCAAGAGTTCCTTCTGAAAATTGTGATAGCACCATGTTACAACATACGCTTGGCATTCATGACATCATAAGGGAATGCTTAAGGTGGCCGAGTATTTCTTTCCTACATAATTTTCATGGTTAAACTTGATGGATACGAGCCAACATCTGATGAATGAGTGAATTTTTAAAAAAATAATTAATGTCATGTTAGAACTACAGAGGGCTTACCAAACTAGACATGGAATACAGACCAGAATTCATGCATTGATGCTGAGGAAAGAGCCTACCTCGAGCTGAGTAAGTATCTCAATTGTCAGATTTAAGTCACCTCCGCTGGCAAAATACACCTCACCAAGACTTTCTGCAGCAAAACCAGGAAATTGTGACACCAGAAATTCAAGAGGGTTCACTTCCATGTTATCCACCAATGGTTGATCATTTGACAAGTCAGCTAAAAAACCGCGTCTTGAATTTCCATTATAAGGAGGTCCTTCTCTTGAAATAACCTGATCATTGCTGATGTTTTGTTTGTCCCACGGTCTAGCAAGTGAAGGATGAAAACCAGTAGGAGATGGGTAATCCTCATAGGACGAGAGAGGATGTTTGAGCTTCTCGGTAAACCTAGTGCCATGAATAGAATGAGGTGATAATCCCTGCTGCCCAGTCAAAATAAAGCCACTACCAGTCAGATCAGAATATCTTGACCCTTCATGAAAATCAGTTGGGGATAAGTTCGAAGGTGATAAGCTGTTGATCTCTTGAGCATCATCAATACCCATACCCTTAAAGTCAAGAGTAATATCATCTGGAAGCTGATGGCTCCAGTACCGCTGAGCTTCTTCGTCAGACTTATTTGAAACTGAGGATTCTGATCTATCTAACATAGCTTTTCCTGGTGAGGCTGCAGCAGAGGTGATATATCTTGATGAGGCATCTCCAGTGCTACTGCCCGCAGCAGGAGACCTCAGAGCAAAAGGAACAAATTCAGCGGCATTGGGATTCAAAGTTGGTTTTGCAGCACCAAGCTTTTTGTCACCGATGGAAGCTCCCTTATCCGGAAAGTTCATTATTTATTGAAATCTTAAAGAGGTTATGATTAGGAAAATAAAATGGTATTCGCGCACAACAAAAATCTTCCTAAGGAATAACTGAAGCCATGTTATGATGTATGTCAGCCAAACCCTGAAGATGAATAGATACATATCAGAAATCCTTGTGCTGTAAATACCGAGGCATTTTTCAATCATAAGAGGCTCTCATTAATAAAAACAGAGATAATAAACTGAAGATAATTGTGACAAAAACTCCAAAACCGTAGTATTTTGAATGATGGGTCTCGGAGGATTTGTAGGTTCAAGTAACTATCGTACGTGGAGTTATATTAAGGTCTAAAAAACGTGACGACATTTTATATTCACAAAGTGAGTTCATTTACTAAGACCAACATATTGTGAATTGTAAACAGCAACATTCCATGCATCAAATCTAAACCCCAATACAAAACAAAATCACCGACAATTACGAAAGCTGTAGTATACCATCATTCAGCACAGATGTTTCCAAATAAATCCAGATATAGTTCGCAAATTATAACCTTCTCACAACAACCCCACAATATCGTCCCTTCCATACCCCAACTCTTTCTATAGATAGACCAATAACCAGTCGCTCCCGTAAATCAAAAAAATCTTTAGTTTCAAGCCTCTGTCAAAAAAATTGTGGGTTTCAACCACTCTCAATTCACTAAGTCAGCACTGTCGCAGGTGCTAAGTTGGAAACTATAAAAGCTTAAGGTCTGAAAAAAGGTTCTCTCACAGTAAGATCCATGAAAAAAGCTCCATAAACACCAAGTTCTCAAATTTCAACAGTTCATTGTAAAACAACAATTCGTCATCAGCAATAACTATCAATACATTAAACCCACTACTAAAAGAACTAAAGCTAAAAACTTAAGACACAAATACTTCACCAATATCTCAATACTCAGCAACCAGAATCAAAACAAAGAGAAGAGACAAACGGAACGACTTTAAACTTCAATCACACAACCTACCAGACTAGATCTAAAATTTTACAAACAGAAACTATACATTAATATTTTTCTTTAAAAAAAAAGTCAAAGAACGGAAAAAAAAAAACTCTGGGTCCTGTGGATATACCTTTACGTAGCCCTGTGGTAAAAGAAACCAAATCAAATACATCCATAACCAGAGGAAAAAGATGGGATGCTTACAAAAGGTGGGATTTTGCTATGTAAAAGGGTCTGTTTACCGATTAAGCCCAAAAAAATGATATCTTGATTCTATTTCCTTGTAACTCTGGTTGGGGATATTTGTTTCTTGATTTTGGAGTAAGAGGTGTGAGTTTTTCCTTCTCTGCCTAATCTTTATCTCTATTTCAGGCTTTTCATTTTTATTATCTCTCTAAAGTTTCTGCTCTCTACTGGTTTCATATAGCTATTTTCATCCTTCTTTCATTTTTCCCCTTTTTTGACCCAAAATAATAATAATTAGTTTTCACTATTACTTATTGTTGTTGTTATTGTTATTATTTGGACTTTCTCGTGAAAATATGTTAAAAATGTGCTGTCTTGATAAATCTTTTTTTTTTTTACTCCACTCTCTTTGATAAATCTGATCACATCTCTTATGTCATTTTAGACTACTAATAACTATTATTTAGTTATTTTTAGAATACACTAAAATAAATTTCTATGTAATTTTTATTTAATGATGGATGTAATTACTCCAAAAAATTGGAACACTATTATATCGACATTAGCTTAGTGATCGAATTCATAATACCAATCGAATTTTACGAAATAGTCCCATCATTAAAAAAATGGTTTTTTTCATTTGATATAAAAAATTGTTTTAATAAAATTATAGCTTATTTGTAACTTTCATATCTCATCTTGTATTCACACATTATCTATAAAAATTATAAATACTTCTAATATGATTGCATCATTATTCTAATATGATTGAATCATTATTTTTCTTATAAAAATAACATATTCTCGATAATATAATTACAAAACTATAACAAAAAAATAAAAAAAAATTTAAATAAAATTATTCTTAGTAAATTAACTAGATTCAAATTATTAACCCAAAAAAAAAATCAAATGTACAAACACACGACATACAGATGGTGACCCCAATCTATCTAATTTGTGATCACTGATCAATTTGATGAAGTCTTATTTGATTTTACAAAAATACGCTCAAATGCTCATTAAAAAAAAATCATCTTAAACTTATCTTCCATAATATATCATTACTTATTCACGATGGTTTATGAACCATTGTATCTAATTTAATCAATATTAGCGACTCTTGCAAATGATACGTGTATATATATAAATTTTTTATATAAATTAATTTTTATATTATTTTTAGAACTCACATGATGAATTATATATTCAAAAATTTTAAGAGTGATAACTATCTAATCTAAAATTTTAAAATACAAACAAATACAACGAGGATCATTTTGATAAATAAGATAAAATCTAATAGCTAAAAAAAGAGGTAACCATATAAAATGACTAATTTTTCTAATAATTTTGATTTTATTTGAAATTAAGTTATGATATAATCGTAATTTCATATCAAATTTAACCCATTAATTTAAAATTTATAAATTAAAGGTTCACTACTATAATAAGATAGTACGATGATCCGAATTCTTGAATTTTCAGATATTTTATTTTGATCCAAATTGTTGTAATTATTGACACGCTACTTTAATTATATAGTGTAGATTTTAACTAAATTGAAACTCTATAAAATAATAGATATATATGTTGATTTCTAATTTCATTTTTTATATAAAAACTCTAGTGAGACGATCTTAGTCAATTTTATGAGAATAAGCTGTTATTTGGGTCACCAACGACAAAATAATATTTTTTATATCAAAAATATTATTTTTTATTGTAAATATGAAGAAAAAAAATTAACCTCTTTCACAAATAAAAATATATGATATTGTCTTACAAAAATATTTCTATTTTTATAATCATTGTTGATGTTATATATGCTCCATTTTGTACTAACCGTACTTCACACTTGTGGGAACCTCGGATTGTTAATCTCATCTTAAGGGCAATTACCGATTAATAAAACAATTAATCAGACATTAAAAGAATAAATAAACCAAGAGTTAAAAAAAAAAAAAAAATTAAGAGCCTCGCTCGATCGGTGACATTCACCCGATCGAGCGAGCTATAAAATCGAACTATCGAGTCTGCACATATTTTGGCCTCGCTCGATCGGTCAAATCTTACCGATCGAGCAAGCAGGAAAATTCAAGTTTTCTGCCCAATAAAAACAGGCCTCGCTCGATCGGTAACATTCACCCGATCGAGCAGGCACTGTGTCCAGAAAATTCTGCAGATTGATTTTTTTTTGCTGTTAAGCTTGATCATGCGATCCAAATCAATCAAATACCAACTCAAATCTTGGTTTATCAATTCTAAAACATGCATGTATACATGTATGCAGGCTCGAGTATCAAATCATGCATTTAATACATCAATCGAATAGCGTAAGAACATGAAACGATAAGCTACACTAAGTCTCAAAAGTGAGCTTCTAAATCATAAGTTTCATGTCAAATTCAATGCTATCTAACTACCATTCTTCAGCTTAAACCCGAGTCCACACTTGCTAAATCTCGCTCCCGATCTATCAACATCATCTCAGACTAGCTCCTGCCCCATCTGTTGCAATGCACACATACAAAACAAAGCAACAGCCGGATAAACTCCGGTGAAAAAACATTCTCAGTATAATCGACATATAAAGCATTAAATAAATCATATCAACTCTATTTGTAACGACTCAACAATAGAGTAAATAACGCATATCTCGATTAAGAATTGATTCATATTTCATCATTGCCATCAAGATTCGTATCCGATCTTGACATAGATATCCATCTATCGTAGTCATTCTGGACTAGAAAATAAGGTTAACCGCAACCTTGGCATAGAATCAATTCAATATAGTCTTGTATCATAATCGTATCGACTCAAATCAAAGATCCACTACCTGTGATGGATCGAAAACATCAAAATCAAATCGAAACATAAACAAGTATGTGGTTTTTGCGGGACAACTCAAGAATAATCGATCTTGAGTTTCAAACTCCCTGACTCGCGATGTCGTCATTATACCTTCGTATTTCTTCTGTTTTGAACGCTTCAAATCTGAAACATAGCATCAAAACATTCAATATAATCTTCATTCTATTCAATCAATTCAAAATCTATTCAAAACCAGTAATATCTCTTCAATACAATTCATTTCAACCTCACTTCATCTTCTTTGGTTTGAATTCGGAGTCTTGAGTCGTTAGCTTTCAAAAGTAGTCTGAAACTGAGAAATAAAATTGATATATCGTCAATAACATCTAGACGAATATCTTATCTCAGTTATAGGATATCAAAATGGCTCCAAAATATTAATAAATGGCATAGCGACTGAAAATCGGTAACCGACGAAATATCGAATTCGAATCTAACATCAATTCAATTCACAAGTCTATTCAAATCAGCAAAACATACTTCTAATATTCATACCAGCAGTTATAAACATCATATATAAACTGGAAATCATGCTTCAATACAAATACGATAAATTCTTCGATCCGGTTTCGATATCGAATCGTATAAACGTTGAAGAACGTGATCATACAATCCAAAAGCTGATCTTTGCAATATTTCGCTCCATAAAGCATACGGAAGTAATCAGAAACTTACATTAAATCAAAGCCCTCGTCGTAAGGATTCCAGAACTCTTTTCGGAATCAAAATCGGACAATCGTATCAAAAGTTACGGCGTTTTGACCAATCGAAATTCAAAAGAAAACAAAGGTTTCGGCTCCTCTGTTCGAAATCTGAAGGAAGAATATAATTGCATACATAATAAACACGTTTCAAGCTGATAATACATAGTAAAGTCGGATATGTATTGCATAACTTGCAATTTAATCCCTCAAGTCTTTATTAATTGCAATTCAGTCATCGGCCCTCTTTTTAATTCAATTTCAATCTAAAATAATTTAAGAATATTAGAATTTAAATCGAAACTCTAAATATTCCCAAATTAAATATACTCGGATTAAAATTAAATAAATTTGGATTAATTAAATAATCCTGACCTTTTGCATTTTAGCCCTTCAAACTTTGATATTTGCAAATCAGTCCCTGATCGGGTTGTATCTTCAAAATTAATATTCTTTAATTCCCGAAACATGAAATTTAATCTTAAATTCCATAAATATTCAAATCGAATATTTATTCTTTTAATTTAAGAATTCTCGGAATTTAATTCTCAAAATCCGTAAATTTTCAAATTAAATATTTTCAACTCGAAAATTAAATCTATCATTTTCATAACCTCTCAAATCAATATTAGCCCATAATATGAAATTTAATTCTCAAATCCCATAATTAATACTTTAATATTTTCGGGCCTTACAATTCCTCCCCTCTAAGAAATGATTTCGTCCTCAAAATCGTATTCAATCGAACTATTCAATCTGATAGACTAAATGATTATCTGAAGTAATTCTCACTTCAATCATTTAACTCTGATATTCGTATCTCATCTCTTCATTTCTTATCAGACTATTTCTTCGAATCTGCTTCTATTTTCTTGTACTTAAATTAACCGATAAGAATTCTTTCTGAGTAGTTTCTTTCCTCAATCAAGGATCTGTCGAATAATCGACTTAACTCAAAATCTTTTCAATATCTATCTCATCGGATTAAAGTACGTAGGAAGAATCGACTGATACTTCCTTCACATAGATACGTGGAACAAATTAGATCCATCATATCAAGCTAAAAAGAATAAATCGTTCAATCAAATCATCAATGTCATCTGATATCTCAGTCAGTGAAATTCAGCTTCAGTGACGACTTGTTTCTTTCTCCATATTATTCCATGCTCTGCATAGAACATATATCAAATCTACACTGTTATTCTGTTCATCGCTTCAAAATCAGTATTCTCATTCATATTTTGAATCTGTAAAACAACAACTCTGCTCTTTCTCAATTTTGAATTGAATGATGTTTCAAGAATAACTTTTCCGCTTAACTAATCAGTTTCAGCTTCAAAAGTTATATCTATCATTCAATTACTCATTCTGTTTCTTCTTCTCTGTTTTCCTTTCGTGCAGATTCATCTTCAAAATCTTTGTGTGTCTCAAATCAAATCTGATCGGATATCAACAATTCATGTCTGATCTGATGTCATATACTTCGGTAGTATCATTTCAACACAAATAAATCGGATTTCTTTCCATCATAACATCATAGCATTATCTCAAAATCGACTCAATAGCTATTACAAGAATTATAATCATCAAGTGGAAACACATCAAATCAAGTAATACCAAATCAGGTATTAAAGTTATGAGAATATTCTCAACATCTGGAAAATCAACTCAGATAATCCATCAATCGAAGAATGGTATAATGCAATCACATATAACCAACTCTCAGAACATCAGTCAATCAATCGATGCCACATTCTGTCGAATAAATCTAAAGTCTTAATCCTGACAATAGATTTTAACCGTTCCTCTAATTTCATTATATCTCTATCTTTTTCACAGATCTGAATAGATAGCTGTGATTCACATCTCATACAGTGTATTCTGCTAAATCTGATTAGTCTATTTGGATTATCTCTTAATCAGAGTATAATATGCTGTATTCACAGATTTCAAAGTATTCATAGCTGTTGATAATCGGTATCATATCAGATAAAGTTCATTCTCGAAATTCAATTCATCTGCTCTGACTATTCTCTAATTCAAGAATGACATCCTGTACTTTCACATCCACAACAAAATACTCACAGCCTTCTGATCATCTGTATTACAATTCACTAGTAAACCTAATGTCTTAATCTGAAATAATACTTCTTGGCTTACTGTTCATCTTGCAACGAATCTAATCACTATTCAGTGATTTGATCATACAGACAGATCATCGTATACAGTAATTTCAATCAATCTGTTCATAACTACCACCTGTTTACATCATATAAACTGTTATATCTTGGTAGTTTCACAAAATACTCTTTCAAATCATGATCTCATAACAATTCTGGAGTTTCTAAACTGTCACTGAACTAATCTAGTCAATGATTTTCAACTTCATCAGAAACTCTCTTTACGTTTAACTTTGAAAACGTACTAATTCTGTTACATCTATTTGCTTTATCTTCTGATAAAACAATTATTGAACGAATATTGAATTCATTGTTGTGCAATTCTTCAAATTCTGATATTTCTTTTCGGAAATATCAAGCACAATCAGATAATCAATCACAAACGAATTCATCCATTCTGATTTGAGGCTTCAATTCATATCTCAATCTGGCATTCTTTACTGAGTCTCATCGTTTCAATTTACTTTCTGTGGTTTTTTTTCATCTTCTGAACAGTTCTAGCTTACTTCCAATCGAAAATCATTCTGATTGGTGATATATTCGTCTGAATATTCAAACCAGAATACATAGAAATCTGGAATCAATTCATCGGATGCCTATTTCATTCCTCATTTCTATCTCCAAATACCGATAATTCATATCATCTAACCCAAAAATCATGGATCATATTCAAATTCTTCTATCAGTTACGAGTCAACAATCTTAAAATACGCTGAAATATCCATCAAATGATAAGAATTCTTAAAATCAAAAGAAATAAATCAAGATTGAGAAAATCTCTCAATCAAGGTCATCCAAAAATCAAATCTTCTGGATAACAAACTCTGCAAAGTGAAAACAACTCACTTTCATCACACAACTCAGAATGAGTGAATTAACACAGGCTCTAAACGAAAGCAATGTGCCATAAGAGCCAATCAATATTCAATCATTTCAAGAATTATATTTCCAATTGATGTAATCGATTCAGTATAATCAAAGAAAAGACTCAACTGTAACTGATTTTCATATCATTGTCTATCTTATAAACCTCACAATCAATATTCAGTTCATAATCTCATCAAGTCGGTAATTCATAAATTCATCAATTCATCAATTCGCTATTGAATTCCAGTTCACAACTTAAACTAAATTCGAAATCTTACTGGAATATATCTGTAATCTCTATTCATTGGCATACCTATCAATGCTGATTTAGATCTTGAACATATCTAGTGTATCGAATATACTGATTTCGGAATATTTCTGTAATCAAACATCATATATCAAACCGAAATCACAGAATCTTACTTCGAGATTCTATATCATATCATCATATTCATATGCACATTATGTTCTTGCTGATCTAATTCAATCGTTTCTTATCATCAATCTTCTGCTAATCTGTATTTGATTATTGCATCATCATCTATCATGCAACATAAACAGATATTTCAATATGAACAAAATCATGTTCAGTTTCAGTTCTTTGAAGCAAAATCATATTCAGTTTCATTTCATCAATTCAGTAATTTCATTCTTCAGTTCAATTCTCAAATTCTCTTTTCAGATACAGAGGTAAGATATAACACAGCTTCCAGCTATCATATATCTATTGCACCAATAACATAAACAGGTTAAAAAAAAATAAATATGTTACCTGCAATTTTATTCTCAGGTGCAATTCATTCTGATCCTCTGTATACTTCTGAAATTGTTCTTTATTCAAATCATCTCAGAATCTGATTTACTTAAAACATCACCTAATACATCTGCCTGAACTGTTTTTACACTGATCGTTAGGATATCTCCTCCCACAATGAGTGTAATAAACATTAGCATACTCTGCATTCAGCACCAGACTAATATGTCTCAGTTCGCTAGAATTAAAGAACTACTTCTAGACCGTTCATCTCATATCTGCTCTAAAATAGAAATTATAGCTAAAGTTGTGATTATCTCACATACTATGGCATATCTACAATTTCATTCTTTCTGCCTCATCATTCAAATTCAGTTCTCTTAGCCTTATCTATGTCTTTCATAAAATGTTTCAGTCGGCCACATTTATTCAGACATAATCCTCGAATCCAAGCCACCACTAACAATTCAATGTTGAGTTTCTTCATCATTATCATCAACAATTCAAAGAATTGTAGTAACTTGAAAATCAAATAAGACATTCTCCAAGATTCAAAATATTCAAAATATTCGACTTCTAAAGGGTATATCTTTCTTTCTGATCATTTCTATCTGTTGTGGCAAAGAATCGTTAATCAAAATCTGTTCTGAGCACTTACCAACAAATAAATATACCTCAAGTCTGTCAGAATTTCTTCATCAAAATCTATCACTGGTTGCTAGGTCTTTGAAGTTGATAAATAGTCAATCTGATACGTCATTCATCTATATCTTTCAGGTATTTGAACGAATGATCAAGTTCTTCAAGCCAACTTCTACTTGCAATATCATCTATTCATTCGCTGATATTTGGTTCTGTTCAATCAGAGATACTTCTTTCAGCTGAGCAATACTGTTCTGTTCAGTCTGACCATACCATTCTGTTTAGTCTGGGGTGCTTACATCACCCAAAGAACACTGTTTTCTTCGATTCTGGGTGCTTACATCACCCGGAGAAAATCTTATAACAAAATCAGTAAGAAATTCAAAAATTTACAAATCAGTAAATCAAGCAGTTGAATTTCAACGATAGATCACGTTCACATGCAATTTATCAAATCATCGAATCTTCAAATCGAGTAATGCATAATCAAGCAATACTATATAAAGGCATGTGACTCAATCTACCCCGCTCAACTTCTATCTCAGTCCAAGAAACTTATGCTCTGATACCACCTGTTGTGGGGACCTCGGATTGCTAATCTCATCTTAAGGGTAATTAACGATTAATAAAACAATTAATCAGACATTAAAAGAATAAATAAACCAATAGCTAAAATTTTTTTTAAGAGCCTCGCTCGATCGGTGACATTCACCCGATCGAGCGAGCTATAAAATCAAACTCTCGGGTCTGCACATATTTTGGCCTCGCTCGATCGGTCAAATCTTACCGATCGAGCGAGCAAGAAAATTCAAGTTTTCTGCCCAATAAAAATAGGCCTCGCTCGATCGGTAACATTCACCCGATCGAGTGGGCACTGTGTCCAGAAAATTCTGCAGATTGATTTTTTTTTGCTGTTAAGCTTGATCATGCGATCCAAATCAATCAAATACCAACTCAAATCTTGGTTTATCAATTCTAAAACATGCATGTATACATGTATGCAGGCTCGAGTATCAAATCATGCATTTAATACATCAATCGAATAACGTAAGAACATGAAACGATAAGCTACACTAAGTCTCAAAAGTGAGCTTCTAAATCACAAGTTTCATGTCAAATTCAATGCTATCTAACTACCATTATTCAGCTTAAACCCGAGTCCACACTTGCTAAATCTCGCTCCCGAGCTATCAACATCATCTAAGACTAGCTCCTGCCCCATCTGTTGCAATGCACACATACAAAACAAAGCAACAGCCGGATAAACTCCGGTGAAAAAACATTCTCAGTATAATCGACATATAAAGCGTTACATAAATCATATCAACTCTATTTGTAACGACTCAACAATAGAGTAAATAACGCATATCTCGATTAAGAATTGATTCATATTTCATCATTGCCATCAAGATTCGTATCCGATCTTGACATGGATATCCATCTATCGTAGTCATTCTGGACTAGAAAATAAGGTTAACCGCAACCTTGGCATAGAATCAATTCAATATAGCCTCGTATCATAATCGTATCGACTCAAATCAAAGATCCACTACCTGAGATGGATCGACAACATCAAAATCAAATCGAAACATAAACAAGTATGTGGTTTTTGCGGGACAACTCAAGAATAATCGATCTTGAGTTTCAAACTCCCTGACTTGCAATGTCGTCATTATACCTTCGTATTTCTTCTGTTTTGAACGCTTCAAATCTGAAACATAGCATCAAAACATTCAATATAATCTTCATTCTATTCAATCAATTCAAAATCTATTCAAAACCAGTAATATCTCTTCAATACAATTCATTTCAACCTCACTTCATCTTCTTTGGTTTGAATTCGGAGTCTTGAGTCGTTAGCTTTCAAAAGTAGTCTGAAACTGAGAAATAAAATTGCTATATCATCAATAACATCTAGACGAATATCTTATCTCAGTTATAGGCTATCAAAACGGCTCCAAAACATTAATCAATGGCGTAGCGGCTGAAAATCGGTAACCGATAAAATATCGAATTTGAATCTAACATCAATTCAATTCACAAGTCTATTCAAATCAGCAAAACATACTTCTAATCTTCATACCAATGGTTATAAACATCATATATAAACTGGAAATCATGCTTCAATACAAATACGATAAATTCTTTGATCCGGTTTTGATATCGAATCGTATAAACGTTGAAGAACATGATCATACAATCCAAAAGCTGATCTTTGCAATATTTCGCTCCATAAAGCATACCGAAGTAATCAGAAACTTACATTAGATCGAAGCCCTCGTCGTAAGAATTCCAGAACTCTTTTCGGAATCGAAATCGGACAATCGTATCAAAAGTTACGGCGTTTTGACCAATCAAAATTCAAAAGAAAACAAAGGTTTCGGCTCCTCTGTTCGAAATCTGAAGGAAGAATAGAATTGCATACATAATAAACACGTTTCAAGCTGATAATACATAGTAAAGTCGGATATGTATTGCATAACTTGCAATTTAATCCCTCAAATCTTTATTAATTGCAATTCAGTCCTCGGCCCTCTTTTTAATTCAATTTCAATCCAAAATAATTTAAGAATATTAGAATTTAAATAAAAACTCTAAATATTCCCAAATTAAATATACTCGGATTAAAATTAAATAATTTTGGATTAATTAAATAATCCCGGCCTTTTGCATTTTAGCCTTTCAAACTTTGATATTTGCAAATCAGTCCCTGATCGGGTTGTATCTTCAAAATTAATCTTTTTTAATTTCTGAAACATGAAATTTAATCTTAAATTTCATAAATATTCAAATCGAATATTTATTCTTTTAATTTAAGAATTCTCGAAATCCGTAAATTTTCAAATTAAATATTTTCGACTCGGAAATTAAATCTATCATTTCCATAACCTCTCAAATCAATATTATCCCATAATATGTAATTTAATTCTCAAATCCCATAATTAATACTTTAATATTTTCGGGCCTTACAACACTTATATTTAATTGTATTATAACTTAAAAAATAAACCTTTTTGATGATTTTCCTAAATTCTTGAAACAATATTTGAAAATATAATAATAATTTTTACCTATATACTTAAAGTAACATATATCTTACTATACTATATTATTATAGCAAAGATTATTTAATTAATTAACTTTCAATTAATTAGTGAATCTTGAGATGAAATTACGATCATATCCTAATTTAATTTCCAACATAAACCAAAACTATTAGACAAATTAGTCATTTTATATGACCATTGATCTCCTCTTTTTTTAGTCATTAGATGTTATCTTATTTACCAAAATGACATTCGTTGTCTTTGTTTGAATTTTTAATCTTAAACTTTTGGATATCTAATTCATCACGTGAGTTTTAAAAATAACATGAAAATTAATTAACATAAAAATATTTATGTATATGCGTGCAAAGGACGCTAGTTTACTGATAAGTTTTATCTACCTGTTTTTTTTCCCGTTGCAAAATATTGTTATTTTCATAATCTCTTTCTAATTCTTGAGATAATTACTAGTTGAAAATAAACATCATATCCATTATCTATTTCTTGTTGTTTGACACGGTCTCATATGTCAATTTTATGAGACAGGTCTCCGATCTCATCTATCTCATGAAAAAATACTATTGTTATGTCAGCAATATTATTTTTCACTGTAAATATGGATCGGGTCGTCATATCTCACGAATATAAATCCGTAAGACCATATCATAAGCGACTATAAAATCCAAAGACCGTATATTAACTAACTAACTTCATCCATATGTGGAGTCGAAAGCAATACTTTTTTTTTTAATAAAAAATAATATTTTTTCATGAGTCGAGTCCTCAAGAATAAGTACTTTTCATAAGGCCAACGAGGTCACTGTCTCAGGGCCGACCCAGGAGTTGGACCAAAATTTTTAATTATATATATGTTGAGTTAGTGATCAACTAAAATAAGGCATATACATATATACATATACATATATATATATATATATATATATATATATATGGAAACTGAAATATCCAAGTTTCGGTGTTGGTCAAACTAATACGATTGAAGTCAACAAATCAGGAAACACAAACTGATATGAGTTAAACTGAGTTGACCGTTGACCTAAACTAAAGATACATCGAATGGCCAGAATTTAGTCTTCAAGAGAAAAGGAACGCTTTATTAAAGAAAGCGTTAAAACGAGTCTCCAAAGAAAAAGGGCTAAACTGATCATATGAAGACATGTGCTAAACTGATAACAAACTGAGCCACCAAACTGATCAATCGTAGGCACCTTACTCATTGCATCAGTTTACCATCGCAATCAGAAGTGTATAAGGTTTCCGTACAAAACTAACAACGCAAAGTTACAAAGGGAAAGTCAGCGTACTATTGTCAGAGAATGTTGAATAAAAGACAAGCCAACGACAAATGATTTGAAATCAAATAGAGTCGTTAGAGAAAGCTTATAAATACAAGATCGAAAAAGAGAGACTTGGCACATACGTGATAACAAGAAAATATTCAGTGGGTAACACAATCAAGCACAACAATTGAAAACACTCTCAATAACTTCAAGGATTGTGGTAATCAACTGATCAATCACAAACATAAAGTCTTGATTGATCAAGTATAGTATCAATTTGTGCTAAAGCTCTATTGAGTTGTAATTTATGTAATAGATCAGTTGAGAGTTCTGTAAAAACACTATCGTTGTGATAAGAAACAGTCGAGGGTTGTGTTCTTGTTTATAGGAGCTCTGGGATAGGCTATGTGTGTAAGTCCTAGTCTTGGATCGGGCTTTTACAAATTTTTTGTAACTGTCAAAGTCTTCTAGAGTGAATCCTTTCGAGGTGAAAGAAGGGGTGACGTAAGAGTGATTGAAATCTCCGAACATCCATAAACATCCCTTGTGTTACTTAACGTTAAGTTTATCATTTCCACATACTCACGAAAATGATTAATCATTTGAATCATGTTCTAATATGTTGATTGGCATTTTTCGCTCATACTTTGTTTGTTAATCAACATAGACACACGAGAAAGAAAAAGCTCAGCTGACTAATGTCAACTAAACTCAACTTGTAAAAGCTAGTAGGGTAAACTACTACAGTGACTCCCCCTAAACCGATCCTATCATAGCCCCAGAATTAATATTTTATAAAAATAATGATCAATTTGATATTTTATGTTTGTATTGATAAAGTTTAATATTCTTTTCAAATTCGGTTCGAACAATTTAAACAATATCAATATATTTTTTTAGTATTTTTAATATTTGATGAAACCAAACTTGGATATAAAATGAATACATATGGAAGGGACAGTCAGATCAGTTAGAATCTTAAATTTTCGTTTGAGGTGGAGTCTTCTGTGCCAGTCACTGAGTCAAAAGAGATGCAAGATGAAAATGTGACAGAAATTGATAAAAAAAAAAAAAAAAGACTTGAGTACCTATAATCTTGCAAGAGACAGGACCAAAAGAGAGATCAGAGCTCCAAAGAGGTTTGGTGAAGCCGATCTAGCTTGGTATGCACTTACAGTTAGGGGTGAGCAAAATATCGGTCAAACCGAAAAAACCGATCGAACTGAAAAAAATAAGAAATTTGGTTCGGTTTATTCAGTTGGTCGGTTTTATTTTTTAAAATATCGGTCTAATCGGTTTAATTGGTTCGATTTTGGTTTTTTTGAAAATATATCGGTTAAACCGATTTTTTAATATATATAATTTAAAAAAATATTATGCCCTTAACTTTACTCTCGATGGGTTCTTATTTATGCTGGGATTTATATATAATATAACCCAATTTTATTTAAATCTAGCCCAAGAGCCCAACTACAAAACATATCTAAGTCTCATTTCGTTTATGTGTTTTCCATTTTTCCCAATTTGTTGCGCCCTAATTTCTGATAGCAGAATTCATCCTCATCTTCGGCTCTTCCCTACTGAGTGGCAAAATTTTCATGGAATTTTTTTGCTGAAGGCACGCACACAACATTGGTAGGTTTTAAACTCTTTACTTTCTCCCCTACGAACTATACCAACTCCTTGATTTCTCGAAAATATAATAAATTGAAGAACGATTGGTCTGTGGTCAATTAGATTTCATAATGCTTCCCCATTCTCCTTGATTTATATGATTTTAGTGTTTTATACGTATGTGTGGAGATGGTTTGCTTTAAGGATTTGAGATGATTGATTGTGCTCTGGTTTGTTACTTTTTTTTTCCACCAAATGCTACATGTATTTTTTTTTAATATTTGGGCATGTTTTATCATCTTTTGGTTGATTTAAAACTTGAATGTAATTAAGTTTAGTTTGCATTCGAATGATGTATTTTTGTATTTCAGTTGTTGATGACTTTATTTTTTTTAAATAAAAAAATCGGTTTCGGTCGAAACCGATTTAACCGATTGTTTATCGGTTTTGTTTTCTCGGTTTTGCTATAAAAATTCGGTTGGTTCGGTTATTCAAATTTTGGTTCGGTCGGTTCGATTTTAACCGATTGCACACCCCTATTTACAGTAGCTGAGGAGGTAGAGTATTCAGAGCCGAATACATATAATGAAGCTATGGCAAGTAAACACAAAAACAAGTGGATAAAATCTATGAATGAAGAGATGAACTTACTGGAGAAAAATCAAACATGGACATTAGTAGACAGATCGAATCATCAGAAGACTTTGAGATGTAAGTGGATCTATAAACAGAAGGAAGGAACTCCTGGTACAGATCAGATCAAGTATAAAGCCAGATTGATTGCAAAGGTTTTTGGTCAGGTAGAAATAGATTTTAATGAAGTCTATTCTCCAGTGGTTAAACATTGTTCCATCCGGATAATGTTAGCACTGGTGAACCGGCTTGATTTGGAGCTCGAGCAGCTTGATGTGAAAACTGCTTTCCTACACGGTGACCTTGAAGAAACCATCTATATGGAACAATCGAAGGGCTACAACATCAGAAAACACAGAATAATATTTGCTTACTGAGAAAGTCGTTGTATGGGCTAAAGAAGAGTCCGAGGCAGTGGAATAGGAGGTTTGATGAGTTCATGATTTGTATTGGTTTTGTGAAAAGCCAATATTACAGATGTGTCTATCTAAATAAGGATGAAGAGCAGGTTATCTTGTACCTACTGATTTACGTTGATGATATCTTGATTGCAAGTAAAATTAAGGCAGAGATATCATCCTTGAAACACCAACTCAACTCAGAGTTCGAGGTGAAAGATTTAGGAGAAGCAAAGAGAATCTTGGGCATTGACATAATGAGAAACAGGAAAAGGCAGGAGATTGATCTGAGTCAGAAGAACTATTTGACGAAGGTAGTTTTGAAATTTAACATGAATCAAGAAAAATCTGTTTTGACCCCTCAAGGACAGCATTTGAAGCTATCTGCGAATCAGTCACCTGAAACTGAGGAGGACAAGATGAAGATGGCTTGTATTCCATATTCTAGTGGAGTTGGAAGTCTCATATATGAAATGGTATGTAGTAGGTCTGATCTGGCATATGCAATCAGTGTTGTGTCAAGGTTTATGGCTAATCCAGGTACATATCATTGGGAAACTCTTAAATAGATTCTCAGATATCTCATAAACATTACTGTGCTTGGGTTGAAGTTTTAGAAACAACAAGATGGAATTGATCCGGTGGTTGGATATGTTGATTCAAATTTTGCTGGGAACTTAAACATGAGGAAGTCATTGACTGGATATGTGTTCACCTTTTATGGCACTGTGATTACTTGGAAGTCTATTCTATAGTCAATAGTTGCCCTTTCCACAACTGAAGCAGAATTCATAGTTGTTACCGAGGCCATAAAAAAAGGATTGTGCTTAAAATGGATGATAGTGAAGCTTGGTATGAAGCAAGATCAAGTTGTAGTACACTGTGACAATCAAAGTGCGATACACTTGACAAAACAGCGGAGCTTGGTGTGAAGAAAGATGAAGTTGTAGTACACTGTGACAACCAAAGTGCGATACACTTGACAAAACACCAAGTATATCATGAACGTTCGAAACTGTCACGCCCCGGGCCCAGGCCCGTGCCTGCGCGACTGCACACAATGGGCCATTATAACAACTACTTCGTATTCGTCCTCGCTTTACGAAAATGATTAACCCAAGTTGCTATAGAAGTCCATTTAGCCCATTTTAAACTAATTTTAAATATTTCATTTTTCCATGTGGGACAAGGTCTCACAATCACCCCTCCTTCAGAACGCGACGTCCTCGTCGCGACCTGAGTCGATCCACCAGCACTGGGAATCTAGAGGTGGCTCATACAGGTTCAAGAGGTGGCTCCCATGCACGTAGCACTTTGTCCCACATAGCACTTATTTCCCGGGGTCTGCCGGCTGGTGACCGTCTCTGATACCATTCTGTCACGCCCTGGGCCCAGGCCCGTGCCTGCGCGACTGCACACAATGGACCCCTATAGCAACTACTTTGTATTCGTCCTCGCTTTATGAAAATGATTAACCCAAGTTGCTATAGAATTCCATTGTAGCCCATTTTAAAATTATTTTAAAATTTTTATTTTGTGTGATTTTTTATCTGGGACTGGGATTGTGTTCTTGAGTTTGCTGTGTGTGTTTGTCTAGTAAAATTCTCGGAATATCGAATTTGTTCTGATTGATTCTGATGATGTCGATTTTTTCCTCCGGGTTCGGTCTGATAGAGCGAATCTCCAAATCTTTACAAAACGGGGTCGGGTCGGGCACGATGGATTTCTGCACAGACAAAAGCCAAGTTAGGGGGCGCCGAAGGTGTTTCGGCGTGACCCCTCCGATGCCTAAGTCAGTGCTCGAAAGTAAAAGAGCGTGACTATAAGAAGAACAAGAGAATATGTGTGTGTGAGTGTGTGAGCCAGAAGTGAATATAAAAGATGATTTTATAAATCATGAACCATACCTATATTTATAGGGGTTTGGAGGGGTAGGTTACCTTGTCAAGGTAGAACATGTGTTAGAACAGGACTCTACTCGGGTAAGAGCCCTGACCAAGTAGGATTCTAATACCAATTTGAAGATAATATCAAATATTGGATTTATAAGATATTATCTTTATCTGTTGATGATCTTTATGTGCTCGAGATTAGTGGAAGGTTCTGAATATTGGACCCTTCCTTGGCTCGGGTCGGGCTCCAACCATACCAGTTAGGGTTCAAACCCATGTATTCACGATTACGATCTTGTTCCCTACCAGGGCCATTTCAGACTAGGCCTCTCATAAAATAAGACTAAATGGGCCCCAAAGTATATTTCCAAAAATATGAATTATTGGGCTCGGGTCGGGTTAGACCCGTATATTTTTTAGGGACATCAGATTCCTAACAAATATTATATTAACTATCATTTTTTATTTATTTTATATTGCATTATGCTACTTATCTATGTATTATTTATCATATCACTCAAACCAAACAATATAATCCAAAATTCATCTTCAATTTTATTCACTGTTGAATACATCGACGAGGATAATAATGTAAAATTATTACCCCAATTATAATATCCTAAGTCCACTTTTTCAAACTTCCGAAGGCCATGCTGTTGTGACTTTTCCTCTCTACAACGTTTACTTACTTTTTTTTTATAAAAAAAATCTTCCATTAAAAGGAGTAATTTCTCTTATTTTTATCTTTTATTATTTCTACAAATTTATATTTAGTGTATATATTGCAAACACCGTGTTTTATTATTAAAATGATTTGTTATAAGATTTATGATAATAAAAAATCACGTTAATAAGTTTTATATCTTACTAAGATGTTATGAAATCATATTCAATTATAACAATACACGCATAACATATGTATACTGTGACTAGTATGTATTATTCTAAAAGTTGTTTTCATTTCGATATGGCGCATTAAAAAATTAAAATTTTTATTTCGTATGAGAAAAACGATGCTTTGATAATTTTTAAATTTTATGTCTATAATGTGAATATTCTTCAAAAAGTTCTATGCTCATCTTTATAAACTTAGAATTACAAAGGGGCATTTGAATGCTAAAAAATTACATCATCTCTCACATGTATTTTTTTGATAATGATTGTCTGAATCTGACACTGTTGCCGTGCATTCCCTGAAGGACACAATAGATTGATTAATTAAACAACATGGCACATGTGCTCTATTAAATTATATGTATACCGTGATTATCCGATGTATTTAATTAATAAAAACCGTGTATATCTTCGTTATTAGATAATTAATTTCGATTAATATTTGTAATAAAAAATAATATTTTAATATTATAAGTAAAAAAAATTTATTAACCGAGTGATATCAGAAATTCGTTTTTTAAAATTAATTCGTAAAATGATTTCAGGTTAATTGTTTTTGTGTGAAGAGAAGTATGAAACATGATAATTATTCGTTCAATTTATTGGCTGTACTTCAATAGATTAAAAAAATCCAACCATGCACTATTAATTAAATTTATACATATGCCGGCTTCCTTCCCTTTATCAATTAAATTTTGGTATGGAAGGTACAAAACACACAAAAAGGCAAGTCGTTATTTGAAGGCTAAATATTTCGTGAGTGTGAAAACTTCAAACAATCACTTAAAATTTGAATTGAAACACAGAATCTTTCACAACTCGAAATCATGTCTGGATGCTCGAAAACTATCTAATTTTGATTCCATAAATTGTGTTGTTCCATAAAATTCAAGAATTTTAAGACAACATATCAAGAATAAATTGAACTAAATTATTTTCAACATACGATGAGATTCAATATTCTTACCTCGTCTTACATTTAGTAAAAAATTGTAAACAGTATACAATTGAACAGCTTGACCACTGTATTTCTGTCTTTTATTTTCTTTAAAACTTTCGTGTCATAATCACCAAATGAGAGATTAGTGGGATCATCAAGTAATTTTTAATCATTGAAGAGCCATCCATTTGACAAATCAACCATGTTGTGATGTAGTGTATGGATGCAAATTTGTCAATAAATAAATTATATATTATATTATATTATATAAAAAAATAAGAATAATTTGTGGTGCATACTGAACAAGGTGAGCCTCGTGTCCGAAAAATTGCCCGAACCCGCAAGGTGTCGCAGTCTAGGGAGCTGGCAAGCACATTCAATATCTTATTGCATTATAATAATCGCCATTCAATGTGTCCTGTGCCCGATATGTAGTATATAATTATATATATATCTTCTCTTTCCTTCCTACACATATTTACCAACAGAACTAACTGATTTCCCAACAATTTTTTATTTTTTTTAAAAAAAAAAAAAAAAATCAAATGAGACTATACACATACATAATACAGTGACGTATCCAAAAATTTTTATTGAGTGAACGAATTCAATAAGTTAAAGAAAATGTATAATAAATGACATATATTAACTTTATATGTTTTATGATAAAACTCTATGAAAATACTGAATAATATATTCATTATCAACTGTATCAAACATATCTAACTCAATATACGATACCAAAATATTATTTACATATCATCTCTCAATCGATTATGAAGTGATGTTTTGATGATTTTGAATATTCAAAAAACGCTCACTACAGTTGCAGTTACAATTAATAAGACAATGTTAACTTCAAAAATAAATGTATCAAATTATATAGTTGATGTTTCTTCGATTAAATGATCTTTTTAGCAATCTCTTTAATTTCTACAGCCTCCGAGAATTGATTTCAACTTCATATGTCAAAAATAAAGTTGTGAAGGTGGTGTTCAAGATGTACTAACGTTATTATAGAAAAATCAGATGCTAAAATTAAGCAAATCGAAGAAAATTTTTCTTCATCAAAAGTAAAAAAAAAAACAAATTTGATGGATCAAACATATCAGAAATAACAACAAATTTGTGTTCACCTCGCTAAAACAATTGTTTAACTCTCGAAGTTGTAAATCTGTCACTTCATAAAACCTTTCAACGCGATAATAGTAAAGATTGGTCCTTCTTTCAGGAATTAATTCGTCGTGATCTCCAAATCTATATTTATTGTTATTTATTCAAAGCTGATCATGGTAGTCAAAATGGAGGTCATGATTCTTTATTATTGAAGGGGAAGTTGTACAATTAAAGTTGTATTTAAAAAAGATATTATATATATAGTACTAATTTTTTTAAAAAATTTCAGGAAAAGCGGTCGTACCCTTTCGGGACCATGTAGTTCCGTCACTGCATACATATATATAATATTTAGATATGTTGACCATTCACTGTGCGTACATGAGCACTAATTGATATAATATCCATCTATTTAATTTACCTGATGTCACCTCTTCAATGTTCACATAGATTCTTACAGTGAGAGTTCATCATATGTGAGCACCACTGTGGTAATGTGAATGTCCACATATTGGATCTACAGTTTCATAATTATTATATATATAAAAGCAGAGTTTTTACTAAATTATTATTATTATATATATAAAAACAGAGTTTTTACTAAATATAGTAGTTTCTCGCCAAAACATACTTACTATAAATAAAAATTATGGATGAAATTTTGTTAAAACTATAGATAATGTTTTCGGTTCAAATAATAATAATAATATGATGATTAAGGTTATAGATAATGTATTCGGTTCAAATAATACTAATAATATTTTTGGTTAAATTTGTAAAAATAAATTTATATTTACTACTTTTATCAATGTTTGTTTTTTAATTTTAATTGATTTATTGTGTCCATATACAAATTAATCTTACCAAAAATATCGTAAATAATTTAAATATCGTGTATATATATGTCAAATTAATATTAAAAAACTTACGACACAACCTAAAACATTTATATATGCTTGCATATAGTTTTCATAAATGATATATATATATATATATATATATATATATATATAGAGTTTTGCTAATTTTTTATGCTTATATATATGCAAAATTTTTCATTAATTACTAGCAACATTGACACACACGTGTGTAACAAAAAATGTGATAAATGAGTTTGTGCTTAATTTAAACATATTTGATATAGTGTTTCAAAAATTGAGTTAGTTTTGGTTTTTTTCTTTTGTTTTGCATAAGAAAGAGAAATATAAGGCTAAGTAATAGAAGAGAGAAAAAATAACTGCATATACAAAGAAAATGGATGTGGGAAGTTATTTTTTGAAATGTGAATTTTACCGATGAATATTATCTACTTTTCCATTGTTTTTTTTTTTTTTTTTTGTAAAATAGTAAGGAATTATTTGAAAATAAGAAAAGACCATACCAACTTACAAAAAAAAATTAGTATGAGACTCACATCTTTAATATAATAGTAAGAGATATTCACCTACCAAATATAAAATTAATTTCAAAACTTTTCAAATTCATATTGAGATTGAAATTAAGAACATTGAAAATATAAAATAACTTTAAATATCTGCATCAATTATAATATTTCATTAATTTTTTTATTTTAGGTTTATCGATTGTTTTCTTATTATTATTATTATTATTATTATTATTATTATTATTATTATTATTATTATTATTATTATTATTATTATTATTTAATTGATGTATTTTTTTAAAAAATAATAACATTCATAATTATTTCTCATATATTTATGTAAATATATTGGTTTTGAAATAATATTAAACAAAAGAATATTAATATATTTGCATGCGTGAATCGTGATCAACATATACATGTTATCAATAATAACTACCAGCTATACAAAAAATAATAACAAAATTGTAATAAATAATTTGATCCGTCTTTAAGAATTTTTATAATTCATTAAATAAAATAAGTATTATAAATAAAATTTAAAATACTTATTTGAAATATTATTAATTTAATTTCAGTCAATTATGTACGTGTGTGAAAATTCTCATTAATTGTATATATATGATAATTTTTGGTTCAAAATTTGATATTTGATTGGATATTTCAAATTTTAAAATTTTATTGATTGTTTCAATATTTTAGGTTTCAAATTTTTTTATATCATTATTTTTTGTTCAAAATTTATCCGATGTTTCAAAATTTTAAAATTTTTGATTCAAAATTTTAAAATTTTTAATGTACCAATGTACGGTTCAAAATTTGAAATTTGATCGTATATTATCGCTATTTTTTATTTCAGTTAAATTTTATGTTCATATATATATATGTGAAAATTTTCATAAATGTTATATATGATAATATACCAATTTTTTTGTTCAAATTTGAAATTTGATTGGATGTTAGTATGTTATCAATACTTTATAATTTCAATTAATTTTTGGTCAAATATGTAAAAAAAAAAATTTGTAAATTATATATATAATAATGTACCAATTTTTGGTTTAAACATTGAAATTTCAAAGGATACTATTAATACTTTATAATTTCTTCTAATTTTTTTGTAATCATGTATATGTGTAAATTTCGATAAATATTACATATGACGATGTAACAATTTTCAATTTTAAAAAATTAAATTTGATCGGAAGTTATTGCTACTTTTTAGTTTTAGTTAAATTTTTTATGTCTATGTGTATTTGAAAATTTTCATAAATGCAATATATGATGCAGTACCAATTTTTTATTCAAATTTTAAATTTGACAAGATATTATCAATACTTTTTAATTTAATTTCAATTTTTTGTTGTGTACATATATGAAAATGTTCATAAATACTATATATATTGTAATGTATCAATTTTTTGTTTCAAAATTAAAAATTTGATATAAATTTATCACGAATTCTTAATTTTGGTTGAATTTTTGTGTTATATATATGTAAAAAATTTAAAAAATGTTATTTATAATAATGTATCAATTTCGATTCAAAATTTGATTATATATCATTATTTTTCAATTAATTTCAGTTAATTTTTTTTTGCCCCTATATATGTTAAAATTTTCATAAATGCTATAAATGATAATTAGGTTTTGTTTAAGATAATCGATATTATGGCTGGACCCACCTGAAAAATATAGAATGCATTAAAATATATACAATGATGTATCATTTTATTCAATTTATGTTATTATTTTGAGTGTTGTGTTACTTTTATATGTTTAGTTCTCACTAATATTTATCATATTAAATATATAAAAAAATTTATATAATATTACATTTTTGAATTTTTTAAAAAGTATCGTTGTGAATGTTTGATATATTGATTGTTAGTAAATCAATTTTATATGTATATTAATTATAAACTTGATATAAATTTTTTATGATATATATTCTAAAAAGTAATAATAATTTTTTATTTATTAAAATATTAATAATCTGTGCATCGCACGGGGTGAAACTAGTATCTAATAAGTGTATGTCGTTTGTCTCACTGTGCTCAAATAGATGCTCATAGTAGGTGCATATTTTTACTTAAAATTTTAAAATAAATTATAATTAAAAAAAATGAAGCAAAATTTGTATTTGATTAAATTAACATGTTATTAGGTGTCAAAAATAGAAAGAAATTATTATACAATACATGTAATATTAAAAAGTAAATTCTTTGTTTCCAAAAAAAAAGTAAATTCTTCAATATAAATAAGTCAAAAATAATTATTGAAAAATAAAACTCAAAAGATAATCAAGATTTATCAAAACAAATTTAAGATTGAGGCATAAAGCAATTAGTCAATATTAGATATGTTATACATCTCCAAAAAAAATAAATCAAATAGATTATTTGAAATTTCAATACTTATTTAATTTACTTTTATTATAAATGTGAATAAACTAAAGTTATTTTTTTTTATTTTATGTTATAAAATACGTTACTCACACACCCACACACGTGCTTTTTACTAATAAATATATATATATATATATATATATATATATATATATAAATATAAATATAAATATAAATATAAAGAACAACCAAATCCAAATCCAAATCCATATCCATATCCATATCCATATCCATATCCATATATATAAAGCAGAAACCAGGCATATATATATATATATTTTCCCAAACTAAAAAGTCTCGGATACAATAAAATCTTCTTCCCTAAAACTGAAACACTTTCTTCTAGCTTATAACGGGGGTTTTGATACCATTTCGAGGAAAATGAGCTTTTTCTCAATTCAATCGTCAACATTGTTACAGAGGACACTGGATAAAGGCTATACTGATAAAAACAACTCAAAGAATAGTTGAATGTGTTCAAATATTCATATAGATTCGCGTGAATCATTAGCTGGCCAATGCTTAACACTGATGATAGCACAAGCAACAAGGATACACTCTAGCTTGCAATCTATTCTTCTCGGTCAATCTAAGTCAGTGATCGAACATAATTTTACCTCCGATAAATGGACGAGGAGGGAAACAATTCGATGTCACCGTTGGTCCTCAATTTTCAATGAAACCAGCTCACTGGCCAGTTGTTGGCCCCTTGGCTTCCAACTCTTTGGAAACCATCTTCTAAATCTATCTGGTAACCTGAAAAAAATGCACAATAACTACTTCATCTTCAACACAAAGGTCAAGCATTGTACCCTGGATGCATAAACATACAGCTAGGTTGGGAGTGTGAGTGTGTACAGAACTGTGCGATAAAAACTAATCTCCTTCACTTAAAACTGATCAGTGCCTTTGTTTATCCTTCCACTTGAGAATCTGATTTTGGGTGTCAAATGGAAATTATTAAATGAACAGGAGGAAATGGATGCCAGCCTTGTCACTTACAGATCCAATCTTTCGTAAATGGCCCTCCGCACTGACGAGTTGAGACCATAGGCTATTGAGTTGAAGAGGCCCTTAAACAAATCACCAGAAGGATGAAGTTTCAAACCCGAGAAGCAAACATAAAATTCATCTGACCATGAGCTTTTACAAATTGCAGACTTACCATAAGTGCTGACATGCCAACATCAAGAACTGACAGCCAAAAGATTTTATGACCTGGTTCAATTAAGTCATGGATACGGTTAATTGTGCCAAAGAACCATGATCCTATGAGGATGAGTGGATAGTAACCCCATCTATTCAGCACCTGTTGAGGAGGGAGTGAAAAAATAAGGAAGCATTCCTCTGCTTTTTTCCAAAAGTTTGAAAATTCTTCCATGGGCTCAACATTCCATACATGTTTTCAAGAGTTGGAAATTGCTATGGCATTGCAGTATCATAAATTGGTCGGCTTTAAATTTTTTTACTTAAAGTATAGTTTCCTATTGTCTAGAGGTGTTTGAAACCAGGGAATAAAACAAGTGATTCAGCATCCTGATTTCTTCAGGGGGTCATAATTGTATTCCAACCATGTCATTGATATTACTATTTAGGAAAATGGCCAAAAGTAGAGCAGCTAAATAGGCAAAAAATGTCGTCAATTTCTTTTCATAGATGGGAATTTTCTTCCCTTGTTTCTGGATGATAAGTTCATAGGAAGAAAAGAGAGAAGAAAACCTTCATATCAGGCCGTGCATCTGATTGGTATGCCCATTCTGACATTCCAACCGCCATCTGGAACAACGTATTTAACATTAATGTGGATTCAATCCAGCAAACAAAACACAATCTGAGAAGAATATACATCGTATTTTACATACACGAGCTGCATTGTTTAACATGCGTATCACTTGAAAATAGGTGATGCCATTGAAAAGAATTGCGCCCCACAGAGGAGCATAAAATGTTATAAAGTGAACCACCTGCAGGAAAAGAAAAAAGAAAGTGAAGTGCAAGCGAATCACAACGATATCGTTTTGGCACAGTTCACATTGACTGGTAAAAAAATTAAATTCATTAAAAGTCACAATTAACAATAAAGAGTACATACTAAACCATAAACTTCCATGCTTTTGATTAGCTAAAAAAGGTATCAGATCAGCCATAACTCTTTGTTAAACAGAAAACAGAGCAGTAAAGTCATCTTTATGCTTGCCTTTCCAGTACGCCCTGTTTGTGCCCAACACCATGCACCTATACGACTTATATGACCATGGTCATTGCCAATAGAGCGAATTACTGTCATGACAATTGAGGTTCCTGAAAATATTGTTTGGGCATCCAATCAAGAACCAGAAAAAAACCATTAAATTCCATAAAAGCGAGCATTAAATAAAAAATACCAACTAACGATGATGCAACTGAACCAATAAGGAACATCACTTCTATTGGATTCTAAGAAAAAGCCAAAGTAGGTTACCAAGAGAACATTACCCCACACATACAGATGAAACATCGGCTCCAAATCCTCCACATCGGTTTTATGTCTAACAACCGTGCGGTGTAGAGTAAATGCGATTGTAGTTGTCCAAAGGAAAGAAGCCACACAGAAAAAATGCGTTGTGTAGCCTTGGGCATAACAAAAGAGTCCTTTGGATGGATCCCTGAATACAACACAATGTGAAGGAAGAACAAAACAAAAAATGTAACCCTGTCATTGCAAAGAAATGACTCGAGATGAGAGCTGATCACATTCGATATCCACCAAGCAACGCACATACCCAATGATGCCGAAGAAACTGCAGAACATGTCCTGCATCATGAGTTAAGCAAGTCCTTCACAACGCGAGAATGAAGACAAATGTAGCAAGTGTCATCAGAAGAATATGATGATCAATTTGTTGTATTTTCAGGCCAAAATTTTAGACAAAAATAATGACAATCATTTCAACTTCGGAGATCACCGAATCCATTCACATTATTATTATTTAATCCAACTGAAAACCACTTTCTCCCGACAGTGTAAGTAAACTGAAATCAGTAAAAATACCTAGTTTTATTTTATTTTGGCAAAAACGAGAACACTTACGGAAAGAGCGAGGAAGAAAACGAGCTTGAAAGAGAACTTTCGGAGCTCTCTAAATAGTAAATAACAGAGAACTATGAATCCGGAGCCGATTAGCGATAGACTGGAGGCGCCGGAGTTGATCGCCGTCAGGATTCCTCGCTCCGACACCGTCAAGTTCCCCATAATTGCCTGAACGGTGGCCATTTCAGTATCCTCCCTTTCTCACGAGATTTGATCAATGTTTTCGTTTCTTAACCCATAAGTTTCAGAATTCGAATGCCCAAAAGAAATCAAAATGGGGAAAGGAATCCATTTTTAATTCTCAGTGCAGATATTGGTTGCTGAATCCGCAGTAAGTTGCACGTTTAATATATATATAATATGTATTATTAAAATAATAATAAAAGAGTCGCTTTGGCCGAGTGGTTAAGGCGTGTGCCTGCTAAGCGCATGTGCTCTGCCCCGCGAGAGTTCGAATCTCTCAGGTTTTGTTTTTTTATAATTTTACGGACGATGTTTTTTAAAAAACCTTTTCGCTTTTTTTTTTAAATATAATTTTACCAATTACTATGCTATATAAAAAAAATTTATAACATACATTCGAAAAAGTATTAACGTAAATTTGTATATTATAAATGAAAAAACACACACATATATATCAATATAAATGATAATATTATAACATAGATAAAAAGAAAAACTTCATTTATTATATATTTATAAAGTTTTTAATATATATTATTTTTGAATACATAATTTATCAATTGTTATCTTTCTATATTATAATAGCTTCATGCCTTAGAATAACTGTTTGGTTTTTTATGTATTAGGACCGAATTCTTCCTAAGCCACTTTCACCCATTTTCTCCCCCAATCTCCCCACTACACGTTATATTTGCTTCTTAATTTTTAAAATTTTATGTCTCATTTATTTTATATATATATTTTTTTAAAAATCAAATATTTAAAAATAAAATTTAAAGATACATGTGTTACACACGCTGCGAGATGGCTAGTATACATGTATATATGTGTAAGTTTGTATTAATTAATATTTATAATATTTTCGTACAATACGATATCTTTTTTATAATATAAAATTTAAATAAATATAAATTTATTCATATAATTGTATTAATAAAATAATTTTGAAAAATATAATATATATTTATTTGAATTTAACAAAAATACTGGACTTTAAATAATTTAAGTTAAGGATAAAAATTGACTGTATGAGGTTCCAATGAGTGAGAAAAAAAAAAATCAAATGCGTACGCCATTCATTCCCAATTTAAGGAAAACACCAAATGGTTGTTATAGGTGTTGGTGTTGCATCATTGTCTTTTTAATTTTTGGTAACAATTTGTCAATTTCATTTAGACTTCAACAAAGTCGAGATTTTTGTTTTTCTTTTTAAAAAAAGTCGAGGTCTACAGATTTGCTAATAAAACTGTTCTCGTTTCCTTTTCAAAGTGTAAAGTTATATATTTGTGTAATTCTAATGTCAGATAATTATATTCAGTTAGTTGATTTGATCAATTTTTTTATTGTAATTTTATTAATCTTAATAATTTTTTAAATGCATGTCCAATTGTACGACATAAAATAAGATTAGATTAAACAATCGTCAGAATAAGAAGTCATACTAAAAGTTTCGATCATGTATGGAAAATAAGCACACCAAGAAACTCATGCTATAACTAAAGCCGTCAATTTGGGTTAGGTCCACCGGGTTGGTCCGACCCGCCACACAATTTAAGTGGGTTGGATTGAAATTTTTTCAACCCAACAAAAAGTGAACCTAGATGGGCCAACCCGCCTAGGCTCGCGACCCGTGTGGGTTGACCCGCGGTCCTGGAAAATTAATAATTTATTTTTATTTTTATTATTATATATGTATTTTTTAATAAAAGTTACGATTTTTTTTTGTATTAATTACTTTATATAAAATTTACACACATGAAATCAATAATTAAAATTTTTATTAATATGTTTTTATTAATATTTATTTATGAAATGATATTTATAATTAATTATAATGTTTTTTATTTATTTTTATTTGCCGTGATCCAACTCGCGGGCCGGCTTGCCTAACCCGCAACCCACCTTGGATTGGGTTGAGGATTTTCAGCCCGCCAGGATGGTGGGTCGGCCCGCCATCGACCCGCCAAAAGATGAGTTTTTGGTGGGCCGGCCCGCCCCGCCATGGGTTGGCCAGTTTGACAGCACCTTCTAGTTCACACTTAGAAAATAAATTAATTGACTGATTTCCGGACCTATAAAGTGGGTTTGTTTTAAATAATTGTAAGCTCAAAATTTATATTAAAAAATCCATTATCAATTTAGCATATCATTAATGAGATAATATAAACTAATATCATATCAAAGATATCTATAATAAAAAAGAAGTATTGTCATGACTATCGACGCAGCGTACATGGATGATGGAACATGATTCGACTTTATTTACATAATTAAGTACACAGTTTTTTACAAGACTTTTGTTCCTCGAGAAATTACAGCACTTGAAAGAATTTATTTATGCGAAAAAGTACAATACAACACTGAACGTTCTTATTATGGGGAAAAAAATCATTAATGTGTGTGAGAAAATCTCACCTCGATTCTTTTGAATATTTGGCTCAGCTTGCCTTACAATTGCAGATGCCCTGATCTGCAACAATGAGACCGAAAACACGTTCCAAGATCCATTCCATGGTTTTTCCATAAAACATCACTGGTATGCCAATCAAGAAATGAATTTCACATCAAAGAAGCTGCAACTCACCCGTTCTTGTTTTTATTTGGTACTAATTGTTGTCGTGGCTCGTCTCTTTCTTCCTCCGAGGGTCGTGGAGCTGCAGAAGTATTGAGTTGCTTACAACAAAGATTGAGCTCAAAGCCATCATTCCCCCTGCCAGAACCAAACATATCGTATTAAAATAGTGGACTTCAAATGGGAAATGTGAAAAAGCCAAGTATTCCTCAGCCTACACAGAAATATAGTAAACATCTGCGTCAGAGAATAGCTGGTGCTTTGTTGTAAATGGGTATTTGCTTGGTAGGAAAGCATAGAAACAAAGACATGTTTAGCTATGCGGTACCTGAAGATAGAAACAGAACTATAAAGCCTCACCGGAAAGAGAAGGCGTCATTGCAAAATCAAAATGGGGAAGTAGTATTCCTGATGCCATAGGAATTGCAATAACATTATATGCGACTGCCCAAGTGAGATTTTGACGCACTTTTGCCATTGTTGCTCTTGCAAGATCAACCGCTTCTACTACCTGCCGCAGACACGGAAGCAAAGCATTAGTCAGTACTACACAAAATATACAACACCACAATGAAAAGTATAATATGGAGACACTTTAAAAGACAGTCACGAACCACCCTAGAACTGAAAATACAATTTCTCAGTACTGCTGGCATACTTGGTAATATCATAACCTTTTTCCTTTTTCAATAAAACAATGAAATGCATACCTGTGAAAGTCTATTTCCCAGCAGTACAATAGATGCTGCATTTGATGCAGCATTTTCTTGACCATCAATTTGCAAAGCAATCCCAACATCAGCGATTGCAAGAGAAGGGGCATCATTAATACCATCGCCAACCTTTAAAAGTGCAAGTACATTTAGGAGTTCTAGATTTTCAAATGTATAGTAATTCGTTACACGTAGAACATGGTTAGCCAATAAAAGACTTGAAATCTATAATTACCACAGCAACACGATGACCCGATGCTTGGAGGTTAGATATAACACCAGATTTTTGCTGTGGTGTTAAAGAACCGTTTACAAATTTATCTTCTATTCCAACTGTCTTTGCTACAGATGCAACTGCCTCTTCCCTGTCCCCCGATAAAATAACTGTCCGAATTCCCTTCTGCTGAAGCCTTTTGTTAAGGAAATGGAAAAAATTCTAAGAATATACAAGAGAAAATGCTATAGAAAAATCTATTGGTAAATGTAAGCCAGAAGCAGGTTCATCATTTCCAATTTGAACCTCCCCAAAGATTTGCAGAAACTAAACAACCTAGATCTTATAAGCAAAGGAATTCTGTTTATTTCTAGAAATAATAATTAAACGCATTAACATTGTTCTATAACATTTCCAAGGCTCAGGATATTCCTATAGATTTACCATATCGGTCAATAAAATGAATTTACCTAGATATCGTTGATGCCGCATCGTGACGCACATTGTCAGATATTCCTATAGCACCAATTACACCTTCTCCCTCCCTACCGACATAAACAATTGTCCTTGAATGATTAGATGATGATAAATTCACAGATGTTTGCTGTGTCACGGACTGCTCGAGTTTCTCTAGGTCCGAGAGGCTTGTTCTTCGTTGAAAACGCTCGTGCACCCAACTTAATTTGCCGACTGCCACTAACAGCCCATTCACTTCAGCCATGGTTCCAGAGCCAGGCTCAGCTAGTTGACCAGAAGTGCTAGGAACATTCAAATTTAAAGATTTGGCTTTAGCTACAATAGCGTTTGCAAGTGGATGAGAGGCCGTTTTTTCCACTGCAGCAGCAATTTGAAGTATTTCTGCTTCATCGTGGCCCAGACATGCAACAGCTGCCACAGCAGGTTTTCCTTCAGTGAGAGTTCCTGTCTGAAAATTACAAAAGAGGATGTGAGTGAAAGCATTGCATATTTCTTTTGTTCCCTCTTATCCTTTTTATGTGGATGGATATGGATGGTATGTTGTGATACACAATAAGTTCAATTGATCAAAGCAGAAGATTAAGCATGGTATTTGCATACGTACTTTATCCAAAGTAATGTGATCTATGCCTGCCAAGCGTTCCAACACATCTCCTCCTCTTATAAGAAGTCCTTGTTTTGCTCCTGATGTCAATGAAAATTGGGGGGGTGGAGAATTAAAGCTTCCAGAATACAAGGCCTACAGTTTCACAGGAGGAGTTTCCAACCAACCCAATACCAGTCATTGAAAAACACACGAAAGTCTATGATGTATTGTGATTTGTGTCTGATGGCGCCCAAGGTTGATGTACTATAGAAACTTGCACAGTTTTCCTAAGTATACATTGCACTTGCAAAACATATATTAAAGATAGCACAGTCATCCATCCAGTGATGAACTTACCGAATCTTTCATACTGAACTTCACAGAGATGTGTGTTTTTCCTTTTTTTTTAATGAAGAATTTTTTTTCACTGAACCTTACATTATGGTGATTACAAATCCCATCTTGATTGTAATTAAAATATACACCAGTGGCACACATTGAGCCTAAGGACGGAAGATAAATTCTTCAAACTGGTATAACCTGACTAAATTATTGGAACTAATAGGATGAACAATCATTCTCACAGATCCAACCATATCGTCAATACTAGATAACCCAAATCATCAGCAACTTTAATCAATTTACTACAAGAGGAAGAGTTCCCAAAGCTGAAATGCATCTAAAACTGTACCAAGGGAGGTTCCGACTAGAATTGCTGTTGGTGTTGCGAGGCCTAACGCACATGGGCACGAAACAACCTGGAAGAGAAAATAAAAAGAAAAGGTTGACTAATAGGAATACAAGATCTCCTGACATGCAACTCTAGTTCACAAATGAAAAAAATTACGTTTAACATGAATATCACAACTATGATTTAATTTTATATTAAATTTAAATAAATCCACATAATCACACACCAAAACATCTACAGCGAGCTTCATGCTCAAAAGCAGAGAGTTTCCATCTGGCCCAGCTATATCATTAAGCAACACATCTGGAAATATATGTGTTCCAATGTAGTACCTGAAAGGAAAAAAGAAGCACGTGTCAAGCACATAATGGATATAAACCACCAATAATATTATGTCAAAATACATGTACTGGAAAGCAAGCAATGATTCTATGTTAGAAGAGTGCTGCGGAAGGTGAATTCAAGAATCAACTTTAACATTAACAAATGAATGGCCTCTGTAAAATAAAACATTCTTTTAACGATACTCTCGTTTAATCCATAATTAAGTTAAATCTCCTCTTACGTATGGATCAACTAGGGTCACTTTATGCATTCATAATCTTGTGAAATACGAGTGCAGATTCATAGAGCTACCAAAAAACAAATGTGGCTGCAGATAATGTCATGACACTATAGACAAACGGGCCAGCGATTGAATCTGCAAGCCTTTGGATGGGTGCTTCCCGTCCTTGAGCTTCTTCTACCTTAAAGACAAAATTGCAGAAAAGTCTTAAGGCAAGGTTGACATAATTTTTTTTGAAAAGACAGAGATTTCACTAAAAACAAAAGCTCATATAACAGGTAGAGAGAGAGAGAACCATGTTAACAATCTTGGAGATTGTGGAATTTGATCCTGTGGAAGAGGCCTCTATCCTTAAAGGACCATCCTGAAAATGTTAAGTGGAAAGAAATCAAACAATAAAATTAAGAACAGGCAAACATTTTATTAAACATGCATTAAAAAATCCGTCTTCATCAACGCAAGGTTCTTGATGACGATACAGCTGACAGAGCTGTTCAACTAATGAGCCAGACATCCCAAATAATTACGCTTCAAATTTATATTGACTGTGTAACTATATCATTTTTAAAGAATTAATGAAGCATAAAAGCCACATACAGAAAAAGAATTAATAGAGATCGCAAAATGAGACAAACTACATATTTAACTTAGAACGGGGGGAGCTAATAGACCTTTACATTATTCATTCAGTAGTAGTATGCGACTGCCCTAGAAAATTCCAAATATGAGACAGAGATGGCAAACAGATTCTAAAATGCCAGGCGAACAAATAAGACAAATAGAAAGAATTTAAATAACTACAAAACAATTTCCATAGCATATCATACCCAATTAATTGTCCCTGATGAAACAGAAAGGCCTTTTTCCTTGAATACAGGAAGAGATTCACCAGTAAGCATAGACTCATCCACTACACTTCGACCTGCAAGCACTTTTCCCTGCAAGAAAGAATCATGTTTTCATTCATCCAGTAATTTGGCATTTTTTCCATTCCTTCAACCAAAATGATACGCAGATCAAGGCATCAAAACAAAACAATAAATGATGACCTCCAGTATCTCCTTCAATAAGTTATCTTTCAGAAAATGACCCTAGACCACAAAAAAACCTTCTAACTTAACATTTGTTATTTTAATTAATTTTTTCTTCGGTTTTAGTGTTTTATTTTTATATTTCCTAGGTTTGATTGGGGGAGCTGCACCAAAACCATTCATTAGCAGAAATTATTCTGCTCTTGCTGAACACAACAAAAATCCTCACCTAACACCACTACTGCATTTCATTTTCCCTCTTTTTTTTTCCCTTTTGATACAATATGGGTGGAGAGATTTTTGTTTAGCAAACACCCCACACAAGTAGAACTCTATGTCAAGACCCAAGGGGTCTTGGGGCCTCACCACTAGACCAAGGGATCCTTGACATGCATTTCATTTTCTAATACATAAATAATGGTGTGGATACACAATAGTCTTATCCAAGCATTATAGAGTCGCAGCATCAGTGAGAAAATTCTCCTTGACATGGTCAAAATGCCGAAAGGTTCAAATAGAAAATTGCTTACGTCTACAGGAATTGTTTCTCCAGGCAAGACCAAGATTGAATCACTGACTCTAATATCATCGGTGGGAACTTCGATGCACATTGCATCAGAACAAAGAACGCTGTCAGCAGAAATATCACTTCCGAAGGGAGTAATCACGAGCCTTGATTTAGTTGATATAAGCGACTGCAGCAAGAACAATTAGCAGTTACCAAGATATTGTCAACAGATGCGACAAGTAGCAAGTATAACCATATGTTCCACCTGAAATCTATCAAAATATTTTTGTAATAGCAGTTGGATTAGAAATTATGAAACATTAAAATTTAGCTTCTCATTGAGAGTCACAACTACAAAACTGTGTTCATCAAGTGAATATCCATCCAACCAAGAAGTGGCATGAACGGATATCTAGGACATTCATCTTCCAAATTTCATGTGATAATAAATGCGTTTAGAAAAGATAATGGTGTTACATCCTATCTTATTAAAACAGACTTTCTTCTGGCAGCGACATGCCGGATATATTATGCATCCAAGTCAATGAAATTGCTCTGAACAGGTTGTGGATGAAAAATGTTTCCCACAAAACCCGAAAAAAAAAGATAGAGCATATTAACACAAACCAGAAGCTCATTCATGTCACTGGATGCTTTGATCCTTGCTCTTTCTTCTAGTGAACGCCCCAATAAGATAAAACCAAGAAGCATGACCTGCGTGCTAAAAATTTGCTTTCAGTAAGAAACTAAATGAAGACACTTCGTCACTATAAATAAAAATAACCATGAGGGTCCGAGCAGATATGGACATTTTTAAACTGACTAAGAATCTTGATAAACACAAGGCACACACTCAGACAACTTTTCCAAATATATGTCAACAGAAGCAGCAAACGTAAATGTTCCAGCTTATATCTCATAATTTATCAGGCGAAGAATCAAATGCAAAAACAGAATGAAGGATGCGTGTATAAAGAGAAATAAGGATAAGCTGGGAAAACATATTAAGTTATGGCAAACCATACAGGTTCATCGAAAAACGCTGCATTCCATTGAAGTTCAGGGTTGAGTAGAGACACCTATAAATGGGAAAACATATCAGTGTTTAAGCTAGAAGCCTGTGAATAAATGACTACTCATTTGATGCACATTATAACAAGTAAATAAAAATTAACGAGTTGAAATCATTTTGAAACTTGGTAAGATGAATAATTCAGAATCAACCATGCCCTTACCGCACTTATGGCAAATGCAGCAATTGATCCAAAGCCAACAAGAGAGTTCATATTGGGCGAACCCTTTCTGAATGCCCTTAATCCATCCCAAAGTAAGTCTGGACCACGATTCAATAAGTTATGTCAATGGTGATAATTAAACAAAATCCAAGCTAGTAACAGAGACTCACCTCGTCCAGGTCCCAAGAGAGATCCCAAAGCCAAACCTCCTTTCACATATGAATTGTGTAGAACATCAAATATTGATCCTATAGAAGAAAATAACTCCTTTAAGTTACCAAATACCAACAGTTGTGGAATTGCACACACTTACTTTGCAACATAATTAAACAGACTCTAGTAGATAAATCGCTTTAGTACTACAATAGGCTGAGCTACATATGCACTAGGTTAATCTTATAAGTTAATTTAGGTTTTAATTAAATTAACTCGTGAAAAAAGTTTAGAATATAATTGTTAGAAAGTAAAACATTAGCGTGTGATAAGAATAACATTACAAATTTTAGTATTTGTAGCCCAAAAAAATGTGATCCAATTAAAAATATCTGAAAAATTGATCCAATAATAAGCGCTACCAAAATAAAAACAATATAGATTACCCACCACAAAACCTAAATTTTCCAAACGTCTCAAGCAGGTTTCCACTCACCCTTCTTCATTCTCCTACATTTTCTTTCTTTTCCTACTATTTTGGTTGTGATTTATGAATTTGTTTGTATTTTTCTTCCTTTCCGTTATTTTGTGAAAGAAATATATATAATCCATACCAACTTATATATTATAATGGAAAAAAATTCCATTATGCTTAGAGTTTAATTGTTCATGCTTACTATGAGTTTAATGAGAATTTGTACCAAAACCTCGTGATATTAATTATGTAATCCAATCCATTGGAACCACATTCCCATTCCTTGTAACAAAACCTCTAGATCAATTTAACATATGCAATTCTTGTAACAAAACCCGTGAACAATTTAACTATAAAATCCAATCAATTGGAATGATGTTCCAAATACTCTTAAGTTTTTAGTGATATTTATTTTTGGAATTTGTTCATAATGATGATAACAACATAACAATTTTCCAAGAGTGTTGGTATTTTGAGACTCATGTGGCACCAATGAAACTCTCTCAAACATTAGATTTTTTGGTCGCTTTAAACTACAGTGCTTTCAAGATATGGAGGCCAATTTATAAACTTAAAATTTAACCAAAGGTCTTGATGCCACCGATTCTTACAACGACAATAGAACTGAAACCATTTTCAGAAATCAGAACTGAAACTTCCTGAACATATAAAATGGAGGTCACAGAGCATATAATGAATCACAGACAGTCAGATACTGTGCATTAGCATAATAAATAGAATGGTAATCGCAATGAGAAAAAGTTTTGGACTTAATTCCTAAACGGCATTAATCCAAAATTGATGCTGAAAGGGATAAGCTTTTATAAGTTTGAGCTACACATTCATGGAACACAAACGATACTTGATTGAAGGCGGGAAATTCTAACAAGAGAATTCTTGTATGGTAGAATTTGTGGTAACAGCAGCGGTGAAAAGCTGAAAATAAATTCTAAAAACTCACCATGAGCTATATGAATGCCGAGGGAATGCAGGATGTGTGATGCGTGAGAACCACAACAGAGCGCAACCAAAGTCCAAGCGAACGCCACGCGATTCCTGCTCTTCACCAGCAACTCTTCCTTCTTATCCACCGCCTCCCTCCACTTGCGCACCTTAGCCTCCACCCCCATCCCCGACAATCTCCGCCGCGCCTCAAATCCACTATCCGACACTCTTCTCGCCAATTCCTCCGCCACGCTGGAGAATTCATCTTCTAATTCTTCCTTCAGCTTGATCGCAGCCGTCTCGGTCAGCATGTTCACCACGACCGAGTCAACACGCTCGTCGGCGGAAATGATAGACTTGACGCGAGTCACGCACGCGCCACACATCATTCCGGACACATCCAATAGAACCGTCGATTGTGTTTCTTCTCGAGCCGACTTCTCTTGCTGCCGGAGCTCACTAGGCGCTCCAAATTCCACGGCTTTAGAGGAAATTGGTCTGCGTTTGTGGAATCTCGGCAAATGTTGATGAGGTTGCAAGCTCCGCCACTTGTGGAGGCGAGGGGAGTAATCATGGCGGCGTTGAGCAGGTGAGATGGATAAACGGAGAAGAGTTGCTGCGGACATGGCTGCTCTGGTAAGATAGAGCAGCCGGAGATCTTTTGATAATTGATTCAGCACGTGGGATGTGTGGTGGTAGATAAGGGTAAACTTGGTTTTTCACAATTTCCTCTTTAGTTTGCATTTTCTTGTCTATTAATATTAATTTACTATTATTATTATTATTATTATTATTATTATTATTATTATATGATACACCAAGGTATCGTTTGATTTATGGATAGGTTAATTGAAGGATGTGTAATACGAGTGACAAGTAGATATTAAATAAGAATATCTAATTTCGTGTGATTATTTGTATCATGTTTGGTGTATATGACTATAACATAATGTTTTATGTATAAACTGTTTGGTGTATTTGATTGTTTAGGGATTAAATTTGTTAATTTCTTGAAACACCTAAATTGCCCCTGAAATAAATGAGAAATTTTCTACTTACACTCAATCCTCAAGATTTGTCTTTTGCGATGCTTATACGTGAGTGTGTGTGTATATATATATATATATATTTATTTTCTTTTTGCCATTTTGCTATTCTTATTTTATTTGTGATTGAGTTGGTATTGGCTCTTGAAATATTGAAAGTGACACACGATGCATATATGGAGACAAAATATGAAGTAATGCATATTTGATATTCGCATACCATATTTATATTTTGTTGCCAAATTTGTGCACCGAAAATATTGTCTAATTGCACTGTAAATAATGTACCATCACAAAGGAGATTTTTGAGAGAAAATGGTTTTAGGATTGATAGGGAAAGCATTGTGTATCAACAGATGCACATTAGATCATGTCACTGATGGTTGGTATGAACTTCTCCAAAGTATTAAAGAGAGGTGGTTGAGCATTTCATAAAAACGGTGGTTGTGGTATTAATGTCTTCATTTCCCCTTTACACCTATTTAAGCATAATGATAGAATTCTGCATACCATCCTTGCAAGTTATTGTCATCTCTATTCTGAAAAAATAATGTCCGAGAGTAACAAAACATCCTCCGAACCTTCCATAACTAGCAAGTACAGCTTTGTGATCCCAACGATTCCTAATTTGTTCCTATCAAATAGCAAGAAATGTGTTGATGTCGTTTATCTATCTTCTGATGATGAGCTAGAATCACCAAAAAAAGCACATCTTCCGCAAAACATATGTAACACCAAAGAACCCCTGATTGAGGAAAGGAAGAAGAAAAAACCAGTTAATTGTAAGACTATTCCATCATTCTTTGATAGGAAGGGCAGCAACATGGAAAATTTGAAGGTTCTTGGTGATATGGTGGTAGGTCCGTCTGCTAAGAAAAGTTATCGCAATGGCATAACGAGTTCGAAGGTTCTTGGTGATATGGTGGTAGGTCCGTCTGCTAAGAAAAGTTATCGCAATGGCATAACGATTTCGAAGGTTCTTGGTGATATGGTGGTAGGTCCGTCTGCTAAGAAAAGTTATCGCAATGGCATAACGAGTTCGAACGCTACTGTCGTGATCATTGAAGACGACAACAGCATGTCGGACTACCTGCATAGCTCACAAGCATCTAATTCGATTTCGAATTACTAGTGATTATATGTCACTAGCGTATTTGATGATATAATATATTATTTCCCTGGTTCCTTTTGTTTGTGATGTCAATGTTTGGGCTTGCATTTTTTGGTGTAGGACGTTTCAATGTTCTGCTGGTTTTGTTTATCCATATTTTTGTACGAAAATGATAATGTTTTCGTTTGGCAGCCGGTTGAAGGGGGTCACCATATATATAAAATCATTGAAGAAGTATTATGTATTTACATTTCGTTGTTATTTTGTTTAATACATGTTGATCTACTTCTTTGTTAATGCTTCTAACTTTTAGGCATAAAAAATCATAGACGTGCAAGATCAACCCAAATCCAAGAATGAAAAATACTAAAACATTGTTGCATAAAATTAATCTTAATGATTTCTAGCATTGTAATTCAATAGCTCGAAATCAAATTTCAATGGAATTAAGTGTGATTGAAAACATTTTACTAATTAAGTAATTGCATGTTACACTTATAAAAAATTACTCATCTACTAAAATGCCATATATTTGTTCTTTCATAAGAAAAAATGAGAGTGGATAAAATTAAAAATAAAATGTCACATATTCTGACTTGAAAACGTTAAAAATCTCAAAATAATTTGATGTTAAATAAAACCATTTACTTCAAATAAATTCAATATAACCATGAATACATAATACAAAAGTCATCTTCCACTTTGGAAAAAAATAAACAATTTAACGTAATTTAAAAATGAGGTATTCGATGTTTAAAAATTTGTTCATCATTATAGATTTGCACCAAGCATAAATACGATGGTTCATAAAAGCATGAAAAATATGTAAACCCAAACATTTTCTGACTGAGACCATGATGCGGTTGTGAAGGAAAATGAACCATGTGTGCGACATCCGATTAAAATACTGAATTACCGTGAGAGCACCCACAGAAGGTTAGATGCAGCGATATAAATTGCAAATTAACTTTGCAATAAAAAGTAGTCATTAACATTAGTTGACCTACATTCATATTACAAAATATGGATCAAACAGCTCATTTTTAAGCTTACTATCGGTCACTGCTCCACCACAAAAAGGTCATCAGTTACAAAATATTTAAACTTATACTAAATGACCCATTATAATTACAAAAGATGCAGTGTCTTACTAGATCAAGTACTTAGACGCATCCTCATTAAGTAATAGTATTCACTAGATCCAAAACAACAAAACTCAAATAACCATGAAACATATTCATGTTACTTAATGACGGATCAAAAGTGAGGCTGTTCACTTCATCTTACTTAGTTGTTTCACTAAGAATCTTCCTGACTAGCCTCAGTCTTGCATTATCTGGAAGACTGAAAAACAGTGTGAGTTGTTTCGGTTTCTCCACCAACAATGTAGCCGCATTGTCGATTTCATTAGTTGTGAGATTTGGCAAACTTCCTAAAGCATCAAAGACATCTTTTGTTGCATTAGCATTGTCATACTCAACACCAAGACGTTTGACAAGATCTGACATTGTAGACCTGGTCATATCTGTGAACTTGTTCATCGTGTCTACGAATTTCTCCTCATCTGGTTCGGGCCTCTTTCGTTTCTTGGAAACTTTTTGTTTACTTTCAGCTTGACAGTGTGATGGTTCTATGGAGTCTGCCATTGATTCACCAGCTTCCTCGATGCTACGAAATATTTCATCTATGCCAAGTTCAAGACCAGGCCCAATGTTGTTAGGCAAGTTCAGAACACCTTGAATCGCATCAGTAAAGCTTTCAGCATTTTCATCAGTTGCACGATCATTTCCAAAAATGACGCACCAATCATCATAATATGGCCATGGCTTGTATCTCATTCCACGTGCATTGCTATCAGTCTGTGAAAAATACACAAAACTCTCTATATTTTAACATTGAATTTATGCAACCTGTGTTTCCATATTGACATGTACCAGTTAAAAATCTAAACAATATAATGCATCATCACAAGAAAACCATATTACCTTCATAAATGAATCCCATGCTTCATCTGTTACATCAATCACATTGTCTGAATCATTCCACCCAATCCCACTTTTACTTAGCATTGTCACCAAAGTGCCGTGATTTTTTTTTCATACATGTATCTTGGAATTTATGTGTGGGTTGCTTCGTATGTCTGTTCCTGGGAAAACTTTCTTCATTTCCTCTTCAAGGAAAACCAAGTAACCAGGGCGAAACCCATTTTCGCTTTTCCATCCTTTTGTCACTGCTTCTTTTAATGCCTGTAGAAGTGCTTCTTCCTCCCTCGCAGACCCGACACGTCTAGTCTTGTCAGACTTCTTGACTTTGCCCATGACTTTGCTTGTACATGACCCTGTATCCATTTTTAGTGGGAGTTTTGTTGCGAAACAGCCTGCATCATACCGAGGTTAATATCATAAAGAATGAATTAAACTTAGATATTTAACATGTAAATTAATAAAACTCATTCTAACACACAGATTTCATATGCAAAAAATGATACATGTGAAAATGATTCATAAGATTACAATATCATGTCCCACAAAAAACATGTCTTAACATTTCTCACAATAATGCAGTCTTCATTCAAGCACCACATGTCCACATTACATGAACTGAATTTGGTTCATTGCTGAAAATACATAGACATTGCTATATTTTCCCTCCATATATCCCAAGCAGCAGAGGACTCCACGTTGTCGATGAAGTCATCTTCGGGAGCATCCATGGAGTCTATGATCGAGTCCTCAACTTCTAGAGGATCATCATGCATTTCAGTTCGTACAAAGTTATGCAGCAGAATACATGCCATGATAATACGATTTTGAACTTTCAAGGGATAGAACGATGGACTACGGAGGATCGCCCATCTTTTTTTCAACAAACCGAATGCCCTTTCGATTACATTACATGCATGACAATGTTTTGAGTTGAAACACTCTTTGTAGTTTTGTGGAGCTAAAGAACCATTCACCCACTCATTCATATGGTAACGAGTTCTCCGAAATGGCGTTAAGAATCCTTCAACATTTCCATAGCCATTGTCACATAAGTAATAACATCCTGCATTAACCAGCATAAGAATTTGTAAAATTCATGCCAATGTGCTAAACGATTAAATTAGTAAGTAATAAATTTTACAAGGTTAAATGTGCCAAAATTATGATGTTTCTCACCTCTAGGAATCTTTAGCCCATCTTGTCTAGTAACTGCATCTTTAAGAACTCTTGCATCTGCAGCAGACCCTTCCCAACCAGTCAATGCATAAATGAACTTCATATCCTGGTCACATACTGCCAATATGTTTACAGCAGTTGTTCCTTTTCTATTTCTATATTTTGGTTTATCCTTGTGAGGTACATGAACGCTAATGTATGTGCCATCTAAAGCTCTTAGACAACCCTGTGCATGTGAAGTAGGGACACACACAATACGATCCGATAATTAGAAATAACATAAATAGACAAAGACAATATAATAACACAGTCAAAAGCAATTAAATAAGTATCTTATAGCGAAAATATCAGTGCTTATATTAGAATTGTTGATTTTGCTTAGTAAACTAACCTTGAACCATTTCCATGTATTGTTGGAACAGCTCTCGTCCACTGGAACAGGTTTGACGAGCAGTAAAGGGTATAGCTTCAAAATAGATGTCAGTACTTCGTGGAAGTAGGTGCTTACTGTATGCCCACTGCGTACATAATCATGTCCAACAATTCTGTTTTTCTTATGATGCGCTAACACTGACAAAACATTGCAAATTTCTCCTCAACACGCACATACCTTGAATCTGTTAGCCTTCCCACATGTTTGACCAAGTAACACAAATTTGCAAAAGTGTTTCGGCTCATCCTCAAATTCACAACACACTGCACATCTCCTACCTCAACAACCCTACGTAGATGGTCGATCTGAGCATTTATTCTTCCAGTTAAGTTGTACGAATTGACTTTCCTACGGGTACTACGATTTCGTGATGCTACAAACTTTGTATAAAAGCGTGATATCATCGCTAAGAACACGAACGAGCTTATCAGATGTAGTTGTATAACTACGAGTATTTCATTGTTGCGGTTCTTTCGGCCATTGTAGAAGTTACACTGACACCATTCAAATAAAAATGTACAGGCAAATTTCACGACATTAACAACATATAATATCAGCAGTGTACACACAAACTTTTCTGATATTTTTAAATAATTAACTTCGAAAATAAATTTTTTATGACTCATGTCATTACCCCTTCAACTTTTTCAGAATAACTATATTAAAATAAAAATACAATACCCAATGAGAAGTATATGAAATTTTACGAACATAGTTTCAACAATAAACTTTTTTTTCGAAAATAATTCAAGTTAATGTATCTTTGAAATTAAAAAATCATAAACAAGTTTAGCAGCTAAGAGAAACGGGGGTGAGAGACGACATTTTTTACCTAAGAAATATGGTTCAGCAAGTTTGTGTGCTTTAAAACGAGGACTAAAGAGCTGTTGTCGATGCTTCTTTTTAACGATGATGCCTAAGACTTTCGATGTGTCTCCTACACAGAAGAACAAAATAAATTATTTTGATATGCTAAAAAATGCCAAAAGAGAGAAAATATATTTCCCACCATTGTCGCCCACTTCATCTTTCTGAAGATAAGTTGTTGTGGAGAGAAATTGGCTCGAAAAGTATGTATTTGTTAAGTTTACAAGGGTATATAGGTAATCTTGCATATACTATCATTATTACTGTAGAGAAAGAGATTACAATCACTCAACCTGCCAGGGATGTGTCTAACGTATATAACAGTGAAATTTATTGATTTTACCGGGCCCAAGGATAAATGAGAATTTTCTATCTTCCAACCAAACCTAAGATAATAGGTGGATAATCATTATTAATTGTCATTATACTATCAACCAAACGTAACCATAGTTGTACATGTTGATCACGTGATTGATTGATGGATGGATAAGGAAAAAATTTAAGGGACCGGTCCGGTCCAATTCCTGAACTAGTCATTGTTGCACTTGCACACGCGATTTTGCACTCGGTGTCCTAAATATACGCGTGCCACAATTTTGAACTGGTGAATTAAAAATCTATAATTTTCAAAATCATGTCCCAATTTTTGCACAATTTCGACACTTTTAATTTATCTCTTAATTTATCTAATGTTCTTCTCATCTATATAGATATATTTGAATAATTTATTGTTTAGTTTGAAAAAATAATATTTTTGGGCTCAAGGTTTTTTATTAAATTAAATTATATGTTATCAAAGCTATCACGAACAACCTCAGTACGCAATCAATGGCAGACTAACAACGATCAACACAATCAACAACAGCAAGCCGAGAGTTTCACTCTCTATCTTTAAGACAGATTTGCCCCGCCTAGGTGCTAACGGGATGAGCGCAAAATGTCTCCCAAGATAGAACGCTGATCAACTTCGAGTAGCAGCACTGCAAACCCAAAGAACTTCGAACAGAAGTGTTTTAAGAAACTTCAGATGCAGAAGTATGCAAGAAGAAGAGAAGAGAACGAGTGAATTGGTGAGAATGAATGCAAGTGGGGTGGTCTATTTATAGACGTTGTACAGTTGCATGCGGATGGATGCATCAGTTGGATGCACACTCGGCCGAGAGGATGCACTGGTTCAGACCGAAGGGACGCGCCCGTTCAGTTGGTAAGACGTACTGGTTCGGCCCGAAGGGACGCGCACATTCAGATCCAAGAGACACAACTCTTCGGATTATTCCTCTCAAAATAAAAAAACTCTTCGGATTAATAATTAATTTCCGGAATAAAATAAAACAAAATAAATAAATTGTTTATTTATCCAAAAACTTAAATATGTGCCAAATCCAATCCACGCTCGAGTCCGGTCCGTGCCAAGCCAAGCCGAGCCGGACGGCGGCGGCGGCGCGTGCGTGTGGCTTATGGTTCGAACCTAGCATAGTCTAGGTCCGCTTCCTTCAACAAACATGGGTACCCCTTGGGACCCCAACCCATTGTCTAAATTGGGCATTATATAGTGTCATCCATTCCCATATTTTACCGATGTGGGACAATGAGCATCAAATTCATTCAAGCCAATCCTTTAATTATAATTTATCCAACAATCCCCCACATGAATGTGATTTATGCGAATATGCATGCATATGTTATTTTAGAGTTTCTTATGAAAAATTATTGCATGGGGAGAGGTAGCTTGCGGCTTTGAACATTCCTTAGTGAAATACTATCGGATTTACTAGGCTGCCTAGTGAACGTGATGTCTTGAACTATTCAGCCGTTGATGTAAACCCAAAACAACAGTATTCACACAATAATTTTTCTCACACTTTATTTGTTCTCACGGTTTTGTCCGTTTTGGCCCTGGACAACATCTTGGATTCTTAAGTGTTTCATTGAAGCGGCCCGTCTTCACACTTAAATAGGTGACCTCCTATTATATGAGTATCCTGCCATACCATATTTCTTAAAGAAATATAGGAATCATTACAAGTTTGTTAAAACTTAACCTCACTACTTGCATAGGTTGCACTTTTATCCTAGGAATGATAATAGAACGAAGTTCTAAGTGCAAGCGAACACTCATAATTTGATTTTTCCATTGAACCAAGATCTTGGGATCTCCAATCTACAAGGTTGGGTTTCCGCTATGAATATTCTTTAATTTTGTAGGTTTTAATCTCATTCCTCTTGATAAGCAGTTCACTTGATCTCTCCCTAAACCTTTTGTCAACGGATCCGCTAAGTTATCTTTTGATTTTACATAATCAACTGCGATAACCCCATTTGAGATCAACTGCCTAATGGTATTATGTTTTCGATGTATGTGTCTTGACTTACCATTATACATACTGCTTTGTGCCCTACCTATAGCCGACTGACTATCGCAATGTATCATTATTGTTGGCACTGGTTTCGTCCAACATGAAATATCTTCTAGGAAATTACGAAGTCATTCCGCTTCTTCTCTGGCTTTGTCTAGAGCTATGAATTCCGATTCCATAGTTGAACGAGCTATACACGTTTGTTTAGAGGATTTTCACGACACAGTTTCTCCATCGATGGTGAACACATATCCACTTGTGGACTTCAAGTCTTTTGTGTCTGAAATCCAATTTGCATCACAATATCCTTCAAGTATAGAAGGATATGTTGCATAATGTAATCCATAGTCCATTGAATACTTTAAGTATTTAAATAATCTTTCCAATGCTTTCCTGAAAGAGTGGGTGCCCGGTGAGCCAACTTGTGGCTAAGGGCTTTGATGACTCTTTGTATAAACAATCTTTTGTTTAATATAATTTACACTTTTATTAATGGCAATGACTTTATCTTTCTTCATATTGTTATATTGTGATATATTATTGTTGTTTTGATAAAAACCTTGAATATACTATAGTGTATGTAAGATGTGGTAGCACATGGGGATGGCTATCATGAAACACATCTTATAGTCACTGTATATTCTAAACTGTTCCTAGTCGATTGAGCCGTCCGATAATAAGGATAAGGATCGCTAGAGTTTGAGACTAGCATTTGCGATGAAGAGTACCACGTTTCATTGGTAAGGAACATAGAGATGTTCGAAGCATGCAAATGGATATTCATACGATGAATGATCGAACTACCCTATCCGGACTTTCCAAGTGGTTATCACTTATCGAGTGGATAAAGTCCGCGGTTTTGGTTGTACACCATTAGTCCTTACTACTTGAAACATCATTGAGACTCTATATGCTAGTACTGTGCTTTGACTCGTTTACCGGCTCTATTGGGGTCATCAGGTGTCGGGATTGGGTACAGTTACAACACATATAGGAGTCGATGCTTTGTTGTCAAGGATTCACCACATACTTGCGAGTGTGGATATCCTATGCGATCTGAGGAGATATTAGTGTGACGAATCTCTGGCCAGAGTACATGATGTGTTTTAAGAAATGGTTTCTTAGTAGCACATGCGATGTCACTATTTGATCTTCAAGATGTATTGCATAGTTATCGAATCTCGAACGACTCTCGATTTACCAATGGTTGTTGATTCGATCGGGATATATGGATGAAGGGACCGTACTGTACGCTAACCAAAATCTATTGGTTCTTGCAGGCACTATCAGTGATACCTAGGGAATCATGGGGCGATGTTGCTAGGCGCTCTTACCATGATTCGATGGGCAAGTCGGAAATGGTTGTTCCGAGTCACAAGGAGTTGTGAGCCCACAGCTAGCTGTATCCCTGAACCATTGAGGGTCACACAGAGTAATGGATTTTTAATCCCCGTTGAGATAGTTAAATTTAAAGAGTTAAATTTAATGAACAAAGAAGTTGGACTTCTTATTTAAGAGTAGAGGAGTAAGATTTCCTAAAATGACATAGGGATGGGCATTTTTGGAAATCACTGAATTCGGATTCAGAAAAATTTATCTTGACTTTAAAAGGTGCAGAAATGGTTTCTGTGCACATTGGTGAAATCAGTTTATCAATCGGAGTCATGATGAATTTTATATTAATTTCTGAACATGCGGGCTTTGCTTGTCGGGCTTGAACTTATGACTAATGGGCCCTAAGCTGTTAGCGGCCTACATTATAAATAAGTTATTGCAGTACAGAAATTACACACAACATAGGTCACAATTTTCGAAAACCCTAGTATTTTTCTCTAACAGTGGCCGCCCCCTCCCCTCTGCTCGAAAAAATCCAGTCTGTGAATTTTGAATTACAGTCTGGTTTAACGGATCAAATTCGTTAATTCTCTTCGTAGAAACTTCTGATAGATTTTCTAGTGCAATCTATCAGAGGGATTAATTATCCGTTCATGGACCTGATTGAAGAACAGTTCGTCCATCAGTTCCAGGGATATACAACAAGAGCAGAGCAATCTGTTGGTGTCCATAATCTCGCTTCGAGATTGGAGGTAAAAATTTATAATTGTTATTTAATTTTTACACACACAATTTAATCGTTAAGTTTTGATACCCATTATGGAATCGTTCCATATAAAAATTTTAAACTTCCGCTGCACCGGGTATCAATTCTGATTGATCTGATCGCCGTTCTCCAACATTTCCAATGATCATGACTAGGATTACTTGTGAATCTATTCAATTTATTTATTGAGTAAGCAATATCAGGACGAGTACAATTTATAATATACATTAGACTTCCAATAATCCTTGCATATTGCTGTTGAGATACGGGTTCACCTCGATTTTTAGATAAATGTAAATTTAAATCTACGGGTGATCTTACCGGCGTAACATCATACGCATTGAATTTCATAAGTACTTTCTCAATATAATGAAATTATGTTAGGGTAATTCCTTCATACATTTTTTCAATCTTAATTCCTAAGATAACGTCTGCTTTTCCCATATCTTTCATGTCAAAATGTTTTTTCAACATTTTCTTAGTATTCATGATGATATCATGACTACTACCCATTATGAGCATGTCATCTACGTATAGACAGACAATTATATATGAGTCAGGTGTGCCCTTTATATAAACACATTTATCACACTCGTTAATTTTGAATCCATTTGACATCATTGTTTTGTCAATTTTTTCATGCCATTGTTTAGGAGCTTGTTTTAGTCCATACAATGACTTAACGAGTCGACACACTTTCTTTTCTTGACCAGGAACAATAAAACCGTCAGGTTGTTCCATATATATTTCTTCTTCCAACTCACCATTTAAAAATGCCATCTTTACATCAATTTGATGAATTTTGAGATTATTTAAAGCAGCAATTGCTATAAGTGCTCGAATAGACGTTATTCTCGTAACAGGTAAATATGTATCGAAGAAATCCAACCCTTCTTTTGTCTTAATCCTTTAGCCACTAATCTTGCTTTGTATTTTTCAACAGATCCATCAGCCTTGTATTTTCTTTTTAGGATCCATTTGCATCCTAATGGTTTTCTTCTTGGTGGGAGATCTACTAATTCCCAAGTATGATTTTGCATGATGGAATCTATTTCGCTGTTTATGGCCTCTTTCCAAAGCGGAGCATCTGGACTAGATAGCGCTTCGCTTAAGATCCTTGGATCATTTTCTATAGCATAACTAAGAAAATCAGGACCAACAGTTTTAGCTATCTTAGCTCTCTTACTACGCCTTGGTTCTTCACTTTCATGAGTTTCCTCATTAGTGGATTCATGAGCTCTTTTCTTTCTCTTTATGACAAGGAAATATGTTCTCAAAAAATGCAGCATTCCTCGATTCAATAATCGTATTTTCATGTATATCAGGAATCACTGACATGTGCACTAGGAATCTATATGCACTATTGTTGTTTGCATATCCAATGAAGATGCAATCTAGAGTCTTAGGTCCAATCTTCACTTTTTTTGGCTTAGGTAAAACACCCCCACACTTTCAAGTATTTGTATGAAGGCTTATGTCCTTTCCACAATTCATAAGGAGTTTCATTCTTCTTTTTATGTGGAATTTTGTTAAGAATATGATTTGCCGAAAGTATTGTTTCCCCCCACAAGTTTTGGGGTAGTCTAGAACTTATTAGCATGACATTCATCATCTCTTTAAGAGTACGGTTTTTTCTTTCCGCAACACCATTAGATTGTGGTGAATAAGGAGCAGTTGTTTGATGAATAATGCCAGATTCATTGCAAAATTTTTCAAACGGAGCAACATATTCACCTCCTCTATCACTACGAATCTTCTTGATTCGTTTACCTAGTTGATTTTCAACTTTAATTTTATAGGTCTTAAATGCTTCAAGAGCTTCATCTTTGCTTCTTAAAATAAACACGTAACAGAATCTAGTGCAATTATCAATGAATGTAATAAAATACTTTTTCCCACCTCTAGTTTGTACAAACTTTAAATCACAAATGTCAATGTGAATTAGTTCGAGAGGTATCGTACTTCTTTCCACTTTGTGAAAAGGTACTTTAGTTAACTTAGCTTCAACACATACTTCACATTTGTAGTTTGAATCAATCTTAGTCTTTGGAATAAGATTTAACTTTCTGAGTTTTCTCAAAGTGTTGAAGTTAACATGTCCTAATCTAGTATGCCATAAATTAGAACATTCAACCAAGTAATTCAAAGCATTAACTTTATTACTTTCAAATTTGCGATTGTCCTCCTCAATTTTCAGCCTGACGATCAAGTCCTCGAGCCCCATTTCTTTGCGTTTATGCTTCAAATAATTCTTGAACTCCTTCCATAAGGGTGGCAATTTTTCGATTAATGCATCCACTTGGAAGGACTCACTGATCATCATCCCTTCAGCCATTATATCATGGAGGATGATTTGGAACTCTTGCACTTGGCTAATCACCGTCTTGGTGTCAACCATTTTGAACTCGAGAAATTTTCTGACTACAAATTTCTTTGTGCCAACATCCTCAGTCTTGTACTTTTTCTCCAAGGATTCCCACAGTTCCTTAGCAGTCTTGGTTGCAGAGTATACACTGTATAGCGTATTATCCAACCCATTCAGTATATAGTTCCGGCACAAGAAGTCGCTGTGAGACCATGCATCGAAAGCAGACCTTGCTTGTGTGTCAGCATTTGGTGCCGAAACAGCAACCACTTCCTTCAAAAACCTCGCAAGATGAAGTGTCGTGAGGTAAAACAACATCTTCTGTTGCCATGTTTTGAAGTCAGCACCGGAGAACTTCTCAGGTTTCTCGGCATTCGCATTAGAGGCGGCAGGGGCCGTGACAACAACCGGTGTAACAGGTGGTGGCGGCGTAACAGGGGGCGGGGGCGGCAGCGTAACAGGAGGTGGCTGAACTGGTGGAACATCAGCCATGATAACAAAAATCTGTCTTAAACTTGTTATCAAAGTTATCACGAACAACCTCAGTACGCAATCAATGGAAGACTAACAACGATCAACACGATCAATAACAGCGAGCCGAGAGTTTCACTCTCTATCTTTAAGACAGATTTGCCCCACCTAGGTGCTAACGGGATGGGCGCAAAATAACTCCCAAGATAGAGCGCTGATCAACTTCGAGTAGCAGCACTGCAAACCCAAAGAACTTCGAACAGAAGTGTTTTAAGAAACTTCAGATGCAGAAGTATGCAAGAAGAAGAGAAGAGAACGAGTGAATTGGTGAGAATGAATGCAAGTGGGGTGGTCTATTTATAGACGTTGGACAGTTGCATGCGGACGGATGCTTCAGTTGGATGCACTGGTTCAGACCGAAGGGACGCGCCCGTTCAGTTGGTAAGACGCACTGGTTCGGCCCGAAGGGACGCGCACATTCAGATCCAAGAGACACAACTCTTCAGATTAATAATTAATTTCCGAAATAAAATAAAACAAAATAAATAAATTGTTTATTTATCCAAAAACTTAAATATGTGCCAAAGCCAACCCACGCCTAGGTGTGGGCACGGGTCGGGTAGTTCGGGTTTCGGGTAGTTCGGATCGGGTACCCGATTAGTCGGGTAGTATTTTATACTACCCGAAATTGAACCGATAACATCGGGTACCCGACTCTTCGGGTAACCGATTAAGTCGAGTTCGGGTAACCTGTTTTTTTTTAAAAAAAACAAAAAAATTAATTTTTAAAAAATTAAAATAAACAAAATGAATACAAAGTTTCTCTCATGTAAGAATAAGGACACTGTCTCTTCCCTCATTCACCAAATCATGCATATTTTGTACTAAAATAATGTGCCTCATAATAAAAGTCCAAACCAATAGCCCATTTAATTTTTATATTTTTAAATAAAGTAATAAAAATCGGGTAGTCGGGTAGCAGTTTGCTACCCGAAACCGAACCGACTTAATATTAGTCGGGTTCGGTTACTACCCGAACCCGATAAAAAACCCGAACTACCCGATCCGATTGCCCACCCCTACCCACGCCCGAGTCCGGTCCGTGCCGAGCCGGTCGGACGGCGGCGACGGCGCGCACGTGTGACTTATGGTTCGTACCTAGCATAGTCTAGGTCCGCTCCCTTTAACAAACATGGGTACCCCTTGGGACCCCAACCCATTGTCTAAACTTGGGTATTATATAGTGTCATTCATTCCCACATTTTATCAATATGGGACAATGAGCATCAAACTCATTCAAGTCAATCCTTTAATTATAATTTATCCAACATTATACGTACATCTTTTACTATTAATAAAGTTTGAGCACCTTTATAGAAACTATTTGTTGGTGTCTTGGTCTGTTTTTCAAATGCCCAAAAATACCATTTACACCCACATTCTTTTCAACTACTTTCTCCCATCAGAATTCCTACCACAATTTTGACTATCTCAAAATTCATTATGCTTATTTTTATGTCATTTCAACTTTTCCACCTTCCACATCTTTCACTTTTGAGAAAAAAAACACATGTTTGTTCGTTACACACGCAATGTATGTGCCCCTACTGCTAGTCATCAAAATGTGTCGATCCAATTGTTGGGAGTTAAAAGTGAGTCCTATTAGGGCACCTCCATAGATGTTTAAAAATGTGAGTTCAAAAATTAAACTCAAAATGCGGTCAAATTATTATTACTAACAAATAAACACACACAATGTATGTGATATAAAAGAAAGAAGAATGAATATGTTTGAGATTTGTATATATAAATTTTTATTTTTATTTTTATTTTTATAATACATATTTTTATTTTTAAATTTTTTTTTTTGTATCCTACTACATTTAGTAGCACACCACCACACATTTCTTATTTCATTAACTTTTTTAACAAAATTTCTGATTTGTTTTTTTTTTACAGATATAACATAATACTTTGTATCAAATTTAAAGAATATTAATTAACATTTATATATATAAATTATTATTTTTATCATAATCCTTTTTTTAATTTTTTGTTTTATTATATGTGCATGCTATTACAATACTTAGTATCTCACATTTTTAATTTCATTAATTTAAAAAAAATCTGTTTTTAAAAAAATATAAAATAATATTCTCTATCAAATTTAAAGAATATTAATTAACATTATAATTTAGGACCAATCGAAAAAACCATATTATCATATTTCAAAAAAAATTTAACATTCATTATATTTTTTTGATGAATGGACGTTTGTAATTTTTTTTACTGCACTTTTTTTTTATCGAGGTTTTAAATAGAATTTAGATATTATTTTTGATTTAATATTTTTATAATTTGTTTAAATTTATTAAATTATTAAAAAATTGATATATATATATATTATAAATAAATTATATTAATTAAACGGATTATTATAAATATATATTTTTTACCACAAAAATACTATTATAAATATATATTTAGTTAAATAGATAAGTGGAAAATATAAATATTTGTAGTAAATTAAAATTATATAATGAATGTGTGAATTGTGATTAGATATTGAGACTTCCAAAAGTTTTGTTATTGAGTTTATGATTGGAGAGAAAATGTTTGAAAAATAGTTGGTTTTAAACTTTTGATCTGACAATAAACGTGACAAAAATAAACCCAATTCACTAGGCGATCAACAAATAAAAGAGTACTAAAAATTTCATTATCATTATATATAGATGAATATAATTATACATAAGGTATTCTGCTTTCACCACTCTACATATCCACTTAAATCACCTACGCATAGTGACAATTTCCATAAGCTGCAACAAAACACAAGGAAGAAAAAAAGGATTAATTAACATAAATTCCATATTTTTTTCCCCATAAATTTCGACGAAAATCTTTAAAAAGAAAAAAAAAGAAAAAACAATGAAAAAGAACAATCGGATCGAAAACTTACAAGGGTCGTAGGAGGTTCTGGCTCCGATCATCGGGAGACATCGGTGTGTCTTTTTATAGACAACATTAAGCATGTAAGATGAATGACTTAATACGTTGGCGGGTCTATAACATGGACCATTGGGTTCCACAGCACTGCAGTCGAATACTTTGCACACATGCCCCATGAAATCATGCAACTTATTCAATGGAGCACTTTGTACAGCCACACAGTAATGTTTTGGCTGTAGACATTTTAAAAATTAAACTTGTAATTCATCATGAGAAGCTAATATAACATATTTTTTTTATTTAAAGTGAGACCTTTTTTTGAAAACTAGTATAAGTGTTATCATATCGCGCACATATATATAGTTAGATCGACTCACCTTTGTGTTAGGGATTTGGGTTGTAGTATGATTCGTAGAGTTCGCGATAGCAAAGTCGCAAAAGCATGAAAAGGCAAGAAGGGCCACGGCGAGGAACAAACAGAGATTTCTCCAAGCCATTATCGTAAAATCAATTGATTATTATTCTAATCTAATGGTTTAAATAGCTGAATTTGTTGGTTAAAATTTGGAAATATACATATATGTGCTAAGTTGAGAAAAAAATATAGTAATAATTCACTTAATTTAAATTCATTAAATACAATATCCGCAATACTGGAATTCGATTTACTTTCTAGTACATGACATGCACATGATACAATACAGAATACAATATTCGCTATCTATAAATATTTATATTCTTTATTTACTTGTAAAGGAAAGAAAATAAAGTATGCGTATGTATATGTGTGCATGTGCTAGTCAAATTAACTTTAATTAAGGTGATTTGTTGTATATAGAATCTACATAAATCGGCAAAATAGTTGACTTACTTTAAATTTACAAAATACAATATTCGCAACACTGGAATTCGATTTACTTTCCCATTACAATTATCGCTATGATGATGAATTACAAATACAATACGTATAAATTTTATCAAAACTAGAGAGATGCACGTGCGTTGCACGTGAAAAATCATGAACGAGGAATTTTATAGACAAAATATATATAAATATCGAATAATGTCTGAAGAACACAAATAATATTAAAAAACGTGATATTACATGTACGCTAATATCTGTATATAAATTTTTACATCGCAAAAAATTTAACACAAAATTTTCATTTGCCAAATCTTATATAAACTGAAAACAAAATCTGTGATATAATAGTAAAATCAAACGATATAATCGATGTAAAAATATCGATGTACACAATATTGGATCTTGATCATATAAGTTACTTAAATACACAAATAATATAGTTACACTGACGTCGTATCCAATAAAACATTTTTTGTTTCCAATTATACTTTATTTCTTTGTGAAATCAAACAATGACGTGACTTTTTTCAGCACATTTATTACATCTTAAATAAATGAAAACGTTAAAAGGTGGTTTGATCATCTTATCTTGATTTTTCAAACTAAGATATCCATGAATAAGGATCTTAATTGATGCATATAGATACAAATGGTCCAATTGGGGTAAGAATTTCCATGAAGATTTGGAATATTTCAGTTTCTAAGCAAAATGACTGTTTTTAATAGTGTCAATTCAATTGATTACGTATTAATCAATATTCGATTGATTGGTTTGTGGTTATTAAAAAAAAGTATTTGTGTAATTCACTTCGTTTTTTTTTTTATCCAAGTTAAATATTTTTTTCCAAGTAGTCTAAATTAATACTAACAGTACGATTATCTTTATTTTCACTCAGGTGAATGTAATCTCACTACATATTTTGGAAGCCAAATTTAGTCACGATATTGTTAGTTTCTCTGGTAGTTCTGTAACGGGCTTACCTCGTTGGAATGTTAGCTCAAAACTCGAATTAATATTTGCATAATTCGATTCGATGGTTTTGACAAGGGAATTATATACGATATAATCTTTATTTGTTTCTAATAATTATTGAAAATATGATTGATTATTTTTAGGAAAATAAATTAATGAATCAATAATCGAAAAGTCAACCAATGGTGACATTTAGCGTATAACGAGGTAATTAATTCAGATTCAGAATAACATACCACAATGATGAAAATCATCGTAAATCACGAGTATAAAATAAATTGATAAAAAATAGTATGAAACATCAAGTAAGAAACAAGTTTCTATTCTCGAATTGTCTTCATTCATTGATTGGTGGATATGTACTTTGTAACTTTGCCGAAGAGCAAGAACCTCATCTTCTTTGTTGTCCAGTTTGAGTTGTCACGGGTTCAAAACTTGTATTTCTAGCTTATAGTTGTAGCTGAAGAGGACAACAACGTAAAAACACAATAAAACATATATATACATATTTTAAAAGGCACTTATGGACTTTTTTTAAGTGTTTTTAATTAAAATTTTTAAATAAAAATAAATTAATTCACAATTCAACTCATATATTTATAGTAGTAATAATAGATAATATAATTGTTAATATATATTAAATAAATTAATAGGCTTAATTAATTATGAATGACTAATATATAAAATGACATAAAACACATTAAAAATTATTGAAAATGACAACAATATTAATTATTAAATGAAATAAATAAGGATAAAATTAATTATATAATTTATATTAAGAATTATTTGCTTAATTAATTAACTAAATAATAATGATAAAAAAACACGTGAATAGACTTAATTAATTAATTATTATTGACTAATATATAAAAAGACATTAAACACATTAAAAATTATTGGAAATAAAAAATATTAATGAGCTATATAAAATAAAATAAAACACACTAAAAATTATTGGAAATAACAAATATTAATGAGAAAAAACTTGAGTAAAGTCCCAAAATAACATAAAATACATTAAAAATTATTGTAAATAACAAATATTAATGAGATGAAATTTGAGTAAATTCACAATTCAACTCATATTTTTATAGTAGTGTATAGAGTATGTTGGGATCGGTTCAGAGGCTAGAGGGGGGGGTGAATACACTCTGAAACTTTTCTTTTTCTTCTTTAAAATGATCAAGTGAGGTTTAGTTCACTTAATCAGTTTTCTCAACTTCTAAAACGTTTTGAACAACTTAAATAGTGCGGAAATAGTTCAGAGGTTTTAGTGATGCAAAGTTTATAATGCAATGTATGAGCAGGATGTAAGATAAATGGCAGTAAATGCTAAAGCACGATTTTATGGAAGTTCGAAGGCTTAATCCTTCTACGTCTCCCCTTCTTCCACTTAGGAAGGAATTCACTAGAAGACTTTGGTTATTACAACGTCTTGTAATACACCCACTTCAGACTTAGGACTTATCCAATGCCTAATCCGAAACTCCTAGATTTACACAGATAAGATTCTCAGTTCTTATCAGACTGGTGGAAGCTTTCAGAGCAGCTTCAAGTCTCTTCAACACTGAGTATAGTTGAGTTGAGCTTCTCAGACTGCAGAGCGGTCGAGAGGCTTGAAAACCCTAGAATGATCCTTGACGATCAGATATGTGAACTGTAGGCGAGGGTTTATTTGAGCAGCAGATGATTGATCTTGTAAGTGTGCTCAAGTATATCAGATGAGGACTTCTGATATTAGTCAAGTGATTGAAATTTTTCTGAGTTGCTTGTCTCTCTTCGTTGTCTCGTATCACTTGTTGTTGTTGTTTGAGCAATCTTCCCTTTATATAGGTCAATCATCAACGTCTTTATTTTGAACGTTCTGATGCTGCATTGAATGCACATTTAATGCTCATAAATGCATTGATGATTCTGCATGAGGATCGTACACTGCAGACAACTTCCAGGGTCCAAAACTGGAATAAACGGTCGAATGCTTTATCTACAGTCATTCTGTGTTTTTGCCATTTTGGTACAACCTGTTGTCTTGATTTGCAGGAGTCAACAAATCTTCTGAAACGCCGGTTCTGCTTTTAATAAAAGATCCTGCAAAGAACATCTTGTCATAGGTACTTGTCTCGAGATATCTAGATAGGCAGTTGACATTCTACCGGTAGAGATATTTGTCCTCTGCTGGTTTGAATAACCAGTCGATAAGCTTGTGACTTCAACCGGTCGAGAGATAAAGGCGGTTGACAAGCTTCCGGTAGATAGATTTATCCTCTGCTGGTCTTGATAGCCAGTTGATAGGCTTGTGACTTCAGCCGGTCGAGAGCAAAGGCGGTTGACAAGCTTTCGGTAGATAGATTTATCCTCTGCTGGTCTTGATAGCCAGTTGATAGGCTTGTGACTTCAGCCGGTCGAGAGCAAAGGCGGTTGACAAGCTTTTGGTAGAAGTTGTAGTAGGTTCCTGAAATACAATGGTTGGCAGCACATTCCTATACAATGAGTTGTTGTTTGTTATCACCAAAATATCGGATTCAACAATTTCCCCCTTTTTGGTGATGACAAAACTTAAGTGCTCCAAGAACAATATGAAAGCATTAAAATGAACTTCATTGAGAGAATGAATTTCATTAAGTACAATAAGCATTTTTATTACACCTACAGAAAAAAGATGCGGCTGCGATAAGTAAAGAAGAGATAAGTTGTTCATCTTTTGAACCAACTGGCTCCTCCTGACCTATCGCCTTCTCTTCTTCTTCTGTCGGCTTCTTCTTTTCTTCTGGACTCTTCTTCACGTCTTCTTGCCTCTGCTGCTCTACGTTGCTCTTCTTCCCCCTTTTTGGCATCACCTTGGTTAAGCCGAAGGATGACCTCAGTGAGTTGAGTGCCAAGGCAGGCTTGCATAGTGTCTATTTTTGCATCGATTTGAGCAAGTAGAGTAGCTTGCATAGTGTCCATCCGATCATTCAACTGCTTATGAAGGCGATTTTCGGATCGGATAACTTGTTCGGAGACGGTAGAGAGCGTGTTGATTTGAGTGCGATGATGATTAGTGATCTCTGTGGACAGACGAGCGAGGTCTCGAGACACGGTCTCGAAATGCCGAATCATCGTCTGGCGTGAATTATCGACCGATAAGGATGAGTTTGTTATGTCTTGAGAGAAGGACCTAACCGTTTGCATGAGCTCATGAAGCCGATTTATCAAGGTATGATCTAGAGCTGCGGCCATGGCTTCAATTAAAGAATCATCAGTCTGAATCATTTGCCCTTCTGAGTCATTTCTTGGTGAAACAGGGCTAGACTCACGATGATGTGGTGCGGGTGAACTTGCTGGAGAGCTACCCGATGGACCTTCCAATAATGGTACAGTTGGAGATGTAATAGTTTCGACTGCAGCCAAAATGGTTGGTGGAGTACCAGGATCAGCACTTGGTTCATCCATAATGAGATCTTCCATAAACTTTTCAGTAGATGGAGACGGTTGAAGTGCTGGATCAGCATCAGTCACTTGCTGTTCTGGAGATGCAGGTGATACAATAGTGCTTGATATCTCCGTTGGGGGCACTGTTGCTTCACTACTGCAAGGAGCCTCTGTCACAGAGGTGACAGGTATCTCTTGTGCAGCCACTTCTAAAACATCTTGTGAATGACCGGGAGAAGTGTGAGCGGTCGTCACGGGAGAGGAGCGAGCAATCACAACTGCTTCCGGTGGAGTAACTACTTGGACTGCGGTTGAGGAGGGGTCGACCGATGAAGATGCTGCTACACTCGATCTTAGAGCATATGATTGAAAGAGGTCAGCAGTGATGAGATCGGTCAGAATCCCATCTGAAGAAGGAAGAGCATAGACGTCTTCTTCACCCTGATCTTGAGTGAGAAAGGTTTTCATCATCACTTGTGCTTCCAGCACATAAGCTTGCAAACAGGCTGCTGAAGCTGGTGTTTTGACATTGTTGAGAGCTTGGAAGTGCTGAAGTAGTTGAGTGATTTGACGTAGACTATCCTGTAGTCCAGTCAAAATCACAAAGTCATCGGCAGCGGTAGGACTCTTGGATTTGAAATTCTTGACACGCTCATTAATTAGCAGTGATAGCAGGCTTCCTCGAAGCTTCAAGTCTATGAGATGTCTTCTTCCCAGAGCCTCCACGATGTCTTCAGTATCAGCAAATAGAAGCATCTTCTGCTCAATGACGTTTAGAGATTTCCATTTAGGAAATATTTGAGCGAGTGTCAAGTGAGTGCGGGAGTGATGCCATCTGTCAAAACGTTGTAGATGACGCTTGACAGTACGGAGCACGTGAGAGATGATCATATTGAGTTCTATCGTAGCTGCTGGTTGAGCCTTGGGTGTGTAGATCATCACACCTTTCCCTTTGTCTTTGGGATCAGCTAGAGTGACCTCAGGAGCTGATGAGGCACCTTCTTGGATTATCACACCTTTTGTAGGACGAGGAGCAGTAGAAGCAACAACGGTAGTAGTCTCGACCGTTGGCAGGGTAGGAGCAAGTCCAGAAAGAGACTTTAGCTTCTTGTGCTGCCTCTTCTTCTCGCCTGCAGGCGTGGATGACACAGCTGCTTTGGAGACTGAAGGGGATGACTTGCTGAAAGCTTGAATCAGTGGAACATTCTCACGTGATTCATCTTCAGAGTCAGATTCGATGATCAGTTGACGCTTGGCAGACTTTTTGGTATGGACTGGTTTGGCCACGACCGAAACCGTTGAAAGCGGTTGAGGGATAGCAATAACCTTTGCGGTTGAGGGCAAGGTGTCGACCGCAGTCTCTTTCTTGTTCAGGAATTTGAGAATCGTAGACTTGTTGAGCCATTTGGTGGGATGCAGAGGCTCAGTCTTGGAAAAGTCCACTCCAAGGACGCCCAAGATGTGGCAGATTTGCAAAGCAAATCCCTCGGATTGCCCTTTGCCCCTGATCATTTCACATAGAATATTGAACAGAATGTCTGACCAGTTTATGTTGATCTTGGAGGCAATACAAGCCATGTATTGAAATTTCTCCAGCGTCACTTTGTCGTAAGATCCAGCCTTGGCCAGAAGATTCTTGGCCACGATATTAGTCAGTAGCCTGAATGGAGCTTTGAGAGATGTCTTCTGGGCCGGCAGTTTGATCGGAGCATCAGTAGTTGAGAACTCCTTCAACCAATAAGAGCAGTTACCATCTGGAAGATCCGTGCATTTTGTCAAACCCCTGGAGGGCAGATCAAATGTGCTGGCGAAGAACTTCTGATTGAAGGAGTAGACCTCTGTCTTGATCAAGCATTTGATAGTCCCATGCTCGATTTGAGCGGTTGCGAAGAACTCCTTCAAAACAGGCAAATCGCAGATGGCGCTGCATTCCAGAAATTTCCTCAGTCCAGAGGCTTCAAGCATGGTGAAGACCTCAGTTATTCCTGCGTTGTTTGCCTTAACAACGGAATCAAAGTTGATGGCGAGGCAAGTCTTCTGGATCGACATGATATCTATAGATAAGAACTCGAGCAAAGAGTAAGCAAAAGCTTGAGAGTAATTCGATGGAGCGTTTAATACAATATGAAAGTTTTTAGCAAAGGTGAAAAATTGATATACGAGTGTAAAGAAGTATATATAGGAACCTATGGGCCATAGGGTGATGTCATGAAAAGTATTTTTGAAATTCAAAAAGTTTTGAAGAGCATAATCACGGCGCCCAATTAATGTCATTTGGTTCAAAGCACCAAGCTGCTAGTACGAAGCCTGTCAGAGACTAGTTAAAGGCGGATGATATGTCAATATTAATGGCAACGTAACAGCTGATCTATTAATGTCATATTGACAATCATTCCCCCTAAACACATGCATACTAAATTAAATCTACTAAGCCAAGAATATTTCGAAAATATGAAAACTTAGCGTCCGGTAGAGGCTTGGTGAATATGTCTGCTGCTTGCTGATCGGTAGAGATGTATTCCAGCCTAATTTCCTTCTTTAAGACATGATCTCGGATAAAGTGATGCCTGACATCAATGTGCTTTGTCCGAGAGTGCATCACTGGATTGTGAGTGATGGCTATGGCACTTGTATTGTCACAGTAGATTGGAGCTTCACTCGACCGAATCCCATAATCATTAAGCTGCTGTTGAATCCAGAGTATTTGAGCACAACAGCTGCCAGCAGCAAGGTATTCTGCTTCGGCGGTCGAGGTAGCAATTGATGTCTGCTTCTTACTTGACCACGAGATTAGTCTATCTCCAAGGAATTGACATGTGCCACTTGTACTTTTGCGATCAATTCTACAACCTGCATAATCTGCATCTGAATAGCCAATAAGATTAAGATTTGAATCTTTGGGATACCAAAGACCCACATTAGTAGTTCCTTTAATATATTTAAGTATTCGTTTGGTAGCAATGAAATGAGATTGCTTAGGTGCGGCTTGAAATCTAGCACATAAACAAACTGAATACATGATATCCGGTCGACTGGCAGTCAAATAGAGCAGTGAACCAATAAGGCCTCGATACATGGTTACCTCAACCGGAATTCCCCCTTCATCTTTATCAAGCTTAATTGATGTACTCATGGGGGTAGATACAGTTGAGCATTGTTCCATTCCAAACTTCTTTACCAATTCCTTGGCATACTTGGACTGATTGATGAATATTCCAGTTTCAAGTTGCTTTACTTGAAGTCCAAGAAAGAAGTTTAGCTCGCCCATCATGCTCATTTCAAACTTCTCCTTCATCAGTTTAGAGAACTTTGAGCACAACTTGGGGTTAGTTGACCCAAATATAATGTCATCAACATAAATTTGTACTAGTAACACATGATCACCTTTTACAAATTTAAACAGGGTCTTATCGACCGTTCCAATTTGGAAATCATGTTCCAGTAAAAATTTTAGCAAAGTGTCATACCAAGCACGCGGTGCTTGTTTTAATCCATAGAGAGCTTTGTCAAGTTTATAGATATATTGAGGATGAGTAGGATTGACAAAACCTGGTGGTTGTTCAACGTACACCTCTTCTTGAAGTAGACCATTGAGGAATGCAGACTTCACATCCATTTGATAAACTTTAAAATTCTTGAAGGCTGCATAAGCAAGAAAGATGCGGATTGCTTCTAGTCTTGCAACTGGCGCGAAAGATTCCTCAAAGTCTATGCCTTCTTCTTGTCTGAATCCTTGAGCAACAAGTCGAGCTTTGTTACGCACAACAGTGCCATGTTCATCGAGCTTGTTACGAAACACCCATCTAGTTCCAATCACATTTTGATTTTTCGGTCGAGGAACTAGATGCCAAACATTGTTGCGGGTGAATTGATTCAACTCTTCTTGCATAGCTTCAATCCAGCTGGCATCTGATAGAGCTTCATCTATTTTCTTGGGCTCTACCTGAGATATGAAAGCTGCATGCAAGAATTCATTAATCATTTGACCACGTGTTTTTCGAGGAGCAGAAGGGTCACCTATGACCAACCCAGGTGGATGATCTTTGTTCCACCTAAAATAATTCCCTAAAGGGTTGTCATCAATTGGTTGATGAACGTCCTCGTTTACTGGATCATCATTGGCTGGAGGATTGTTATCAACCGGTGGATCCACTTCTGGCCTTGTTTGATCACACCCGGTAGAGGGAACTGGATCATCCTTCTTTGGAGGATATAGATCACTGTCATTCTCTTCCTGTAGATTTGTGTTTTCCAGTCTGTGACTCAGATCATTTATGCTCCCTTGAGTTTGTTCTGTACATAGAGTAGATTCATCAAAAACAACATGAATGGTTTCCTCGACCGTTAGTGATCTTTGATTGAACACTCGATAAGCTCTGCTAACGGCTGAGTAACCAATAAAAGTTCCTTCGTCTGCTTTGGCATCGAAGGCTGTCAAATGGTTTTTGCCATTGTTGTGGATAAAGCATTTGCACCCAAAAATTTTGAAATAAGAAATGTCAGGTTTTGTGCCATTCCAGATCTCATATGGAGTTTTGTTAAATCGTTTATTAATCATAGATCTGTTTTGAGTATAGCAAGCTGTGTTAACTGCTTCTGCCCAAAGTCTTTGAGAAACATTTGAATCAGCAATCATAGTTCTGGCTGCTTCTTTTAAAGTACGGTTCCTTCTTTCAGCCACCCCATTTTGCTGTGGGGATCTAGCAGCTGACAACTCATGCTTGATTCCCTGATCATCTAGATAAGTCATAAGAGTGGTGTTTAAAAATTCAGTCCCTCTATCACTCCTGATTCTATCTATCACAGTAGATTGTTCATTTTGCAAGCGTTTAAAAAGCTTAATCAGGTGAGGTGCGGTTTGATCTTTTGAGGAGAGAAAGATGACCCAAGTAAATCGAGAAAAGTCATCTATAACAACAAGAGCATATCTCATTCCCCCTATGCTTCTTACTGGTATAGGACCAAATAGGTCCATGTGAAGTAAGTCTAAACATTTGGAAGAAGACATACACCCTTTATTTTTAAAAGTTGCTCTCACCTGCTTTCCTAGTTGACAAGCAGGACAAACTTTGTCTTTTATAAAATCTCCTTCGGGCAGACCAGAAACCAAATCATGCTTCCTCAAGTTAAAAATGGACTTAAAATTTAGATGATTTAACCGCTTATGCCACAACCAATGTTTATCATGATGAGCAGTAAGACAAGTGGGTGAAGAAATATGTGAGCAAGACCAGTTTACCTTGTAGGTGTTTAGGTCTCGTACACCGGTCATAAGAGTCTCACCTTTGTCATTTTTTATGAGGCAAGTGTGTTTGTGAAACTCGACCGAATGATCATTGTCACATAGTTGACTAATACTTATCAAATTATAGCATAGTTTGTCAACAAGTAACACATCTTTAATAATGATGTTACCATGGATGATCTTACCCTTACCCACGGTTTTACCTTTGGAGTTGTCTCCAAAGCTGATCTTTGGTCCTTTGCACAACACCACTTCTGTTAGAAGTTCTGGATTCCCTGTCATGTGTCGTGAGCAACCGCTATCTAAATACCAGGTAGTGTCCTTGATAGAAGTGGTTTTCTCGCCCGTTTGGACTTTTAGTACCTGCAAAGAGTGAAGAACTTTTGGTACCCATATCTAGTAGGGTCCAGGTCGGATTAGCCCTTTCGGGACCCACACCTGGAACACCCTTACAGGTTTGCCCGTGTGTGTGTCCAGAAATCTGTGCGGTTGATAGGCAGTAAATGTGTGTGCTTGTGAGGTTGCTGTGTGCTGCTTGCCTTTTTTATTTTCATCAGTTAGCATGTACCTCTTTTGAACTGGCCTGCAATTAAAGTACTGGTAAGGCTTCTCCTTTGACCATATTTTCTTAGAGTAGTTAGACTCATTCCATGGCCTTTTGAAATTAGATTGGTTTTCCTTTCTTCTTTCATTAGGTTTTGGTTTGATCCAAGTTCCTCTTTGATTAGAGGTCTGGGGATCCACATATCCCAGCCCTTTATGCTTAGAGCTTCGTTCGTTCGATACTTTCTGATTTTTGTCAAAGCTGCACTCATCGTGTTCATATATCGTGCTGGACCTGACAAATCTTATTTTGTTAAGATTGCCTTTGTCCAGGCTTGACTGAATACAGGATTCCATAGACTGTTCATTTGTTCCAAACCCTAGACCGGTTTTATCATGTACCGGTCTTTGGATTTCTTGAATCTTGTCAATGGTTACCGAAGATTTATTCCAAGCCTTAATGGTTTCAAGTAGTTTTTTATTTTCAATCAAGGTAGCTTGGAATACTCTTTTCAAGGTGTCGTTCTCAGTAGCCAGCAGACTTAGCTTGACCTTAAGACCATCAAGCTCTTTTTGCTGCATGCAGCTTGATTTGCTTGACTTATCTTTTAGATTAGCTCTTTCTGCCTTTACTTCCTCGAACTCCTTGGATAATGCTTTGTATTCATTAGCCATTTCGTGTAAAGCAGTAACTAAATCACTGTGAGTAAATTCAGGTGAGCCAAAGTCAAATACCTCCTCAGCTTCTTCTTCGATGTCGGCCATAAGGCATTCCACTTTTTCATCATCGCTGTCATCTGAAGAGCTTCCGGTATTGGAGTTGTCAGAGTCAGACTCAGCCCACTTGCTTTTGCTTTCATCTGCTACTAGAACCCTTTGGTCTTTTCCTTTTCTAAACGTCCTTTTATCCTCCTTACCCCTTCTTCTTTCGGAGAATTGCTTCTGATCATTGTTCTTAGGCTTGGTGCAGTCTGCAATGAAATGGCCTGGCTTTCCACAGTTAAAACAAGTAGGACCATCGTTTGTATGGTCCGATTTATGATAATTTTTAAATTTAGAATTGTTTTTACGCATAAATTTACCAAATTTCTTGACAAAGAGTGTCATGGCTTCATTGCTGATTTGCTCAGCTGATCTCTTTGGAGGTTCCTCGACCGGTGGACGTATCACGGTTGAGGTTAAGGCCTTGGTTGGTTGAGATGTGGATGGTTCATCTTCTGTTCTCATGTTGAGCTCGAACTCGTAGGCTTTGAGATCAGCAAAGAGATCATGCAGTTCAACCTTGCTCAAGTCTTTTGACTCTCTCATGGCCACTGTCTTGATCTCCCATTCTTTGGGCAGAGCTCTCATAACCTTCACAGCAATTTCTCGGTTAGTATAAGTTTTACCTAAAGCAGTAAGATCACAGATGATACTACTGAACCGTTCATCAAATTCAGCCATGGTTTCCCCTGGCTTCATTTTGGCGTTGTCATATTTTTGAATGGCCAGAGTGAGCTTGTTTTCCTTTGTCTGGTCATTCCCTTCACACAGCTGAGTGAGCTTCTCCCAAATCTCCTTTGCTGTGGAACATGACTTGATTTTGCTGAACATATTCTTGTCCAGTGTTTTGTATAGGATGTCCCGGGCCACATTGTCAAGATTGGCCTTCTTTTTGTCCTCAGTGGTCCACTCAGCTCTTGGTTTCTCAATCATTTGTCCTGCACCATCGGCTAGAGCTGGGTTGACCTTCATAATTTTGATAGGACCGTCTGTTATGACATATAGCATGTCATCATCCTGTGCTGCAAGATGTGCCTGCATGCGAATTTTCCAATCATCATACTCTTCTTTAGAAAACATAGGAATTCTGTTGAAAGAAGTCATGATTTGAAAACTTCAGATCAGCAGTTGAGAAAGGAACCCGCTTTGATACCACTTGTTGGGATCGGTTCAGAGGGTAGAGGGGGGGGGGTGAATACACTCTGAAACTTTTCTTTTTCTTCTTTAAAATGATCAAGTGAGGTTTAGTTCACTTAATCAGTTTTCTCAACTTCTAAAACGTTTTGAACAACTTAAATAGTGCGGAAATAGTTCAGAGGTTTTAGTGATGCAAAGTTTATAATGCAATGTATGAGCAGGATGTAAGATAAATGGCAGTAAATGCTAAAGCACGATTTTATGGAAGTTCGAAGGCTTAATCCTTCTACGTCTCCCCTTCTTCCACTTAGGAAGGAATTCACTAGAAGACTTTGGTTATTACAACGTCTTGTAATACACCCACTTCAGACTTAGGACTTATCCAATGCCTAATCCGAAACTCCTAGATTTACACAGATAAGATTCTCAGTTCTTATCAGACTGGTGGAAGCTTTCAGAGCAGCTTCAAGTCTCTTCAACACTGAGTATAGTTGAGTTGAGCTTCTCAGACTGCAGAGCGGTCGAGAGGCTTGAAAACCCTAGAATGATCCTTGACGATCAGATATGTGAACTGTAGGCGAGGGTTTATTTGAGCAGCAGATGATTGATCTTGTAAGTGTGCTCAAGTATATCAGATGAGGACTTCTGATATTAGTCAAGTGATTGAAATTTTTCTGAGTTGCTTGTCTCTCTTCGTTGTCTCGTATCACTTGTTGTTGTTGTTTGAGCAATCTTCCCTTTATATAGGTCAATCATCAACGTCTTTATTTTGAACGTTCTGATGCTGCATTGAATGCACATTTAATGCTCATAAATGCATTGATGATTCTGCATGAGGATCGTACACTGCAGACAACTTCCAGGGTCCAAAACTGGAATAAACGGTCGAATGCTTTATCTGCAGTCATTCTGTGTTTTTGCCATTTTGGTACAACCTGTTGTCTTGATTTGCAGGAGTCAACAAATCTTCTGAAACGCCGGTTCTGCTTTTAATAAAAGATCCTGCAAAGAACATCTTGTCATAGGTACTTGTCTCGAGATATCTAGATAGGCAGTTGGCATTCTACCGGTAGAGATATTTGTCCTCTGCTGGTTTGAATAACCAGTCGATAAGCTTGTGACTTCAACCGGTCGAGAGATAAAGGCGGTTGACAAGCTTCCGGTAGATAGATTTATCCTCTGCTGGTCTTGATAGCCAGTTGATAGGCTTGTGACTTCAGCCGGTCGAGAGCAAAGGCGGTTGACAAGCTTTCGGTAGATAGATTTATCCTCTGCTGGTCTTGATAGCCAGTTGATAGGCTTGTGACTTCAGCCGGTCGAGAGCAAAGGCGGTTGACAAGCTTTCGGTAGAAGTTGTAGTAGGTTCCTGAAATACAATGGTTGGCAGCACATTCCTATACAATGAGTTGTTGTTTGTTATCACCAAAATATCGGATTCAACAGAGTACATATATTAGATATAGATAGATATAGATATAAATATAGATATAGATAATAATAGATAATATAATATATCTTAAATAAATGAATAGGCTTAATTAATTATGAATGACTAATATATAAAATGACATAAAACACATTAAAAATTATTGAAAATGACAACAATATTAAATATTAAATGAAATAAATAAGGATAAAATTAATTATATAATTTAAATTAAGAATTATTTTCTTAATTAATTAACTAAATAATAATGGTAAAAAACACGTGAATAGACTTAATTAATTATTATTGACTAATATATAAAAGGACATAAAACACATTAAAAATTATTGAAAAAAAATATATTAATGAGCTATATAAAATGAAATAAAACACACTAAAAATTATTGGAAATAACAAATATTAATGAGAAGAAACTTGAGTAAAGTCACAAAATAACATAAAATACATTAAAAATTATTGAAAATGACAAATATTAATGAGAGGACATTTGAATAAATTCACAATTCAACTCATATATTTATAATAGTAATAGATAATAGATAGATATAGATATATAATAGAATATGAGAGTAGACGAGAAAATGTTTGATTTTTGAAATGGAAGAATATGAAATGATATGTTAATCTTTAAAATAAGAAGTAAAAAATGGATAATGCTTAACATTTTTGTTGAATCCGATATTTTGGTGATAACAAACAACAACTCATCGTATAGGAATGTGCTGCCAACCATTGTATTTCAGGAATCTACTACAACTTCTACCGGAAGCTTGTCAACCGCCGTTGCTCTCGACCGGCTGAAGTCACAAGCCTATCGACTGGCTATCAAAACCAGCAGAGGATAAATCTATCTACCGGAAGCTTGTCAACCGCCTTTGTCTCTCGACCGATTGAAGTCACAAGCCTATCGACTGGCTATCAAAACCAGCAGAGGACAAATATCTCTACAGGTAGAATGCCAATTGCTTATTAGGATATCTCAAGACAAGTACCTGTGACAAGATGTTCCTTGCAAAGATCTTTTATTAAAAGCAGAACCGGCGTATCAGAAGATTTGTTGACTCCTGCAATCGAGACAACAGGTTGCACCAAAATGGCAAAAACACAGAATGACTACAGATAAAGCATTCGACCGTTTATTCCAGTTTTGGACCCTGGAAGTTGTCTGCAGTGTACGATCTTCATGCAGAATCATCAATGCATTTATGAGCATTAAATGTGCATTCAATGCAGCATCAGAACGTTCAAAATAAAGACGTTGATGATTGACCTATATAAAGGGAAGATTGCTCAAGAAACAAAGGGGGACAACGGTGAGAGACAAGCAATTCAGAAAAATCTCAATCAACTCAATCACTTGAATAATATCAGAAGTCCTCATCTGATATACTTGAGCACACTCACAAGATCATTCATCTGCTGCTCAAATAAACCCTCGCCTACAGTTCACATATCTGATCGTCAAGGATCATCCTAGGGTTTCCAAGCCTCTCGACCGCTCTACAGTCTGAGAAGCTCAACTCAACTATACTCAGTGTTGAAGAGACTTGAAGCTGCTCTGAAAGCTTCCACCAGTCTGATAAGAACTGAGAATCTTATCTGTGTAAATCTAGGAGTTTCGGATTAGGCATTGGATAAGTCCTAAGTCTGAAGTGGGTGTATTACAAGACGTTGTAATAACCAAAGTCTTCTAGTGAATTCCTTCCTAAGTGGAAGAAGGGGAGACGTAGAAGGATTAAGCCTTCGAACTTCCATAAAATCGTGCTTTACCCTTTACTGCCATTTATCTTACATCCTGCTCATACATTGCTTTATAAACTTTGCATCACTAAAACCTCTGAACTAGTTCCGCACTATTTAAGTTGTTCAAAACGTTTTAGAAGTTGAGAAAACAGATTAAGTGAACTAAACCTCACTTGATCATTCTAAAGAAGAAGAAGAAAAGTTTCAGAGTGTATTCACCCCCCCTCTACCCTCTGAACCGATCCCAACAAGTGGTATCAGAGCGGGTTCCTTTCTCAACTGTTGATCTAAAGTTTTAAAATCATGACTTCTTTCAACAGAATTCCTATGTTTTCTAAAGAAGAGTATGATGATTGGAAAATTCGCATGCAGGCACATCTTGCAGCACAGGATGATGACATGCTATATGTCATAACAGACGGTCCTATCAAAATTATTAAGGTCAACCCAGCTCTAGCCGATGGTGCAGGACAAATGATTGAGAAACCAAGAGCTGAGTGGACCACTGAGGACAAAAAGAAGGCCAATCTTGACAATGTGGCCCGGAACATCCTATACAAAACACTGGACAAGAATATGTTCAGCAAAATCAAGTCATGTTCCACAGCAAAGGAGATTTGGGAGAAGCTCACTCAGCTGTGTGAAGGGAATGACCAGACAAAGGAAAACAAGCTCACCTTGGCCATTCAAAAATATGACAACGCCAAAATGAAGCCAGGGGAAACCATGGCTGAATTTGATGAACGGTTCAGTAGTATCATTTGTGATCTTATTGCTTTAGGTAAAACTTATACTAACCGTGAAATTGCTGTGAAGGTTATGAGAGCTCTGCCCAAAGAATGGGAGATCAAGACAGTGGCCATGAGAGAGTCGAAAGACTTGAGCAAGGTTGAACTGCATGATCTCTTTGCAGATCTTAAAGCCTACGAGTTCGAGCTCAACATGAGAACAGAAGATGAACCATCTACCTCTCAACCAACCAAGGCCTTAACCTCAACCGTGATACGTCCACCGGTCGAGGAAGCTCCAAAGAGATCAGCTGAGCAAATCAGCAATGAAGCCATGACACTCTTTGTCAAGAAATTTGGTAAATTTATGCGTAAAAACAATTCTAATTTTAAAAATTATCATAAATCGGACCATACAAACGATGGTCCTACTTGTTTTAACTGTGGCAAGCCAGGCCATTTCATTGCAGAGTGTACCAAGCCTAAGAGCAATGATCAGAAGCAATTTTCTGAAAGAAGAAGGGGCAAGGAGGACAAGAGGACCCTTAGAAAAGGAAGAGACCAAAGGGTTCTAGTAGCAGATGAAAGCAAAAGCAAGTGGGCCGAGTCTGACTCCGACAACTCCAATACCGGAAGCTCTTCAGATGACAGCGATGATGAAAAGGTGGAATGCCTTATGGCCGACATCGAAGAAGAAGCTGAGGAGGTATTTGACTTTGGCTCACCTGAATTTACTCACAGTGATTTGGTTACTGCTTTACACGAAATGGCTAATGAATACAAAGCATTATCCAAGGAGTTCGAGGAAGTAAAGGCAGAAAGAGCTGACCTAAAAGATAAGTCAAGCGAATCAAGCTGCATGCAGCAAAAAGAGCTTGATGGTCTTAAGGTCAAGCTAAGTCTGCTGGCTACTGAGAACGACACCTTGAAAAGAGTATTCCAAGCTACCTTGATTGAGAATAAAAAACTACTTGAAACCATTAAGGCTTGGAATAAATCTTCTGTAACCATTGACAAGATTCAAGAAATCCAAAGACCGGTACATGATAAGACCGGTCTAGGGTTTGGAACAAATGAACAGTCTATGGAGTCCTGTATTCAGTCAAGCCTGGACAAAGGCAATCTTAACAAAATAAGATTTGTCAGGGCCAGCACGATATATGAACACGATAAGTGCAGCTTTGACAAAAATCAGAAAGTATCTAACGAACGAAGTTCTAAGCATAGAGGGCTGGGATATGTGGATCCCCAGATCTCTAATCAAAGAGGAACCTGGATCAAACCTAAACCTAATGAAAGAAGAAAGGGAAACCAATCTAATTTCAAAAGGCCATGGAATGAGCCTAACTACTCTAAGAAAAGATGGTCAAAGGAGAAGCCTTACCAGTACTTTAATTGCAGGCCAGTTCAAAAGAGGTACAGGCTAACTGATAAAAATCAAAAAGGCAAGCAGCACACAGCAACCTCACAAGCACACACATTTACTGCCTATCGACCGCACAGATTTCTGGACACACACACGGGCAAACCTGTAAGGGTGTTCCAGGTGTGGGTCCCGAAAGGGCTAATCCGACCTGGACCCTACTAGATATGGGTACCAAAAGTTCTTCACCCTTTGCAGGTACTAAAAGTCCAAACAGGCGAGAAAACCACTTCTATCAAGGACACTACCTGGTATTTAGATAGCGGTTGCTCACGACACATGACAGGGAATCCAGAACTTCTAACAGAAGTGGTGTTGTGCAAAGGACCAAAGATCAGCTTTGGAGACAACTCCAAAGGTAAAACCGTGGGTAAGGGTAAGATTATCAATGGTAACATCATTATTAAAGATGTGTTACTTGTTGACAAACTATGCTATAATTTGATAAGTATTAGTCAACTATGTGACAATGATCATTCGGTCGAGTTTCACAAACACACTTGCCTCATAAAAAATGACAAAGGTGAGACTCTTATGACCGGTGTACGAGACCTAAACACCTACAAGGTAAACTGGTCTTGCTCACATATTTCTTCACCTACTTGTCTTACTGCTCATCATGATAAACATTGGCTGTGGCATAAGCGATTAAATCATCTAAATTTTAAGTCCATTTCTAACTTGAGGAAGCATGATTTGGTTTCTGGACTGTCCGAAGGAGATTTTATAAAAGACAAAGTTTGTCCTGCTTGTCAACTAGGAAAGCAGGTGAGAGCAACTTTTAAAAATAAAGGGTGTATGTCTTCTTCCAAATGTTTAGACTTACTTCACATGGACCTATTTGGTCCTATACCAGTAAGAAGCTTAGGGGAAATGAGATATGCTCTTGTTGTTATAGATGACTTTTCTCGATTTACTTGGGTCATCTTTCTCTCTTCAAAAGATCAAACTGCACCTCACCTGATTAAGCTTTTTAAACGCTTGCAAAATGAACAATCTACTGTGATAGATAGGATCAGGAGTGATAGAGGGACTGAATTTTTAAACACCACTCTTATGACTTATCTAGATGATCAGGGAATCAAGCATGAGTTGTCAGCTGCTAGATCCCCACAGCAAAATGGGGTGGCTGAAAGAAGGAACCGTACTTTAAAAGAAGCAGCCAGAACTATGATTGCTGATTCAAATGTTTCTCAAAGGCTTTGGGCAGAAGCAGTTAACACAGCTTGCTATACTCAAAACAGATCTATGATTAATAAACGATTTAACAAAACTCCATATGAGATCTGGAATGGCACAAAACCTGATATTTCATACTTCAAAATTTTTGGGTGCAAATGCTTTATCCATAACAATGGCAAAAACCATTTGACAGCCTTCGATGCCAAAGCAGACGAAGGAACTTTTATTGGTTACTCAGCCGTTAGCAGAGCTTATCGAGTGTTCAATCAAAGATCACTAACGGTCGAGGAAACCATTCATGTTATTTTTGATGAATCTACTCTTTGTACAGAACAAACTCAAGGGAGCATAAATGATCTGAGTCACAGATTGGAAAACACAAATCTACAGGAAGAGAGTGACAGTGATCTATATCCTCCAAAGAAGGATGATCCAGCTCCCTCTACCGTTTGTGATCAAACAAGGCCAGAAGTGGATCCACCGGTTGATAACAATCCTCCAGCCAATGATGATCCAGTAAACGAGGACGTTCATCAACCAATTGATGACAACCCTTTAGGAAATTATTTTAGGTGGAACAAAAATCATCCACCTGGGTTGGTCATAGGTGACCCTTCTGCTCCTCGAAAAACACGTGGTCAAATGATTAATGAATTCTTGCATGCAGCTTTCATATCTCAGGTAGAGCCCAAGAAGATAGATGAAGCCCTATCAGATGCCAGCTGGATCGAGGCAATGCAAGAAGAACTGAATCAATTCACCCGCAACAATGTTTGGCATCTAGTTCCTCGACCGGAAAATCAAAATGTGATTGGAACTAGATGGGTGTTTCGTAACAAGCTCGATGAACATGGCACTGTTGTGCGTAACAAAGCTCGACTTGTTGCCCAAGGATTTAGACAAGAAGAAGGCATAGACTTTGAGGAATCCTTCGCGCCAGTTGCAAGACTAGAAGCAATCCGCATCTTTCTTGCTTATGCAGCCTTCAAAAATTTTAAAGTTTATCAAATGGATGTCAAGTCTGCATTCCTCAATGGTCTACTTCAAGAAGAGGTGTATGTTGAACAACCACCAGGTTTTGTCAATCCTACTCATCCTCAATATATCTATAAACTTGACAAAGCTCTTTATGGATTAAAACAAGCACCACGTGCTTGGTATGACATATTACTAAAATTTTTACTGGAACATGATTTCCAAATTGGAACGGTCGATAAGACCCTGTTTAAATTTGTAAAAGGTGATCATGTGTTACTAGTACAAATTTATGTTGATGACATTATATTTGGGTCAACTAACCCCAAGTTGTGCTCAAAGTTCTCTAAGCTGATGCAGGAGAAGTTTGAAATGAGCATGATGGGCGAGCTAAACTTCTTTCTTGGACTTCAAGTGAAGCAACTTGAAACTGGAATATTTATCAATCAGTCCAAGTATGCCAAGGAATTGGTAAAGAAGTTTGGAATGGAACAATGCTCAACTGCATCTACCCCCATGAGTACATCAATCAAGCTTGATAAAGATGAAGGGGGAATTCCGGTCGAGGTAACCATGTATCGAGGCCTTATTGGCTCATTGCTTTATTTGACTGCCAGTCGACCGGATATTATGTATTCAGTCTGTCTATGTGCTAGATTTCAAGCAGCACCTAAGCAATCTCATTTCATTGCTGCCAAACGAATCATTAAATATATTAAAGGAACTACTAATGTGGGTCTTTGGTATCCCAAAGATTCAAATCTTAATCTTATTGGCTATTCAGATGCAGATTATGCAGGGTGTAGAATTGATCGCAAAAGTACAAGCGGCACATGTCAATTCCTTGGAGATAGACTGATTTCGTGGTCAAGTAAGAAGCAGACATCAATTGCTACCTCGACCGCCGAAGCAGAATACCTTGCTGCTGGCAGCTGTTGTGCTCAAATACTTTGGATTCAACAGCAGCTTAAGGATTATGGAATCCGGTCGAGTGAAGCTCCAATCTACTGTGACAATACAAGTGTCATAGCCATCACTCTCAATCCAGTGATGCACTCTAGGACAAAGCACATTGATGTCAGGCATCACTTTATCCGAGATCATGTCTTAAAGAAGGAAATCAGGCTGGAATACATCTCTACCGATCAGCAAGCAGCAGACATATTCACCAAGCCTCTACCGGACGCTAAGTTTTCATATTTTCGAAATATTCTTGGCTTAGTAGATCTGAGTTAGTATGCATGTTTTTAGGGGGAATGGTTGCCATTATGCCATTAATAGCTTAGCTTTTACATTGCCATAAATAGTGGCATATCATCCGCCTTAAACTAGTGTCTGACAGGCTTAGTACTAGCAGCCTTGTGCTTTGAACCAGTTGACATTAATTGGGCGCGGTGATTATTCTCCTCAAAATTTTTTTGAATTTCAAAAACACTTGTTCATGACGTCACCCTATGGCCCATAGGTTCCTATATATACCTCTTTACACTCGTATATCAACCTTTCACATTTGCTAAAGCTTTCATATTGCACTAAACGCATCATCGAATTACTCTCTAGATTTTGCTTACTTTCTGCTCTAGTTCCTATTTACAGCTATCATGTCGATCCAGAAGACCTGCCTGACAATCAACTTTGACTCCGTGGTTAAGGCAAACAATGCAGGAATTACAGAGGTCTTCACCATGCTTGAAGCCTCTGGACTGAAGAAATTTCTGGAATGCAGTGCCATCTGCGATTTGCCTGTTTTGAAGGAGTTCTTCACTACCGCTCAAATCGAGCATGGGACTATCAAATGCGTGATCAAGACAGAAGTCTACTCTTTCAATCAGCAGTTCTTCGCTAGCACTTTTGATCTGCCCTCCAGGGGTTTGACAAAATGCACGGATCTTCCAGACGGTAACTGCTCTTACTGGTTGAAGGAGTTCTCAACCACTGATGCTCCAATCACACTGCCGGCCCAGAAGACATCTCTCAAAGCTCCATTCAGGCTCTTGACCAACATCGTAGCCAAGAATCTTCTGGCCAAGGCTGGTTCTTATGACAAAGTGACACTGGAGAAATTTCAATACATGGCGTGTATTGCCTCCAAGATCAACATAAACTGGTCAGACATTCTGTTCAATATTCTATGTGAAATGATCAGGGGCAAAGGGCAATCCGAGGGATTTGCTCTACAAATTTGCCACATTTTGAGCATCCTTGGAGTGGACTTCTCCAAAACTGAGCCTCTGCATCCCACCAAATGGCTCAACAAGTCCACGATTCTCAAATTCCTGAACAAAAAGGAGACTGCGGTCGACACCTTGCCCGCTACCGCAAAGATTATTGCTATCCCACAACCGCTTTCAACGGTTCCGGTCGTGGCCAAACCAGCCGACACCAAAAAGTCTGCCAAGCGCCAACTGATCATCGAATCTGACTCTGAAGACGAATCACGTGAGAATGTTCCACTGATTCAAGCTTTCAGCAAATCATCTCCTTCTCTATCCAAAGCAGCTGTGTCATCTACGTCTGCAGGCGAGAAGAAGAGGCAGCACAAGAAGCTAAAGTCTCTGTCTGGCCTTGCTCCTACCCTGCCAACGGTCGAGACCACTACCGCTGCTGCTTCTACTGCTCCTCATCCTACAAAGGGTGTGACAATCCGGGAAGGTGCCTTATCAGCTCCTAAGGTCACTGATCCCAAAGACAAAGGGAAAGGTGTGATGATCTACACACCCAAGGCTCAACCAGCAGCTACGATAGAGCTCAATCTGATCATCTCACACGTCCTCCGCACTGTCAAGCGTCACCTACAACGCTTTGACAGATGGCATCACTCCCGCACACACCTGACTCTGGCTCAAATATTTCCTAAATGGAAATCTCTAAACGTCATTGAGCAGAAGATGCTTCTATTTGCTGATACTGAAGATATCGTGGAGGCTCTGGGAAGAAGACAGCTCATAGACTTGAAGCTTCGAGGAAGCCTGCTATCTCTGCTAATTAATGAGCGTGTCAAGAATTTCAAATCCAAGAGTCCTACCGCTGCCGATGACTTTGTGATTTTGACTGGACTACAGGATAGTCTACGTCAAATCACTCAACTACTTCAGCACTTCCAAGCTCTCAACAATGTCAAAACACCAGCTTCAGCAGCCTGTTTACAAGCTTATGTGCTGGAAGGACAAGTGATGATGAAGACCTTTCTCACTCAAGATCAGGGTGAAGAAGACGTCTATGCTTTTTCTTCTTCAGATGGGATTCTGACCGATCTCATCACTGCCGACCTATTTCAATCATCTGCTCTAAAATCGAGTGTGGTAGCCTCTTCATCGGTCGACCCCTCCTCCACCGTAGTCCAAGCAGTCACTCAACCGGAAGTAGTTGTGATTGCTCACTCCTCTCCAGTGACGACCGCTCACACCTCTCCCAGTCGTCCACAAGATGTTTTAGAAATGGTAGCACAAGAGATACCTGTCACCTCTGTGACAGAGGCTCCTTGCAGTAGTGCAGCAATAGTGCCCCCAATGGAGACGCCAAGCACTATTGTATCACCTGCATCTCCAGTACAACAAGTGACTGATGCTGATCAAGCACATCAACCGTCTCCATCCACTGAAAAGTTTATGGAAGATCTCATTATGGATGAACCAAGTGCTGATCCTGATACTCCACCAACCATATTGGCTGCAGTCGAGACTATTACATCTCCAACTGTACCATTATTAGAGGGTCCATCATCTAGCTCTCCAGCCAGATCACCATCACTACATCATCGTGAGTCAAGCCCGGTTTCACCAAGAAATGACCAACAAGGGCAAATGCTTCAGACTGATGATTCTTTGATTGACGCCATGGCCGCAGCTCTAGATCATACCTTGATTAATAGGCTACATGAGCTCACGCAAACGGTTAGGTCCTTCTCTCAAGATATCACTAACTCCTCCTTCTCCGTTGATAATTCACGCCAGACGATGATTCGGCATTTCGAGACCGTGTCTCGAGACCTTGCTCGTATGACCACAGAGATCACTAATCATCATCGCACTCAAATCAACACGCTCTCTACCGTCTCTGAACAAGTTGTCCGATCCGAAAATCGCCTTCACAAGCAGTTGAATGATCGGATGGACACTATGCAAGCTACTCTACTTGCTCAACTCAATGCAAAGATTGACAATATGCAATCCTGCCTTGGCACTCAACTCACTGAGATCATCGTTCGACTCAACCAAGGTGATGCCAAAAAGGGGGAAGAAGAGCAACGTAGAGCAGCAGAGGCAAGAAGACGAGAAGAAGAGTCCAGAAGAAAGGAAGAAGCCGACAGAAGAAGAAGAGAAGGCGACAGGTCAGGCGATAGGTCGGGAGGAGCCAGTTGGTTCAAAAGATGAACAATCTTCACTTATCTTAGCTGCATCTCATTTTGACTTTCTTCTGTAGGTGTAATAAAAATGTTTATTGTACTTAATGAAATTCATTCTCTCAATGAAGTTCATTGTACTGCTTTCATATTGTTCTTGGGGCACTTAAGTTTTGTCATCACCAAAAAGGGGGAAATTGTTGAATCCGATATTTTGGTGATAACAAACAACAACTCATCGTATAGGAATGTGCTGCCAACCATTGTATTTCAGGAATCTATTACAACTTCTACCGGAAGCTTGTCAACCGCCGTTGCTCTCGACCGGCTGAAGTCACAAGCCTATCGACTGGCTATCAAAACCAGCAGAGGATAAATCTATCTACCGGAAGCTTGTCAACCGCCTTTGTCTCTCGACCGATTGAAGTCACAAGCCTATCGACTGGCTATCAAAACCAGCAGAGGACAAATATCTCTACAGGTAGAATGCCAATTGCTTATTAGGATATCTCAAGACAAGTACCTGTGACAAGATGTTCCTTGCAAAGATCTTTTATTAAAAGCAGAACCGGCGTATCAGAAGATTTGTTGACTCCTGCAATCGAGACAACAGGTTGCACCAAAATGGCAAAAACACAGAATGACTACAGATAAAGCATTCGACCGTTTATTCCAGTTTTGGACCCTGGAAGTTGTCTGCAGTGTACGATCTTCATGCAGAATCATCAATGCATTTATGAGCATTAAATGTGCATTCAATGCAGCATCAGAACGTTCAAAATAAAGACGTTGATGATTGACCTATATAAAGGGAAGATTGCTCAAGAAACAAAGGGGGACAACGGTGAGAGACAAGAAATTCAGAAAAATCTCAATCAACTCAATCACTTGAATAATATCAGAAGTCCTCATCTGATATACTTGAGCACACTCACAAGATCATTCATCTGCTGCTCAAATAAACCCTCGCCTACAGTTCACATATCTGATCGTCAAGGATCATCCTAGGGTTTCCAAGCCTCTCGACCGCTCTACAGTCTGAGAAGCTCAACTCAACTATACTCAGTGTTGAAGAGACTTGAAGCTGCTCTGAAAGCTTCCACCAGTCTGATAAGAACTGAGAATCTTATCTGTGTAAATCTAGGAGTTTCGGATTAGGCATTGGATAAGTCCTAAGTCTGAAGTGGGTGTATTACAAGACGTTGTAATAACCAAAGTCTTCTAATGAATTTCTTCCTAAGTGGAAGAAGGGGAGACGTAGAAGGATTAAGCCTTCGAACTTTCATAAAATCGTGCTTTAGCCTTTACTGCCATTTATCTTACATCCTGCTCATACATTGCTTTATAAACTTTGCATCACTAAAACCTCTGAACTAGTTCCGCACTATTTAAGTTGTTCAAAACGTTTTAGAAGTTGAGAAAACAGATTAAGTGAACTAAACCTCACTTGATCATTCTAAAGAAGAAGAAGAAAAGTTTCAGAGTGTATTCACCCCCCCTCTACCCTCTGAACCGATCCCAACAATTTTTTTAGGGTAAATAACATTTTTTTTATATACGAGACTCTTGTTGTTAGGCAATCATTGCGTCCCAAGAAGTTCTCACCAATTTCGTACCTGTCACGTTCGCAATTTTTTGTGGTAAATAGGTGTATTACAGATTCATCAGAGCATGTACAAGGATGTGAGAAAATTGGTGTGGTCAAGTTGACAACTCAATCGCATGATGATGTCAGCGTTGATAACTTCATTGTGTGTTTCTACAATGGTGTGGTGATGTTGTAATGATGATGTTGAAATATTAATTTTTTAATATATTAAATAATGTTTTTAAAACATAATAAAATACACAAATTTATAACAAATCAAAAATAAACTTAATTAAATTTAAAATTACATTAAAAATGCACATAAATATAAAAAATAAAAAAATATTTTTTAAAACAAAAAAAATAATTTTAAAAGCATACATAATATTTCAAAATAAAAAAAACATGAAAAAAATACACATGAATTAAACTTGACAAAAGTAAATTTAAAAAAGTATAGTCGTTGACCTTTTTAAATATTTTTATTAATTATTCTTAAATTTTTTGATTTTTTTACAATTTATTTTATTTATTTTTAAAAAATAATGGTGGGCCCCGCGTGAAAAAAAAATTAAAAAAAAAAAGACAAACAATAATGGTGGGCCCCGCATAAAAAAAATTAAAAAAAAAAGATGGGAGGGCTTGACTGCGCGGAATCCACCTACATGACCGCACGCGGAAACTTCCGCGTGCGGTTTCCTCGCCCCATGGAGGGGGCGAGGAAAAAAAGGGGCGATCAAGTTGGACTTGACCGCCCAACTTGATCGCCCCTTAGGGATGCTCTCACAATTATCATAATATATACATAACTTAACAAATGTGTGGATTTTAAACTCACTCACTATAAATTTCAAGGAGTTAAATAATAATATAATATATATATATATATATATAATTTATTTAATTAAATAAACTTTGTTTGATCATGATTTTGAAATATAACCTTCTGAATTTTTTTTTTGTTTTTGCATTTTCTTTGTATTTGAAGGTCATTTTGCAAAATGTTTTTTTGAAGGAATGTCATAAATCAAAAAAATTGGTTGACCAAGGTTATTTTTCAAATTCTCCCGATTTGAGGCTAAGAATTTCAAGTTTTCAACGTTATGATCATTTGTTTGTTCGGGCAGATTGATTTGACAATGTATTTTAAATCAATAAATCATCAACTAAATTTCTTTGGATCAACAGTTGATTTCAAATCAATTTAATTGTGAATTCATTTCAAAGCATTCAAATACTTCTTCCAATAGATAAATAAATATTTGCCTTTAGATGCATTTTGAAGTGTGCTCCATGGGCAGCATGCAAATTTTCGAATAAATTGACAACAAAAATTAGATTATATGTGGATTGATTAATTTAAATTCGTGATTTTAAATTCGTTAGATTTGTTCATGTTGATATAACTCAAATGAACAACATGATTATATATTGTTAAGTTGGATTACATACTTCAATCTGTCGGTTGATTGGCTCAAGTTTAGAGCGTGCACAAGAAGCTGTGGAGTGCTGTTGCATGGAATAAAAGGACCGCAACAAACCACTCAACTAACCAAGAATCAGTTATAATATGATATAACTGAAGCATGCAAAAGAGATCTGATGAGTATGCGATCATTCCATACTAAGAGAGTTGCTGCATATGAATAGGGGTTTGTGTGAGTGCTTTGAGAGTTCATATACATGTATGTGCGATCACCAGAAGTGATCGAAGTTCATTGTAATCGTATATACTTCTTGATTCCATATTGGTGATAGTGGATTTGAGCCTTGAGCAAGTGGATGTAGGATTATGATTGAATCCGAACCACTATAATCTTGTGTGTTCTTACTCTAATTTTCTTTCAATTGCATGCTTTCATATTGCTGTGTTTTTGCGTAAATTGTGATCATCTCAAAATAAGTCAATAAAATCGTTTTGGACCTTGAGAACATAGAGATTAAAATTGAAGACGAGGATCAAGCTCTGTTGTTACTGCGTTCACTTCCTGATGTATATGATAATCTGAGAGATACCATGATCTATGTTAAAGAGACCCTGACATTGGAGGAAGTCCACTCTGCACTGATGTCTAAAGAATTGAATAAGAAGGCTGGAGTCCATGGTAATGATCAGAGTGAAGGACTTTATGTCAGGGGAAGATCAGATAAACAGGAATTCAAACCAAGGTACAAGTCTCGATCAAAGTCAAGAACCAAATTCCACAGGAGATGTTTCACCTGTAATAAAGAGGGGCACTTCAGAAAAGATTGCCCTGAGAAGAATAAGAAACACACAAAAAAGGAGTCAGGGTCAGGGGATGCAGCAGTAGCTGAGGATGGCTATTAGAGTGTTGATGTTCTGCTAGTGACTACTGATAAGTCTGAGCAAGAATGGATTCTAGACTCTGGATGCTCATTCCACATGACTCCATGTAAAGAGTGGTTCAGTAGCTTTACTAAAATCGAAGGTGGAAAAGTTCTGATGGGAAATAATGTGGCGTGTCAGATAGAGGGCATTGGATCTGTCAAGCTTAAGTTGAACAATGGTACTGTTAAAACTCTATCTGAGGTAAGGTTTGTACCAGGATTGAAACGAAACTTAATATCACTTGGTATGCTAGACCAGAAGGGGTATGAATTCAGAGCCAAAGATGGAATCCTTAACATCACAAAGGGTGTGATGCTGGTTATGAAAGGATTGAGACATAATGGTTTATATGTGCTGGAAGGCAAACCATGTATTGAACAAAGTGCCCTGAGTGTAGAAGAAAACAAAGATAGAACCAAGTTATGGCACAGTAGGCTAGGACACATCAGTGAAAGGGGAATGGTTGAGTTAAACAAGCAAGGAGCATTTGGTAAGGACCAAATAAGCAAACTGGATTTCTGTGAACATTGTGTACTGGGGAAACAGACTAGAGTCAAATTTAAAAGAGCTGAGAACAGGATCAAAGGTACATTGGATTATGTACACTCAGATGTATGGGGGCCTGCAAGAAATCAGACACATGGAGGCTCTAGATACTTCATAACATTCATAGATGATTATTCTAGGAGAGTGTGGTTGTACACAATGAAACACAAGAATGAGGCCCTACAGAAGTTCATTGATTGGAAAACATTGGTTGAGAACCAGACAAGCAAGAAGATAAAGAGGCTAAGGACAGATAATGGTTTGGAATACCTCAACCATGAGTTCACTGACTTGTGTAAAAGAGCAGGAATTGCTAGACACTTCACTGTACGGCATACCCCACAGAAAAATGATCTAGCTAAAAGAATGAACAGGACTTTGCTAGAAAGGGTGAGATGCATGCTCTCAAATGCAAAGCTTGACCCAAAGTTTTGGGGAGAAGCTGTCACTACAGCATGCTATCTCATTAACAGGTGTCCTTCAACAGCATTGAATTTCAAGACGCCCATTGAGGTTTGGTTAGGGAAACCAGCAGATTACCAAGCACTAAGAGTTTTTGGATGCACTGCTTATATACATGTGAATGAAGGTAAGCTTGCACCGAGAGCAAGGAAGTCTACATTCCTTGGATATCCAGAAGGAACCAAAGGATATAGAGTTTGGATTTCAGAAAATGGGTATGGTAAGGCTGTGATCAGTAGGGACATTACTTTCATTGAAGATGATATGTTAAGAAACACACCCTTGGAAAAGGAAGCAGTCCTGGATGATCATTCTAGCAAGGATGATTACATTATGGTGGAGTCACATGAAGAAAATTATCCTTAGCATAAACAACAGATTCGAAATACAGAATAAGATGCCATTGATCACTCAAAAGGTGATCTTGATTTGAAAGATTACAGTCTTGCAAAAGACAGAGAAAGAAGAATTATCAAAACGCCTGTTAAATATGGATATGCAGACTTGATATCATATGCTCTTAATGTATCAGAAACTTTGAGTGACAATGAACCAAATAACTACAAAGAAGCTATGAGTTCCAAGCATAAGCAGCAATGGATGCAAGCCATGCTTGAGGAGATTGGTTCACTCAAAAGGAATGATACATGGAAATTGGTGGAACTACCTAAAAACAGAAAGGTAGTAGGAAGCAGATGGATATTCAAAATAAAACAAGGCATCCCAGGAATTGAAAATACCAGATTCAAGGCTAGATTAGTAGCCAAAGGATTTACTCAAAGAGAGGGTATCGATTTTAATGAGGTATTTTCACCTGTTGTTAAGCATACATCCATAAGAATTCTGTTGGCATTGACAACAACAATGAATATGGAATTGGAACAGATGGATGTGAGAACTGCATTCTTACATGGCAGTCTAGATGAAACTATTTTCATGAAACATCCCGAGGGATTTGTGATACCAGGCCAGGAAAACAAAGTGTGTTTGTTGCAGAAGTCACTGTATGGTTTGAAACAATCATCAAGGCAGTGGTACAAGCGTTTTGACAATTTCATGATTTGCAATGCTTTTGAAAGAAGCAAATATGACAGCTGTGTGTACTACAAGAAGGACCCTTCCAGCCACACCATCTTTCTCTTACTCTATGTTGATGATATGCTCATAGCATGTGAAAATATGAATGAGATTGTGAAGCTCAAGGACAAACTCAAATCAGAGTTTGAGATGAAGGATCTTGGTCCAGCAAAGATGATACTAGGTATGCAAATCATTAGAGACAGAAGCAAGAAGCTGATGTATATATCACAAGCCAATTACTTAAAGAGAGTTGTGGCTAAGTTTGGAATGGAAAACTCCAAGTCTGTTGTGACACCATTGGCTTCATACTTTAAACTATCCAAAGATCAATGTCCAGAAGGGCCTAATGAGCATTCCTGTATGAAACAAGTGCCTTACTCAAATGCTACAGGGAGCTTAATGTATGCTATGGTTTGTACCAGGCCGGACATAGCTTATGCCATTAGCTTGGTGAGCAGATTTATGAGTCAACCAGGCAAGATTCATTGGGAAGCTGTGAAATGGATATTGAGATACATAAAAGGAAGTACATCCACTGGATTGGTGTATGGAGGAATGGATAATGTTGAGATGGGGCTAGTTGGTTATGTTGATGCTGACTATGCTGCTGATATTGATAGAAGAAGATCAATAAGCGGATATACATTCACTTTCAATGAATGTGCAATAAGTTGGAAATCAACATTACAAGCCATATTGGCCTTATCCATCACAGAGGCCGAGTATGTTGCAATTACTGAGGCAGCAGAAGAAGGGATTTGGCTCAAAGGAATCTTGACAGAACTGATGTCAGACAAGGTGGGAGTCAAGATTTACACTAATAGCCAAAGTGCCCTGCATTTGACCAAGAATCTCATGCATCATGAAAGAACTAAGCATATTGATATCAGGTTGCACTTCATAAGGGATCTGGTGGAGCTTGGAGAGGTTGATATCAAGAAGATAGCTACTGAAGACAACCCGGCAGATATGCTTACCAAGCCTGTTCCGAGTGTTAAGTTTCAACATTGCCTTGACATAGTAAGTGTTGGACAAATTAAAGACGTTCCTTAGCTTCTGGAGATTGGCCCAAGGTTCATATGAATCCAAGGTGGAGATATTGTTAAGTTGGATTACATATTTCAATCTGTCAGTTGATTGGCTCAAGGTTAAAGCGTGCACAAGAAGCTGTGGAGTGATGTTGCATGGAATAAAAAGACCGCAACAAACCACTCAACTAACCAAGAATCAGTTATAATATGATATAACTGGAGCATGCAAAAGAGATCTGATGAGTATGCGATCATTCTATACTAAGCGAGTTGCTGCATATGAATAGGGGTTTGTGTGAGTGCTTTGAGAGTTCATATACATGTATGTGTGATCACCAGAAGAGATCGAAGTTCATTGTAATCGTATATACTTCTTGATTTCATATTGGTGATAATGGATTTGAGCCTTGAGCAAGTGGATGTAGGATTATGATTGAATCCGAACCACTATAATCTTGTGTGTTCTTACTCTAATTTTCTTTCAATTGCATGCTTTCATATTGCTGTGTTTTTGCATAAATTGTGATCATCTCAAAATAAGTCGATCAAAGACTGATAAGATCATAACATATATGACTAACGATATTACAAATCAAACTTAAATCTGACATGTCAATTGTCATGGACAAAATCCACTTAGATATTCACGTCTTTTGTGATGCAGTTGTCATTACAATGACGTATCTCAAAACTATGCAAAACCATTTGCAATTTCATTTAAAATATGTTGTTAGAAGTAATCAGATTCATTGATATATATATTTTAATAATATTGAATGACTGTCAAAATCAACAATTTAAAGTGGTCACATTCATGCATTTAATAATAGCATGAATTGCGACAAAATTATACAATTCATCAAAGTCGACAATTATTGTATGATTTGCTTATAAAAATCACTTCACGTTCTTTTTGCAGTAGTTAAGATTATTCTAGGTAATTTTGAACTTTATATTGCTGAAGTTTTTGTAGTTCTTCAAGAACGTAATGTCGCAACACAATATGCGAATACAAATTTGGCGGAGGAAATCGATGCGATAACTCGTATCTGCGAGCACCAGAGTTTCATTTGATCAAATAAATTCGTGCATGTAGAAATCATAATGGAGTTTTGATTCAACATTGTATGCGAAATGCGAAAGAGTCATTTTTTGCCAATACATGCTCTTTCTACTAATCATAATGTTGAATTTTTTGATTCGTTGCCTCAATATATAAGTGTATTGTAAACACAGGGGAAAAAAGTAGGAGAAAGAAAGTGATATTGTAAACAAGGATCTCATTGTTGGGTGATAATGAAAACTCACATTTAAAAAACAAAAAATCACTTTCCGAATTCCTCAATTTTTTGAATATTTCTGAAATGGAAGTGAGAGAATTGAAAATGGACTCTTACCTCTATTGGGCTTAACTTTTTATTTTGCCTGAACAAAGTAAACGACTATGTGATTAGGGCTGGACTAGGATATCTACATTGCCCAAGACCAAGGCCACGATCAGTATTAATATCTTACATAGTTTCACGTTTCAATATTCATATCACGTAATTAGTTACTACCCAACGACACAGGCCCAAATCTTTAAACAATTCCATCGTTCTTGAACAAGGTTGTAAAAATGGGGAAGCACGACGAAACTTCACGATTAAGCTTCATAAGTTTAAGAGTGAATTGAGTACTTTTGATTTTTTATATAATTTTAATTATATTAAATTAATTAATAGAACAAATAACATATAAACTTAAAGATAGTAAGAATAATACATGAATTTTCAAGTTATAAAAAACATAAGTCTCAAAATGAGTAAAAAATTTTATGTTAGATCAAGCTTCATTGCTTAGTGGTAAATAAAGAAATATACGAGGAATATTTAATTTTGATTATTTTAAGGTTTTTTTTAATAAAAAAATATAAAAATTTATAATTTAAAAGTTAAAAACTATTAAAAAATAAAAATTAAACTTAAATATTATTTTTTAAAATTACATTTTCCACATTTTTTTGCGTTAAATATAATTAACCAAAGGGACGTTGGTCGCTTTTTTCACGCTTTTGCTCAAAAAGAAGCTTTTTGTTCATGCTTAATCCTAAGTCGAACCTTAACCGACGGTTTTTCGCGCTTTTTAGAACATTACTCTGCGTTGAATTTAATGAAATCAAACCTTTTGAAATGAAAACTTGTAATAAGAAAAAATATGTAATGAAAATAATTAACAACCTTATTGAATATCTACGAATATATATTTCTCAAAAAACGAAGTCCTAACAAATACAAAACATTTATTGGGCGAATGAAAATTTTTAATCTTTTAAGGGGTAATTATTTTAAAATCCCTAAACCTAAACATAAATTTCTCCTAACTCCCTACATTCAAATTTTTTAGTTTGCACTCCCTAGTGGTCCCCAATTTTGATTAAACAAGTATTCAACTAATCTTTTGTACTTTGGCGTTGTTTTACATATCGAACCAGTTCATGTCGTGAAGAACTATTGGTTGCGCAAGGTTTTCAGCCTATATACTTTATATTAGGGTCCAACATGCTTCCGTAAAGTAAATCAAAAAATTTAAATACCTCTTTGACCATAATGTCGTCGGGTCATACCTGCCGAGTTTTACGAAGTGCTCCTCACACTCCAACCACGTAGTCGCAACAGATGGTTTCTGCACAAGCTCCTTCAACGACACCCAGCACAGCCTTAATTCGTTTTCTATCTTAAGGCGTATGATATATAAATTTAATTATAAAATATGAACATGAAAGAACAAGAGACTTTAGAAAAATTATTCAGACATAATATTATTACATAAATCAACTCCTTTGAAGAGGAGAAGACAATTTGTTTAGCTACTCATAGTAGCCTCGTTCTTGAAATACATAAACGAAAACTTATTACAATAGAAAGAGAAATATTACAACAATTTTATTCGTAAGAAAACTGAAGGGAATGATCGATGTCTTCAGCTTCCTCAAATGCCTGTATTTATAGTTGTAGTTTCACTCGTTTCACCGAGAAATTTCAGGGAATCTTACAGTTGTCTTGTATTTCTTTATGCCATTATTGATGACATCTTTTACTCGTGGAGGAGGCCGCTGTCTTGAATTTTTTATGCCATTATTGATGGCATCTTTTACTAGTGGAGGAATCACATGTCTGCCACTTTCTTTTGGCTTTGTTCTCCTCACATGCCTGCTTTATTGTTGTCGGGGCATCTTTTGCTTTTGAAGTAGACCCCTGTGAAAACGCATCTTTGGTGGTCCTTGTCCACATTTTCTTGTCTCGGAAAAATCCTTTCGATCCGTTCGGGGTCTAAAGGTTTTTCCAAATTCTGGCTCCTTCTGATTTGGGCATTCTGGGCAGATATTCTCTGACCATCGTCCAATATGAGCCATGTTACAAAATTTTCGGCGAGTTTCTTTACTCCCCGGCAGCTTGTTGTTCCACAAAAGATTTTTCTTCTTTTCAAAGAGTTCTTTCGCAAATGCTGTAGTTTTTCCTGTCATTGTGTTCAACAGGAACGATCCGTTCACAGAATTTTGATAAAATTTGAATGGAAACTTGACTTTGTCCATCTCAGTAAGACAGACCCAAATACCCCATGCCCTTCTGGTTGAGATCTCATTTTCCCCGAAAGTGGACACCAAGGGTATTTCTTCAGTTTTAGGATCCTTGATAAATTTATGACTTTTATATCAGGTCTCCTCAGCTTGATAAAATGAAAGGGTTCGTGTGATCCTTTCACTGTTGGTACTGGAGCTGCACTGAAAAAATATAACTCAAGCACATTTCCTCTAGACAAATGATCATTATTTGCCCATGTTTCTTGGACTGCTTCCTGAATCCATTTTGGTAACTGTGATATCTCCAGAAAGCTTGGTAACGTTGTATAAACTGAGGCCAAAGCCCCAAATTCATACCGGAGTTTTACATCTTTAGGATTGACATTGTTTTTTAGCCAAATCCTTGGATATATTCCTGCAACATCAACCCTGCAAGTGTTCGGGTTGATTTCATTCCTTGTATTCAATTTCTCCCACTTCTGTTGATAAACCTGGAATGGAGAAATAATAGATGGATTAGTATCAATCTTAGATTTGCCCTTGTTAGTGTTGGGCCTAAGATTGATCTCTTCCTCTTTTACCCCAGAGGCGGAGGGTTGACTTGATGAGTTATCCTTATCAATTGTTTCTTCATCCAGATCATCAAAGGCTGATGATAGATTAGCTCTTGTTTCTTGAGTTTTAGATTCCTCAACATCTTGTTTCACAACCGGTGGTTGTATTTCTTGTTCTTGTAAAATCAATGGTTTTAGTATATCTTGTTTATGAGAAACCAATGGTTTCTCTATAGCCTTCACAATTGGCCCTTGAATAGCAGCCCATAGTTGTGTTTGAGTTTGCATACATCCTGTAATTCGATTAGATACTTTGATCCGATCAGCTTGTTGTAACCTTCCGGCCATTTCAGCATTAATGGCTAACTGGTTGAACTCGTTTTGAAGCAACCCAAGGTGTTCCCTGAGATGCCTCTGCATTTTCAGGATGGAATCCACGTCACTGCCTTCCATTTCTTGTTAAAAAATCTGCAAGAATATTTTCATGAGATTTAATAATAACAATATCAAAAATATAATTTTGACATAATGCTTGCCATCTTAATAATCTAACTTTCTCAGGTTTAGATTCAATCTTATTCTTTAGGAAAGCTTTTACCTGGGTGTTATCAACCTTTAGAGTGAATTTTTTAGCAAGTAAAAATAATGGCCATTTTTCAAAAGCCCTTTTAACTGCATAAAATTCCTTCTCGTTGATATGCCATCTAATGGCCTCAGATTCTGAAAAAAGACCGCTACAGTATCTGCATGGTATTTCTCCATCTGGAGTGATTTTGGTAAGGACTGCCGCCCACCAATCGTCGCTGGCATCCGTAAATAATACCAGATCATCTTCATCTATGGGTATAGCCATTTTTGGGAGATTCTTACATATCTCTTTTAATTGGTTTACCCCTTTAGTATGGTCATCGGTCCATATAAACCTAGCATCCTTTTTTAACAAAGGACTGAACACCTTTCTGTACATTGCTAGATTGCTAATGAACAACCCTGCAAAATTAACTACTCCAAGAAAACTCTTACTCCAAGAAAACTCTGGAGTTGTTTTACATCTTTGAGTGTATCTGGAAAATTCTTTACCTTTTCCACAATATGGGGTTGTAGAATTATTCCAGTTTCATCAATCTCAATACCGAGGAATTCAATTTTCCTTGTTGCTATGACTGCTTTCTTTTCAGATAACACCAGAAAATCTCTAAGTTTTTAACGTGTTCGTCTATATTTTTTGATGCTATAAGAATATCATCAATATAAACAAACATAAAGTTGAAATAATCTTTAAAAAGGTTATCCATCTTTCTTTGAAATATCTGGGGTGCATTAGCCAATCTCATAGGCATAACTTCCCAAATATAGTGTCCTTGTGGAGTAGAGAAGACTGTGAATTTCTTACTGCCTTCTTCCATTCTTATCTGGTAGAATTCAGACTTACAATCAAATTTTGAGAACACTCTAGCATTTCGTACACAACTAATTAGATGTTCTCTACTAGGTATGAAGTACCCGTCAAACTCCAGGATTTTATTAATACCTTGGTAGTTAATAACTAACCTGAGTTTTCCTTTTTTTATTTCACCATGATTTCTGACCAGAAAACCTGGGCTACTATATGGTTAAACTTCTTCTTTGATTAGACCAAGGTCCAAATGTTCCTTGATAATCATTCTCATATCCCTTTGATCTGTTATGTTCATCGGGATAGGCTTATATCTGACGAATTCATACTCTTTGCCTTCCTTTAAAGTAAGACTGGCTTTGAGCTGATTTCTATCCCACCATGCCAAAGGATGCTCATTATAACTTTCTTTGAGCCTCTTTTTGACATCTTCAAGGGATACCTTATTTTCTAACTCTATATCTCTATGATTTAGAGTTACCTTGAGAAGCTCCATATCCTCTGTTTGGAGTTCTTGTTCTGTTGTTATTTTCAACATGATTTCTTCAAACCTTCTTGGATCTTTCATTTTTGGGTGAAAAAGTTGTCCCTTATCACCACGCTGGCTACGAAATATTATCGGCAATTGTCGATAAAAAGCAACTTTGAGTCTTTGAACGATAATTTTATGATCACAAATTGTAGTGAACATAAGTCTTATTGACTCATTGTCTTGTGTGTACTTCTTAAACATTTGTAAGAAGTTATTTCCTAATAGGATATCAGCTCCTGTATCATGGAAATAGATTGGTGGTGTCTTTACCTTGTACCAAGGTGTCTGACCTGCTCCTCCTATAAGGATCTCTGCTTGTTTTATTCCTTTGCAAAGAATTAAAATTCTTCGAGAGAAATCTCGTCCAGCAATTTTTGGCAAATATTCTTCACATTTTTCAGGGAAGACTCCTCTTTTTGCTGTAAAAATTCCTGCTCCCGAATCAATATAAGCTGCAAAGTATTCAGCCTTATATTGTTCATACAACATCCCTATCGGAATGTATATGGAGAAAGGACTTGTTGTCATTTTTTAAAGGGATTACTAAATGGCCCTGCCATTTTTAACAGACTGTGTTGTAACTCAGTAATCCGCTTAAGACTATTCACCTTTAGTCTTCCTAAGGCTTCAGAAGGTAGAGTATGGTTACTCCTTTCTACCTCTTCAATGCGATCTAGTAAATCATGTTCATGACTTACTAATTTCAACAGCTGCTTCTTCCTCTGTTTGTAAACAGAGTTCTCGAATCTGATTAAGGGATTGTCCCTTATCCAATTCTCTTGGTTTTCCATTTCGTAGAATTCTTATTGAATCCTCCAAGTCTTTTATTTTGCCATGAACTCTATTCCTTTTTCAAGGCGTTTCCATGGTCCTCCAGAAACTCTAGGCCAAGAATGAGTTGATCCACTTCTTTTCCTGGAATTCCACATATTTGAACTTCCAATTCTCCAATATTTATCAATCCTTGGTAAGTTCCTTTTTCATGTTGTTCCAAATAGTAAATCGAGTTACAAGGGAACTGGTTCCGATGACTTGTAATATCGAATACTATTTTCACTTCTTTCCATCCTTCTGGAGATCTAAGTTTTCCTATTATAGAAAACTCTTTTTCTTCTGATGGAATTTCTTGAATAGGAGATTTGTCCCATCTTCTACTTGTCATTCGGTTTCCTTGAAAAGATAACCATCGAGGTTCTATTTTAAGGTCTCTGTATAGAACCGGTCTGTCTTGGATTTGAATGTCTGTTTCCTGAATTAAAGGAAACTCGATTCTTTCTGGATATAATTGCATGAGCAACTTTCCCAAAGATCTCTGGAATTTCAATGAACTCATTTATAATAAATAATTAAGAATGATGAGTATTAGAAAGAGCATATGAAATTTGATATGTAATAGAATATGGTCTATTACCTTCCTTCATTAGTCTCTTTTTCTTGAAATTTTGATGCAACATCAAGGCTCGACTAAAGTTCCTGTCAGCTAAATTGTAGGCTATTCTTGGATAGATAACTCCTACAATTTTTCTTGCACAAAGATTTTCTGAGATAGTACCCAGGACAGCATCTTGAATATTTCTCATTCTTTTATCGCATACTATGATATCTATGGGTGAATCTATTCCTTCTTTAAAACTTGCCTTGATCATTATTTGGATTGCTCCAATATGAATCCAAGACATCGTCCTTGCTACCTCATCTTTCAACTTTTGCAATTCCTCTCTTATTTCTTCAAAAGGAATTAACTGCATCTCTATTTGATTACTTGTTAACTCCATGGGGATTGCCATTTCCCTTCTGGATACTTTGTAAATCAAATTATGTCTTCTTTGTCTAAGCCCTAGGTTGCCTAAGACTTTTTATACTTGTCCTACCGAAAATCCCTGGTACTTTTGTAACGTTGGATTTTCTCTCATAATCCTTTGGATCATATTATGAGATATCGTGGTTAGGCTAAAGAATCCAGCCAAACTTTCATGTGTTTCATGCCGAAACACTTCTTCTTTATTTGATTCTGATCCATCCTCAGAAATGCTGTATAGAATATATTTTTATTTCCTCTAGGACCCTCCTTATGAGCGAAGGGATCTTGACTAAACAATATCTCTTTTTCGTATATGCTTTCATCTGAGGGGATATCCTCAAATTGATATACTTGGACTAGATCTTGAAAGAAGACCGCATCATCCATATCTGGTGTTGCTTCAAAGAGTTTAACTCCTTTTTTCTCGTTTTCTGGACAATTTGTAGATATATGTCCTCTTGCTCCACATGTCCAGCAGTTGCAATCATTGAAACTCTCACTTGCTCTTGTATGAGTTCTTCTGAAAGTTCTTCTTGATGGTGTTCTTCTCCTGCTTTGTGATGAGCTTGTTACTGGGGATGTTCTTGTAGGTCCACTTCTTCTTCCTGACCTATAAGATCTGGCCTTTTGTTTGGACCAAAATGTTCTTGGTTTCCAAGAACTTCTCATTCTTTTATTGTAGGGATTACTTCTGAATTTCTTCCTTTTAAATCCCTGTGATCTGTTTTCAATGATCGTTGGAAGATCATTATCTTTACAACATAAAGGTGTACGTTTATTTATACCCCTTATTTTCTTGTAGTTCTTCTGTAATGCTGCCATATGGCACCATTCTGCCAATTTTCCTTTCAAAAAAGACGCGCGTCTTGCCAAAGTGTCAAGATGACCTGGAACGTATTCTTTAATCAGCATTTCTCTCCAGGGACTTGGCATTTTTGCGAAAAATAGCTGAATAGATACATTTTTCTCGACTCCTGAATTCCATCTGTATTTAGTGAATAACATAATGTATTCATCAACTAAACAGATATCATGTAGCTCGAGGCTATACAGAGCTTGAGTATATCTTTTCTTTTTCTCTGTATCTTGATTGTTGAAATAGTCTACCCCTATGAATTGTGCTTTAAATAGGGTGGCCATTCTTTCTCCAATTTCGCTGAGGGATTCTCCTGCTAAGATTGATTCCTTCGTATCTGGCATAGTCATCTCCCAAGCAATCTTGACAGATCCCATTAGACTCATTTCTAGAAGTTTAATGAATCCTTCTTTATTGAGATCTAATGTCCCTGCTGCAATTCTCATAGCTGACGTCCAATCATCTATAAGATCTTCTCTATTTTTGAAGTCCAAAACATCAAGGTTTAACATAACCCCGTAAGGATGTATTGGATCTAAAACAGTTTTTCCGTAAAGAGTTTGATGGAGTGGGATTTTACTCCTTCTTGATCTGGTTCCTGCTGGATGTGAATTTTCTCCAACCTGAAACTCACTATGTGGTTCTTCTGTTTTAACCGCATATCTTGGGGGATTTCCTATGGGTTGTTCACCCTCAGGGGAGTTCATTTTTAGATCTACTACTTTGAGATTCGCAAAAGAATCCGCGAGATCTTGTAGATCCTTGAGATTTAATCTCTCTAAAGTAGTCATCAGATAGTGTTTTTCTCTGATACTGCTTTTATAAGATTAATCATCCTTTCATCATCAGTTAAAGGTTTTTGAACCATTTTGGTTTTACCTTTCTGATGTAACAACGGTTCGGTACCAAACGAGAGTGGTAACCTTTCTCCTGTATTTCCTTTTCTAGAACCTGAAGTTTGTTCTAGATTTGTGATTTTAGTTTGAAGATCCTTTAGGGTTACAAGAATTTCTTCTTGTTTCTTAAGGATTCCTTCAATCTGCCGAGGTATTTCATACAACTGATTGCTGTAATATTGTACCGTCTTTTGAATTTCTCTAAGATCTCCAGAGAGTTTAGAGGAATCTGGGGTAATTTCTAAAAATTGAGAGTTAGAAATCATCTTTCTGTCGTAAGTATTCTATTGTGAACAGATTAACTTGTTTATAGGATTTCATATAAATAAAATCCTCTTGATTCAAACCTTCGTTTGAAGTCATCTTTTGTAAAAAAAAAACTTCTCCTCAACAAAGAAAAGTATGAGTTAACGAATAATATTAAGTCTAAATATTTAACCTAAAGCTCTGATACCATTTTTTGCACATAATTCTTTGTTCCAAAATAAGCATTAAAACATGAGATATAAGCACAGAGATCTTTAGATATAAGTATAAAACCTTCAGATATAAGCACAAAATAACCCATATTGAGTACAAGAATTAAATATTAAAATAATCAAGTTTTGTGGTCCTTAGGGAGTGCAAAGAAAGAATTTTTAAGGGAGGGAGTTGGGAGAAAGAAAGGTTTGGGTTTGAGGATTTATTCATAATTGACTCATCTTTTAACTCCAACACAAATAAGTAAGTTAATTTTTTCCCCCAAACCTTGGGGTTGAAATAAAAACTAGGGAGCCTTTGCGATATTTAAAAGGAGTGACACAAAACTCGAAAGATTTTTGACCAACACATATCATAAAAAATATTACTTTTTATCCAAAATTTTTACTTTTCAATCTATTCCTACTATAAAAGTATGAATGATGGACAAAGTTTTTCATTGTGAATTTATAACTTTGCCCTCAAATTGTATATGGATCAAAAAATATGTGTGGATAATAATCTATTTCTACTATAAAAGTAAGAATGATGGGCAAAGTTTTTCAATGTGAATTTATAACTTTGCCCTCAAATTGTATATGGATCAAAAAATATGTGTGGGCAATAATGGAAAAATAAGGTAAAAAACAAGGGCAAAAAGGGATTAGAATTTTAATCATCTTTATTAATGAAAAATTTATTACATCATGAGTAATGTAGGTGTATTTATTATCATTTATATTCAATTATCATCTCAAAAATAATTTTTTTTATAGTCAATGTGTAATATACAAGATTCTAAAAAGCGTGAAGCGCGTCGAAGGGTGGAGGTCAAGCTTCAAGCTTTTCAAGCTTAAGCGAGCTTAGAACGAGCTTAAGCGTGAAAAAACGTTTTCAATTTTTACTATAATTTTAATTATTTTAAGACAAACATTAAATAAAATGTTAAATTAACCATAAATATATGATTTAATGGATATTCAAATTTCAAACTATAAATATACATATTTATAAAAATGTTTTCATTTTAAAAAATAAATGAAATCTTTCGTTCTAAAAAGCGATCGCTTAATCGAGTTTAAGCATATTAAAGCTTAAGCGAGATTAAGCGTCGCTTAAGCGAGCTTTTTAGAACATTGGTAATATATAATATAAAATTTCACAAATAATATTTGGCCACAATATTTTTATATTTTCAAATATTTTACTTTTAATATATTTGTTTGACACAAATTTTTTTTAAGTGTAAATATTGCAACAAAAAAAATATTAGTTATTTTTATTGTGATAGTGAGAAATAGGGTTAATAATTTCAATAATAATAAAGAGATTATAACATAATAGTTTATTAATTGATTGTAATAGAGAGAACTTTACAAATTCAATATGATGTTTTGAAAATAAATTAAAATAAATTATATTACAATAGTATAAAGGGTTAACTTTACAAAAAAACTTTATAAAAAAAAACTTTACAAATTCAATATGACACTATCTTCGATCAATACTAATTATTGTCTTATTTATATCAATACATTTAATTATAACATTTTTATCAATATTTTTTACATTAAATGACATTTTATTTTAAGTTGATATCAATCTTGTACCTTATTTTTTTTTACTATAATTTAATTTGGAAAAATGAGTTAAAATATTTTTATATTGTCAAATATTTTTATTTTTCACTATTTCTTTTCTACCATAAAAGTATAAATAAAGGACAAAGTTTTTCATTGTGTATTTACTACATTGCCCAAAAGATATGAATTATTGGTATTAATTGCATGGGCATGAGTGAAAAAATTATGTAAAATTTAGGGACAAATTTGGGATGTGAAATTTATAAAAATCAATGTGTTGCTCATTCATTTAATTGATGCATTTATTAAATTTAATTACAATTTGTTATTATAAATATATTGTCTCAATTCACCTCTTAATTTCTACTATAAAAGTATGAATGATGGGCAAAGTTTTTCATTGTGAATTTATAACTTTTTCCTCAAATTTTATATGGATCAAAAAATATGTGTGGGCGATAATGGAAAAATAAGGTAAAAAACAAGGGCAAAAAAGGATTAGAATTTTAATCATCTTTATTAATAAAAAATTTATTGCATCATGAGTAATAGAGGTGTATTTATTATTTTTTATAGTCAATGTGTAATATATAATATAAAATTCACAAATAATATTTGGCGACAATATTTTTATATTTTCAAATATTTTACTTTTAATATATTTGTTTGACACAAATTTTTTTTAAGTGTAAATATTGCAACAAAAAAAATATTAGTTATTTTTATTGTGATAGTGATTAAATAGGGTTAATAATTTCAATCATAATAAAGAGGTTATAACATAATAGTTTATTAATTGATTGTAATAGAGAGAAATTTACAAATTCAATATGATGTTTTGAAAATAAATTAAAATAAATTATATTACAATAGTATAAAGGGTTAACTTTACAAATTTTTTTATAAAAAACTTTACAAATTCAATATGACACTATCTTCGATCAATACTAATTATTGTCTTATTTATATCAATACATTTAATTATAACATTTTTATAAATATTTTTTACATTAAATGACATTTTATTTTAAGTTGATATCAATCTTGTGCCTTATTTTTTTTACTATAATTTAATTTGGAAAAATGAGTTAAAATATTTTTATATTGTCAAATATTTTTATTTTTCACTATTTCTACTATAAAAGTATGAATAAAGGGCAAAGTTTTCCATTCTTTATTTACTACATTGCCCAAAAGATATGAATTATTGGTATTAATTGCATGGGCATGAGTGGAAAAATGATTAAAATTTAGGGACAAATTTCGGATGTGGAATTTAAAAAAATCAATGTGTTGTTCATTCATTTAATTGATGCATTTATTAAATTTAATTAATTACAATTTGTTATTATAAATATATTGTGTCAATTCACCTCTTATTTAATTATAGAAATTCACATTCAATGAATTGGTTTGAATAATTTTCTATCAATATTTAAGAAAACAAAATTTAAAATATATTTTTTTAAAAATATTCTTATAAAAAAATAAAATTTGGTTACGACATACTTATAAGAAAATTTGAAAATAATGATACATCATAATTCAATAGATATTTTATTATAAAAATAAATTAGAAAAATAAAATTTTATCAAAACATAATTCTTAGAAAAATCTTAAAAAAAATTAACATAAAAATGATTCAGATATTGAAAAATAAAAATATGCATGTATTATTTAAAATTGTTAAAGATAATATATATTTATTTTATTATCTATTATCTATTACCTATCTAAAAGTATAAATAAAAGGGTAAATTTTAACGATTATGAAATAACAACTTTGCATTTTTATTTACACTATAAGTAAGGTCATATAAAAACATATAGGGATATAAAGTAAAACAACATTTTAGTTATGGTATAAAAGTAAATGAATATTCCCCTATTATATTATAGGTAAATAGTAATATTCATAAATACATTATACATTTATGACATTCATTAAATTGCAACTAATGCATACCTTAATAACATTACATAATTTATTTTTTAATTTTATTTTTTGAAAAGAACTATTTTTTTCATTTTTCACAATTTGTTTTTATTTATTTTACACTATGTAATGTTAGACAATATAAAAATATATAGGAATAAGCTAACTTTTAGTTTGTGGCTTAACTGAATTGTAGTTAATCAAATAGATAAATAAATTTTGAAAAGAACAAAAGAAAAAAAATAAAAATTACGAAATTAATATAAAAAGTTAGAATTAAAAAAATTAAGAATATAATATAAATTATGAAAAGAACAAAACTAAAACAAAAAATTTAGTATCATAATATTAAATTTTATCTATTATCTATTACCTATCTAAAAATGTGAATAAAAAGATCAAGTTTTACGATTGTGAAATAATAACTTTGCCGTTTTATTTACACTATAAGTAAGGTCATATAAAAACATATATCTATCTATTACCTATCTAAAAGTGTGAATAAAAGGATAAAGTTTTACGATTTTGAAATAACAACTTTGTCCTTTTATTTACACTATAAGTAAGATCATATGAAAACATATATGGATATATAAAAGTAAAAACAACATTTTAGTGCGTGTAAAAGTAAATGAATATTCTTATTATATTATAGATAAATAGTAATATTCATAAATATATTATACATTTATGATATTCATTAAATTGCAACTAATGCATACCTTAATAACATTACATAATTTATTTTTTAATTATTATGTTTTGAAAAGAACTTTTTTTTTTTTTTTCATTTTTCACAATTTGTTTTTATTTATTTTACACTATGTAATGTTAGGAAATATAAAAATATATAGGAATAAGCTTAATTTTAGTTTGTGGTTTAACTGAATTGTAGTTAATCAAATAGATAAATAAATCTTGAAAAGAACAAAAGAAAAAAAAAACTTATGAAATTAATATAAAAAGTTAGAATTAAAAAAATTAAGAATATAATATAAATTATGCAAAGAAAAAAACTAAAACAAAAAATTTAGTATCATAATATTAAAAGTTATCTATTATATGTAAAAATTAATAATATTCATAATACATTATACATTTATGACATGCATTGAATTGCAACTAATGTATCCCTTAACACAATTACATAATTTATTTTTTAAATATTATTTTTTTTGAAAAGAACCATTTTTTTCATTTTTCACAATTTTTTTAAAGTTAGGCAATATAAAAATATATAAGAATAAACTAAATTTTAATTTGTGGCTTAATTGAGTTTTAGTTAATAAATAAATATTGAAAAAAATAAAAGAAAAAACTAAAACTTACTATATTAATATAAAATGTTAGAATTAAAAAATATATAAGAATATAAATCTTGAAAAGAATAAAACTAAAAATAATAATAATATTAAAAATTAAGAGTTAAAAACATATATTTACGAAATTAATGTAGGAGTATAAATTAAATCTATTACCTATCTAAAATTGTGAATAAAAGGGTAAAGTTTTATCGTTGTGAAATAAAAAATTTGTTCTTTTATTTACACTATAAATAAGTTTATATAAAAATATATAGGGATATAATACAAGTTAAATGACAAAAAATAAAAATAATATACAAGTTGCATAAATATAAATGAAAAAATATATACCATAACAGAACAAAAAAAATATAAGAATTAAATGATCAAAATAAAAACAATATACAAGTGACATGATTAAAAATGAAAATGCATCGTAATATGACTAAAAATGAAAACATTTAAGTTACAAGATTAAAAATACAAATTCACCATTAACATGACTAAAAGTGAAAAAAATGATCATTGTATTATGTCGGTTGATTTTCATAATTAATAATTAAAGTTTATATGATTTTTATTATGATGTCGTGAAAATCTCAATAATTATAAAAAATAATAAATAAATATATTATTTAAACAAAGTATTACCACGTGCATCGCACGTGCTGTTTACTAGTCTATATATATATAGATGATCCATTCCGCAAAAATAATACATTTTTATTAAAGAACTGATATTAGAATAATTAGAAAATTTCACCATCTATAAATTTAACAACTTTATCTAAAAACAAAGTAATTGGCCACCACTTCCTGAATTTAATCTTCCATAACTCACACGTGGTCTTTCAAGTCCTTGGGCACCAAGGCGAATGAGAAGTAGGTCTTTTATGATACGCTTTTAACTTTTGACGTATAAAATTCGTGAAATGAGATAATTTTATTTATATTTATGATAAAAAATTAATATTTTTAATATAAAAATAATATTTTTTTATTAAATCATATAAGAAATCCATCGAACAAAATTCATTCGTAAGATTGTGCCACGGAGTATAACACAGCAGTTACGAGTCATTTGGCACCATTCTTTACATAATTGGACCTGTGGTCTCCACGTTGATTATCGTGTCAACAGTAGCCCCTCTCGGATAAAGATTTACTTAATTTTATATTAATTTTCAACTCCTTGATGATCAAGAAAAGTTGAAAATGACAATCTTTATATACATATATAAATAAAAATCTAGCAATCATGATGCTGTGGAAGAAAATAACAGGAACTAAGGAAAAAAAAAGTCAAGAATGGAAAGTGGATTAATCCTTTCCAGTGCTGGTCTGATCCTGATTCTGTGCATCACCAGTGTTGTTTACTACTATATCTGGTGGAAGCCCAAGAGACTGGAGAAGTATCTGAGGCTGGCGGGAATCAAAGGCAGCTCCTACAAGCTCATGTATGGAGACATGGAGGAAATCAAGAAGCTCACAGCAGAAGCCTGGTCCAAACCCATGCCCCTGAACCATTCCATCGCGCCACGGGTCAATCCTTTCTGGTATCGAATGGCGCAAAAGTACGGCAAGATTTCATTGAGTTGGCACGAGAGGAGTCCGCAGCTGCTTGTAGCAGATCCGGTGCTGGTGAAATCCATATTCACTGAAAGAGATGGAAGCTTACGGAAGCCGCCGCTGAACCCTTTGGTCGATCTTCTCACGCTGGGCCTTTCCACTTTGGAGGGAGATCATTGGGCTAAGAGAAGGAAACTCATCACTCCCGCATTCCATCTCGAAAAAATTCAGGTTGGTTTCTTGAGTTATGTTATATGTACGGGTTCAGTACTGTGATGTTCTGTTTTGTTTTGTTTCAGGGGATGGTGCCGGCTTTTTTGACAAGCTGCTGTAACTTGGTGGAACGATGGAACAGTATATGGGTCGGATCGGATGGGAGATTCGAACTGGACATCGCACCAGAGATGCAGAATCTTTCGTCGGATGTCATTGCTCGAGCAGCTTTTGGGAGCAGTTTTGAGGAAGCAGAGACCATCTTTGAACTCCAAAAGGAACAAGCTGTATTGGTTCTTGAAGCGTTTCTGTCTCTGTACTTGCCAGGTTTGAGGTATATATCATCTGATGGACAACCTTATAAAAGTATATATGCGAGTGAGTGAAATTCAAATGAAACCTTTAATTAGTGCATATGACCCTGTTGCCGATTGATATTGCAGATTTCTGCCTACGAAGAAGAATCGGAGAAGATACGAGATCGACAGAAAGATCAAAACGAAGTTGAAGGAAATGATACTGAGCAAAGAAACGAAAGCGAAAAAGGGGAATCCGGACGATGATTTGTTGAGTTTGATGATACAATGTCAAAAGCAAAGCGACAATGAAATGACAATCGATGATATCATGGAAGAATGCAAGCTGTTCTACTTTGCAGGCCAAGAGACCACGGCTACCTGGCTTACTTGGACTATGATTGTATTGTGCATGCATCCCAATTGGCAAGATAAAGCCAGAGAAGAAGTCATTCAAGTCTTTGGGAAGAGAACACCTGATGTCAAAGCTTTAAATCATCTCAAAATCGTGAGTATATACATATGGATCGGAACAGCAAGCTCTATGAATGAATCTTTGAAGCATACGTAATTGACTAACGACACGTTGGGTTACATAATGCACTTGAAATTACATGATTATCTTTACATTTTATTTGAAAAAAATCTTTCAAAAATGCATGAGGATACTCATGTAATTTCAAATGCATTGGGTAACCCAACGTGTAATATTACTTCGTGTAAATGTAGCACTACCTTAATTGATTTGGGTGATATATATGGAAACTTTGTTTTCAGGTGTCGATGATTCTCCAAGAAGTCCTGAGATTGTATACGCCTGTGCCCACGCAATCTCGATACACACTCAAAAGAACACGACTAGGAGATATGGAAATCCCAGCTGGTGTGAAACTCGTCTTGCCACTCATGCTGCTTCATCATGATCCCGAGTACTGGGGCGAAGACGTCGAGGAATTCAAACCGGAGAGATTTTCGGAGGGAGTTTCCAAGGCAGCAAAAGATCATGACCAGGTTGCATTTTTCCCATTTGGTTGGGGGCCAAGATTCTGTTTAGGCCAAAACTTTGCGATGGTGGAGGCGAAGCTCGCCTTGAGTATGATCTTGCAGAATTTTTCGTTCCAGCTATCGCCTTCATACACTCATGCTCCACACACCGTTATAACCCTGCAACCTCAATATGGAGCTCCTCTTATTTTGCATAGGATATAATGTCATGTTTTCATCAAGAAATATGCATGAAAAAGTAGCTCAAGTAGTAGTTGATGTATTGTCCTATTATATAATGTGATAAATGAAATTCTACTTGTATACGTAGTGCCCCAAAAAGCATATAATTGTGAAGATTTATCAATACATGTGAGATCCATCATTTTCTCAGTGAACCCCACATATATTGATTAATTTTTACCCTTAGATTCACAATGAGGGCACTACCTATACAAGTAGGTGTTACATGTTACTAGTGTGGTATCTCACATATTATGGATTTCAATAGAGTTAGCCTCTCAAAATCTCAAATACTAGGTCAAGATTTTGTTGTTAATTAATAATGTCTTCTAATTAACAAACATGTTACATTAAACATAAATATTAAGGTTAAAATGTTTTAAATACTACCCATCTCGCTGTCTTAATCACAAAAGTATTAAGTAAGTTTAGATAATCAAGATATTCAACTATTTTTTTCTCTATTAATGACATAATTATTCATTCAATCTTTTTGGTGACAGAGATGACCAGAGATAAAGTTTTGATGAACTTTAACTTAGAGAAAGTTTTTTTTTTTTTTTTTTTTATATATAAATGCATCTGTATGTACAAGTTCTTGAATAATAACCACCCAATTTGTTTATATAAATCAACATATCAATTGTTCTTTTGGATTTTATCGATAAGTTGGATTTCAAGTTCGTCAAATCAATAAATAAATTAATCTTGTCATCAATATCAGATTTTTCACTATATCTCAATGTTCTTTACAGATTTTTATAAGATTCAACTAAACTTGCATCATTAACGCACTTTAACCACCCTCTCCAAATTAAATAAAAACCCGATGCTTCTAAATAGTCTTGAAATTGTTTAAACTGAGCTTATGAAGAAAAGGTTTCATCGATTAAAATGGGCTAGTTGTACTAACAATTAATAAACACACACATCAAGTGATTGCAGAATACTGTAAATAATTCAAAATGGAGCAAATAAAATTACACTTATCATGATGATGATGATGATGATGATGATGATGATGATGATGATTAAATTAATGTGATTTTAATCATTTTATTTATTGAGACTAAATCAAGTGATTGCAGAATATCACATAAAATATTTAACATAAACAAAAATTCCAAGAGACCGTCAAACAAAACATTTACTTTACCATAAAAACCAATACCTTAAATTCTCGACTTATTTTCTAAAAAAAAATAAAAACTATTATGATTCTACTTCGTATAGTACTACTATACCTTTGAATATATGATTCCAATACTAAAATAATAATAATAAATTTAACTTAATAATTAATATATCTTTCCATAAAAATTGATGTAACGCATTTAAATTTTGAAATATGTCAATATTTGTAATTTTATTTGTTAGAAATAAATTAAATTATTTTGATTTAATTGGAAATCAAGCGCATAATATTTAATACTAGTACACGGAGCACATGCGTTGCATGTGCATAAAATATATATTATTTGAAATTAAATATTATTTTATAAACTTGAATTTAATTATATTTTTTGTTTAAATATTAGGATAATGTGATAGTGGTTAGGATAATGAGGATAATTAAACAAAATGTGAGAAGTTTTTTAATAAGAAATCTACTTTTTTGGACCTCTATTATTAAACATATTAGAAGAATGAAAAAGGGTAAATTTGGTAATACATTAAAATGATCAAATATGATTTTTTATGGGGTTTATGTATTATAATATAGTTAAGAAATCGTAAAGACAAAATTACAAATTCACAAAATATCTAATAAACAAGAAAATTATAAAAACAAAACATTATGATTCTACATAATATAGTAAGACTATACCTTTGAACATACTATGCTATTATGATAAAATCAGAAACGGTGTGTAAAGAAGGGGAGGAGGATGAATACACACTTTAAAAATATTTTTAGCTACAATAGCTCGTTCTTGAAATGTTCGAATACGAATAGAGCACCGATAAATTATATCGAGTTTGGTTACAAAATCAAGCGGAAAACATTCGAAATAATCATTCTAAAAACTGATTAAGCATTTGAGAAATCATTTGAAAAGATTTCAAGTTGAGATAGCAAAAACATTTTGGTTGAAACATTCAAACACTTTGTTTGCAACATTTTGATACTTTAAAGAACATATAAAATGATTCAACAAATAACCCAAAAATAGTAGCAAGAAGTAAGTGCGATAAAGTAAAGAGACACCAATTTGTTTATGGATGTTCGGATCCCAATCTCCTACGTCACCCCTTCTTTCTCACGGGAAATATCCAATAGAAGACTTTGGCTATTACAACGTCTTGTAATACACCACTCCAACTTTAGAACTTACCCACTGCCTAAATCGGAACTCCTAGCACACTCTTGATTGTAGGCTTCAACCTCACAATTCGCATAATGTTTAACGTCTCTTATACCAAGACTACAAACACAATCTTTAATGTCTTTGTGTAAAGACTCTCACTCAACTAATGCTTACAAATCATCTCTCAGATGTGTCTGAGTGAGTTGGGATTGGGGTGTGAAGAACTTGATTGTAAAATCTCAAGAAATCTGTTGCGTTCTTTACACCAAGGGCAAGCTCTTGAATAAAATAAATGGATATGTTTTGACGCCCTTTTCATGTGGAAAAATCTCTAACAAACTGAATGTTCTTTTGGGTGTCCACTCTATTTTTTCTTCAATCTCTACATCTTGTATTTATAATATCCAAGAATAATATAGACGTTAGATACGAGAAATATGATCGTTGGAAAGAGTTCTGTATTATTTATGATATCACAACGTTCATATTTCTTTTTCTGGACTGTAGCTTTGATCGATTGACTAGATCTAGATCTGGAGCAGTAGACAGGAAAGATCAGGTGACAAGCTTGGTGAGCAGTCAAGTGAGATTCTTGACTGCTTGAGTTGACAAGCTTGGTGAGCAGTCGAGTGAGAATCTTGACTGCTTGAGTTATTGCTGTCTGTTAAAATGTTTGTAACTCTTTCTGCACTGACTTCTAGGTAAAGTGGTAAACATGAAGTTGTAGCCCTTGATCTTGTATTTATAATGCCACAAAAATCACTCAATTTGGAGTTCATATGCAAAAGTTATGCCCGAGATACCAGAGCTGCTCAAATCAGTCGAGGTCCTCATCAGTTGGGAAAATGTTTATCGGTCGAGGTCTTGTAGATCTTGATGCATTGATTTATGGGCAAAGTGGTGAACATAAAAGTTGTAGAACTTTGTCTTGGATATCCAACGCATCAAGAATCACATAATTCGGAGTTCAAATGAGAACGTTATGCCCAAACTACCAGACTGTGTACAGACTCGAGTTCTGTCATCAACCTGTGCCAAACTAGCAACTTCAACGTGCTTTATCATCTTCTTAGGCTCCGATTCGAACTTTGACTTGTGAAGATGATCTCTAGATCATCTTCATATATTTCCAACGCATACTAAATCATTACATTTGGATCACGGAGTTGAGAGATATGACCATTAAACTAGAGCTGGTCGGTCATTGCAACTGTTGTCATCTTGTTCATCCAGTTCACTCTTGAGACGATGGTTTGACCTAGATATCATCCGAATTTGTTGTTGCATAATTTTGTGCCCGCAAGTGCACGGTGTCAAGTTTTAATATAGAAAATGAGTCCAAGTCGATCCCACAAAGAATGAATAAAATGATATTATATTGAATATTTGCAACTAATCAAATCTTAATCCTATGTAGAGCTACAAGAATGATTTGAGTTATATCAAACTAAAATTTGCAATAAATAAAATTAATTAACGACGAGTTCGCAAGACGAAAATTCAATGAGAGACAAATTCTAGAGGTTCGACATCACTTAACCATCCACCAAGTTAATTCATAAAGAAATCTATATCATAAATTCTTCTAGTTTATTAGCCAAGAATTCCTATTATTTTCTACTACCTCTCTCGAGTGTCAAGCAGAAATTCGTATTCAATAGCAAACTCAATATCTCTATCAAAGTTCAATTATTAAATCCCGTAAATAGCACAAGAATTTTTCTATGACTTCTATGGAGTTATATGCCTCTCGAACAATATAAACACCAAAGATGTATGTTCCTATGTCGTATTCAAAATCTCATCTCTCGAGTGATAGATTCTAAATAAAATATCATTCAATCTATGGCCAGTAAATTGAAGCAATCAATTCAGGAAAACACAAATAAACCGAATGAATAATTCTAATATATCAATCAAAATATCAAAAACATGGTTTCAAGTCAAGCTACGTCGTCCCTCTAGACAAAGGAATTAGTTCATAATGAAAATAAAAATCAAACAAATCATGTTCCTGAACATCATTCAAAAATTAGGAGAAAGAATGAAATAAAAACGAAAGTAAATGATGTTTCTCCGTCTCCGGTAGTCGCTTCATCCGTCTTCGTGCCAAGAATGCTTCTTCTCCCTTTTCCTTTGTCTCTAGCTGTCTCTAGCCTTCAAAAACTCATGAAAACCCTCAATAATCATATGATATATGCCAAAGAGTCCTTTTAAAGTTCGAGACTAAAAGTTTCTGAAAATACGACACGTCAAGCGCGGGGGCGCTACTCTCGGGCGCGGGTGCGCCGTGTTTTTGGGTTCCAGGGCGCGGGTGCGCTACAGCGCATCCAGCTCGCGCAGCATTCTTGCAAAAATCATAACTTGAGTTCTAGCCGTCGGATTGAGCTGAAATTTTGACAGAAGCTTTAAAACATCCTAAAATTCATTGTGAACTGTGGAGATCGGATTTCGATGTATCTATCAGCTCCAGTAAATTTGTAAAACTTGCATCTCCATAATTACTTTTTCCGTCTCTTCTCGTTACTTTTCCTCCAATCCTTGCATCTCACAAAAACAACAACAAATATGCATAAAATATACTCGATACATCACAAAATCCAAGTCAAATCATATGAAAATTAAGTGCATAAAATGCACTTATCAAATCCCCCCAAACTTAGACTTTTGCTAGTCCCGAGCAAAACATTAATGAGCAATATAGTCGACCTCCAAATTTTTATTCCAAGATTCAATACACATGTCCGCTAATTTTCTCAAGAGTTCTCGTGTGTGTGTGATTTGCCAATCTTGTCTATCCTCGCTTTCGATACACTGATGTAACAAGTTTGTTTCATAGATTCATCAATTCCGCTCTCTAGTTTCAAAACACTCTCCACCTAGTTCAACTTCTACTCACTAAGATCAAAAGGACATTTCAAGTTATATCATAGTTTTTTCATAACATCGCTAGATTTTGCACCCAGTTTTATTTTAGCCCCAATAATTATCCGCAGACTTAGCTATAACTAAAGATAAGATTCGGATTTCAATCCCCTCGTCTATAGCCCGGATGGAGCATCAACCCCATTTTATCCGCAAACTTAGCCATGGATTGGTGATTAGGATTTCAATCCCTTTCCAGGCCCGGATGGAGTTGTAAAAATATATATATATATTTTTTTCTATGTTACTTTGGCAAATTTTTAATTATTCATTTTTTTTAAAAAAATTGCCTAAATCATTTCTAAGATCGTAGAAGTCTACCTCGGTTTTGAATACAAATCACCAAAGTTAATAATCAAATCATCCAATCCACTCACAAAATCACAAAGCTTCTCTAATCACTAGAGTGTCAACAATCAAGACATAGTGCATATGTGTGAGAACTCAAGATTAAATAAAGCTAATACAAGCTTTTTAGCACAAAAATTATTTTCATCATAGGCCAACACAATTACACATTTTGCGTTTAACTCAAACTAACTCATGAAAAATTTCACAATTTTAAAATTTTTTAAACACCCCCCAAACTTAAATATGTGCATTGTCCTCAATGTACGATAATTCAAAAACAAGAACGGAGGAATGCACATACCTGTGGCATGACCGTCAGTAGTCATAGCCCATCATAATTTTTGGGGCAGGGACATTGATACTCGATATTTCTTTACAAGGACCTAGAGTAGAAAATTCAATGTTAGCACATGAACAAGATACCCTCAAAAAAATTAAAATTTAAATAAATTAAAAAAATTAAAAATACTAAAACAAAACAAAAATAAAATAAAACTTGGGTTGCCTCCCAACAAGCACTTGGTTTAAAGTCTTCAGCCCGATTTGAAGCTGATTTTAGCCAATTCCTGTCACTTTACTGGAGGTTTTTTTCCTCTCTTTCACTCTCCAAACATACTCAAAAATCATCTTGAACTTAGCTTTCTTTTTCACCTTCTTCGCCACCTTCGGATTTCGCCCACTTTTCAACTCTATTCCTACACCAAAATTATTCACAGAATAATCAAATAAATCAATGTGATTACAAGCACGTACTTCATCTTGATAATTCGTGGTCTTATAAATATTAAAAGTGACCGCTTCACCACCAACTCGTAGAGTTAATTCACCCTCCTGCACATCAATTAACGCTCTGCCAGTCGCCAAGAATGGTCTCCCCAAAATTAGAGGGACATCTTGATCTTCTTCCATATCAAGCACTACAAAGTCAGCAGGAAAAATAAATTTATCTACTTTTACCAAGACGTCTTCCACAACTCCTCGAGGATATGTCAGAGAACGGTCTGCCAAATTCAGAGTAATCGTGGTTGGTTTCACCTAGCCAAGCTCCAAAGACCTGAAAATAGACAAAGACATTAAATTAATACTTGCACCTAAATCACATAATGTCATATTAACAGTCACACCACCAATAATACAAGGAATAGTAAAACTCCCTGGATCTTTCAATTTCTGTGGTAGTTTCTTTTGTAGGATGGCGCTGCACTCCTCTGTCAACTTCACTGTTTCAAACTCTTCAAGCTTTCTCTTCCTCGCCATCACATCCTTCATGAATTTAGCATAGTGTGGCATCTGCTCCAAAGCATCAGCGAATGGAATATTTATATGAATTTTCTTGAAGATGTCAAGAAACTTAGAAAACTTCTCATCCAACGCTTTCTTCTTGAACTGCTGAGGATATGGCAGAACAGCTTTTGGCACAGGCGGTTTCTCAGGCATAACTGCAGACTTGCTAGAATTTTTACTGACAGATTCTTCAGATTCAACCCCAATCTCTTCAACTCGATCCTCATCATCCAATACTTTTGGTTCATCTACCCCAACTTCCTTACCACTTCTCAAAGTAACAGCCTTGCATTGCTCTATTGGATTCACCTCAGTGTTGCTAGGAAAAGATACTCTCTGCTGATTCGTCAAGGCATTTTCAAGTTGACCAATTTGTATTTCAAGATTTTTCATAGAAGCACCCACATTGGTCAAGTGTATCTCAATATTATCAAGCCTATTTTCATTCCTCTTAAATCTTGTGTATGATTCTGCAATAAAATTACTCACCAAATCTTCCAACGATGCTTTACCTTCACCATTCTGAGTATTGAACCCCGGTGGAGGATTCAACACATTCTTACTGTTTGCATAGGAAAAATTCTCATGATTACGCAAACTAGGATGATATTGATTGGGTATAGGATTACCTCGATAGTTGTTGTAATTTCTGTTGTTCACATATTGAACTTGCTCCACACTCTCAAATCCATCAGCAGAATTTATGGCAGTCGCCAGTGATGCTGTCTTAATAGAAACTTGATTTCATTTGGTCAGTGCATCCAACTGTGTAGAAATAGTAGACATCTGAGCAGTCAAAGCAGTGAACGCATCAACCTCATGAATTCCAGCAGGCTTTCTTATCGCAGATCTCTCGCTCGGCCACTGATAACTGTTAATAGTCATCTGTTCAAGCATCTCATATGCATCCGCAAGAAATTTAGAGAATATCGAACCACCACCAGCAGCATCCACAGAAATACGAGTTGGCCCATTCAAACCATTGTAGAATAAAATTCGATCTGTTCCCAATCTGGAAAATTATGGTTCGGACACTTCCTAAGCAATTCCTTGTAGCGCTCCCAAGCTTCATACAATAACTCATGATCTTGCTGTTTGAAAGTTGTGATCTCAATTTTCAGTTGGGCAGACTTGGCAGGTGGAAAGTACTTAGCCAGAAATTTAGATGTCATGTCTTCCCATGTAGTGATGCTCCCAAGAGGTAATGACTGCAACCAACTACGAGCATTGTCCCTGTAGTACCCCGTACCCGAAATCAGTAATTAAGGGATTAATCATAATTACTTAAATAGAGTTCGGAAGCTCCGAAGGTAGGTTCGGAAGTTCCGAACAAGATCGGAAGCTCCGATGCAGGATCGGAAGCTCCGATCATATTACGTCATCCATGACGATTGGCTAGATCGGAAGCTCCGATCAGGACCGGAAGCTCCGATCACCCCTATCCGGAGTCAACAAGTGATATTTTGACACGTGGTAGATCAGGATCTTCAGAAGCTCCGATGGCAGGATCGAACGTTCCGATCGAGGTTCGGACGTTCCGATCAAGGATCGGAAGTTCCGATCGTTGTCTATAAATAGAAGGCCAAGGCTTCACTTTCATTTGCCAATTCCGAGTTCTCCTTTCCATTCTAGTCCTTTTGGAGCTGTTCTAGTCTTCTTAGGCTTGGTCCGGAGGTTGGCGAGGCGTTCGGTAGTCGTAGCGGAGTTGTGCCCAAGTTCTGGAGGCACCGACATCAAAGGGCTAACGACGGATGAAGGTATAGCTTTTGCTTCCTATAAATATTTAGGAGTATGCAATAGCTTAGTTAAGGCTTTTAGAGCACTTTAATGATAGTAGTATCATTTGGAAGTGTAGAGCAGACTATAGGCGTAGACCTAGAGTTGGTAGAGCTTGCACTGTGTTGAGGTACGAAAGTACTGTTCGAGATATCCTGACTGAGTATGCATGTATTATGTGACTGCATGATTTATATGCCATGATATTATGCTGCATTCATTTGCATCTTGCTGTATCTCTTTCGAGATGTCTGTTAGTAGGGTTGTACCCTATCCTGTTAGTGGATGGACTTCCATCGATTTGGGTCCGGCGTATCCACGGTTATCTCGGTATGGGAGTCACCTCCTGAAGCGACGGCACAACGTGCTACATACCAGGGCCCGGTCTGTCTCTGTTATCTGATCCTTGACCTCGAGTCTATAGGGAGTTCACTTTGCATGCATGTATACTCATACTCTCGTACTGAGCGTTTTATGCTCACGTTTCGTACTCTGTATTTTCTGGACACCCTATTCCATGGGGCAGGTTTGCGATTGGACGAGGAGGGTGGATCCAGGAGGGGTTAGTCAGTGGTTGGCCAGCTGGAGCTTCGTCTAGGTTTTATTACTGTTGTTTGGGTTTATACAGCTATTCGATTTGGTTGTATATTATTAGATAAATTACAGATTCCTTTACTTGGGGTTGTAAATTATTTATGGTTTCCGCAGTTTTATTCTGATATCTGTTTAATTAAGTAAATTGCATGCATAATTTCTGTTTAGTAGGTGATCCGGGTAAGGGTCACTACATTTATGGTATCAGAGCATGCAAAAGAATTCTTGGGATTTAGTCTCATCTTGAGGTATTTTTGTAGATGGCAAATCGTGACGACCGGAGTTCTCATGGCAGTGTTGGTGGGCGTTGGGGTGATGCCGACCGGGAGCCTCGTCGAGAACGGCGTCATCGTCATCATGACGACGAGCGTTTCACTGTGCGTCGATTCTTAGCTATGGGTCCTAAGCCCTTAGTTGGAGGTGAGTCTCCGGAGGATGCGGAGAACTGGTTAGACCGCATGGAGACGACTTTTCAGACTTTCCAATGCACCGAAGAGCAGAAGGTGGAGACCCTTGGCTATCTTCTGGATGGGCGTGCGCGCAGGTGGTGGAGGTTTACTTCTGCACCTTTTGTTGCGGCGAGAGGAGTGGCCACCTGGGCCGAGTTCCGCACAGCTTTCCAAAAGCAGTATTTTCCTCCGGCACTCTGTCAGTCGAAGGCAGGCGAGCTACTGAGTCTGCGACAGGGAGCCATGTCTATCGATGAGTATCAGCAGAGGTTCTTTGATCTGCTATCCTATTACCCCAAGATTGCTGATAGCTCAAAGATGAAGTATAATCTGTTCCTTCAGGGCCTTAACCCTGAGATCCATGACCGTGTGGCGGTTGGCGACGACATGTCCTACGAGGGTTTGGTGAGCCGTTGTCACCAGGCGGAGGACAGCATTCGGCGGAACAGATCTTTCCCTCAGTCGAGGCCTGCTAGTTCTTTGGGTCCCCGTGCCCAAACTTTTAAGAAGTCTGGATCTTCTTCTTCCTCTGGTTCTGGAGGTGTTGTCCGTTACGGTAAGAAGGGCAAGTGTGATCACTGTGGGAAGAACCATCCATCCGACAAGTGCCGTAGAGCTTCTGGAGCTTGTTTCCGTTGTGGAAAGACTGGTCATATCCGGAGGGATTGTCCACTGTCTGGGGGAGGCGGTTCTGGTTTTGGTTCAGGATCGGGTTCTCAGGCCACCGTTCTGCAGAGGTCGCAGGGACAGTCTGCTGGGAGTTCTCATTTGAGGCCACGAGCTTCTGGCCAGGTGTTTGCCCTGAGACATGATCAGGAAGTGGAGGAGAATGAGAAAGTCATCGCAGGTACATTTCTGCTTTATGATATACCTGCTCTTGTACTTATTGACACTGGTGCATCTTATTCCTTCATTTCTGCACGTTTTGTTAAGAGGCATAAGTTACCATGCATTGCACTAGACGTAGTGATGTCTGTTTCTACTCCGACGGGCCAATCTACTTTGGCTAAGCGTCTAGTGATGGGTTGCCCCTTAGAGTTTGAGGGTAACATTTTGATTGCGAATCTCATGGTCCTGGCGATGGACGACTTTGATTGCATTCTGGGAATAGATATGTTGACTACCTATCGAGCTTCAGTGGACTGCTATCAGAGATTAGTACGCTTTCATCCGGAAGGGAGTGAGAGCTGGTTTTTCTATGGTGAGGGAGCGCGACCCCCGATGCCTTTGGTATCAGCTTTGAGAGCCTGTCGAGCTCTAGAGTCTGGCGGGGAAGGCCACCTTATCTATGCAGTTGATTTGTCCGCTGAGAGTATTGGGATAGAGAGCATTCCTGTTGTGGATGAATTTCCAGATGTATTTCCTGATGAGATTCCGGATTTTACTCCTGCTAGGGAAGTCGAGTTTGGCATAGAGTTGATGCCGGGTACTTCGCCTATTTCTAGAGCACCGTATCGTCTAGCTCCGTCAGAGATGCGTGAGTTAAAGAATCAGCTACAGGATATTTTGGACAAGGGGTACATTCATCCTAGTGTATCTCCTTGGGGAGCTCCTATTCTCTTCGTGAAGAAGAAGGATGGGTCGATGCAGCTGTGCATTGACTATCGGCAACTGAATCGAGTGATTGTGAAGAACAAGTATCTGTTGCCTCGTATTGATGACTTGTTTGACTAGCTGCAGGGCACATCAGTTTACTCCAAAATTGACTTGAGATCTGGGTATCATCAGTTGAGAGTCCGTGATCAGGACGTAGCCAAGACTGCATTCCGTACTCGCTATGGGCATTACGAGTTCCTAGTGATGCCATTTGGTTTGACTAATGCGCCGGCTATATTCATGGATCTGATGAACCGTGTCTTCAGGGAGTATTTGTACAAGTTTGTCGTGGTCTTCATTGACGACATCTTGGTGTATTCGCGTAATACAGAAGAACATGTTTCTCACTTGCGGTTGGTACTGCAGACTCTTCGGGATGAGCAGTTGTACGCCAAGCTGAGCAAGTGTGAGTTATGGATGGATAGAGTGGTCTTTCTTGGCCATATCATATCCAGGGAGGGGATTTCTGTTGATCCAAGCAAGATTGAAGCGGTACTTAATTGGTCGCGTCCGATGACAGTTGCTGAGATCCGTAGTTTTCTGGGTCTAGCAGGGTATTATCGTCGCTTCATTCTGAACTTCTCTCAGTTAACTAGACCTTTGACGCAGCTTACCCGCAAGGGTGTGATTTCGAGTGGTCCTCCAAGTGTGAGGAGAATTTTTGTGAGCTTCGACGGCGGTTGACTTCTGCGCCGATGTTGGCATTACCGTCCGGATCTGGAGGGTATGTGGTTTACACGGATGCTTCTCTTCAGGGGTTAGGTTGTGTCTTGACTCAGAATGGGCATGTGATCGCATACGCTTCTAGACAGCTGAAGCTTCACGAGGACAACTACCCAGTCCATGATTTGGAGTTAGCAGCCATTGTGTTCGCTTTGAAGATCTGGCGTCATTATCTATATGGCGAGAAATTTGAGATCTTCACCGACCATAAGAGTCTCAAGTATTTTTTCACTCAGGCGGAGTTGAACATGAGGCAGAGAAATTGGATGGACTTGCTTAAGGACTATGATTGCGAGATTAAGTACCATCCGGGAGCTGCTAATCTCACCGCTGATGCTTTGAGTCGCAAAGTGCGACTATCCGCACTTCAGACTTGTTCGATATCTAGTGCGATCAGTGACTGTTGTACTTCAGGTTATACCTTCAAGCATAAGAAAGGTATGCAGAGTATCCAGATGTTTGCGATATTATCTGAGCCAGCCTTGTATTCGCGGATCCGAGATGCTCAGATGTCTGATTCGAAGACCCAGCGTTTAGCTCGTCTAGCTAACGAGGGTAACTCGTCTGGATTTCATTATCAGTCAGATGGCTTTCTGTGTTTGTCTGGTAGGCTTGTGATTCCGCAGGATGAAGAGTTGCGAGAGGAGATTTTGTCTCAGGCGCATCGCACTAAGTTGAGTATTCATCCTGGGAGCAACAAGATGTACAAGGATCTACGTACTCATTTCTGGTGGAAGGAAATGAAACGCAATGTTTATCAGTTTGTTTCGAGATGTTTGGTGTGTCAACAGGTCAAGGCAGAGCACCGACGACCTGGAGGATTGCTTCACAGTCTGCCTATTCCTGAATGGAAATGAGAGTTTATCACAATGGACTTTGTGACCCATTTGCCGGTATCCCCGAGGAACTGTGATGCTATCTGGGTTGTGGTGGACCGACTCACCAAGTCAGCGCATTTCATTGCCTATAGCCGAGAGTACTCTGTGGATCGCATGACACGGATGTACATTTAGGAGATCGTTAGCCTTCATGGAGTGCCTGTGAGCATTGTCAGCGATCGGGACTCCTGGTTTACTTCTAGATTCTGGGGGAGTGTTCAGCGTGCGATGGGTACTACTCTCAGTTTGAGTACAGCCTATCATCCGAAGACTGATGGTCAGTCAGAGCGCACTATCCGTACTTTAGAGGATATGCTTAGAGCGTGCGTCGTGGATTTTGGTTCTGCCTGGTAGGATCATTTGCCGTTGATCGAGTTCGCTTACAACAACAGCTATCACACTAGGATTGGGATGGCACCTTTTGAGGCGTTGTATGGGCGACGTTGTCGTACTCTACTCTTCTGGAAAGAAGTGAGGGAGAGACAGGCTGAAGGACCGGAGTTTATCCAGCAGGCGGTAGATATTGTTGATCAAATCAAGAAACGGATTAAAACTGCACAGGATCGTCAGGCCAGTTATGCTAATATCAAGCGTAGGCCCTTGCAGTTCGAGGTCGGGGAGAAAGTGTTTCTGAGAGTGTCACCTTTCCGCAAGATTATCAGATTTGGCCTTAAGGGCAAGTTGTCTCCCAGATTTATCGGTCCGTTTGAGATCTTGGAGAGCATTGGCGATTTGGCTTATCGACTAGCTTTGCCACCGTATCTATCCAGTATTCACGACGTGTTCCACGTATCTCTGTTGCGACGGTATGTGGCGGATGAATCTCATATTCTGCAGCGATCTGAGGTTCAGGTAGACAAGGATTTGACTTATGTTGAGAAACCTTTTCGTATCCTGGATTATAAGGATAAGGTTTTACGGAACAAAGTCATTCCTTTGGTTTTAGTTCAGTGGCAGCGCCGAGGCACTGAGGAAGCTACTTGGGAGCTTGAGGACAGGATGCGTAAAGACCATCCTGAGTTGTTTTGATTTCATTCTTTAAGTTGTATTCAGTTGCAAACTCTGTAAACGTTTGATTTGAATAAAGAATGTTTCTGTAACCTTGTATTGCATTCAGTACTTAAGATCTATTTTCGAGGATGAAATATCTTTAGTGGGGGAGAATGTAGTACCCCGTACCCGAAATCAGTAATTAAGGGATTAATCATAATTACTTAAATAGAGTTCGAAAGCTCCGAAGGTAGGTTCGGAAGTTCCGAACAGGATCGGAAGCTCCGATGCAGGATCAGAAGCTCCGATCATATTACGTCATCCATGACGATTGGCTAGATCGGAAGCTCCGATCAGGACCGGAAGCTCCGATCACCCCTATCCGGAGTCAACAAGTGATATTTTGACACGTGGCAGATCAGGATATTCGGAAGCTCCGATGGCAGGATCGGACGTTCCGATCGAGGTTCGGACGTTCCGATCAAGGATCGGAAGTTCCGATCGTTGTCTATAAATAGAAGGCCGAGGCTTCACTTTCATTTGCCAATTCCGAGTTCTCCTTTCCATTCTAGTCCTTTTGGAGCTGTGCTAGTCTTCTTAGGCTTGGTCCGGAGGTCGGCGAGGCGTTCGGTAGTCGTAGCGAATTTGTGCCCAAGTTCTGGAGGCACCGACATCAAAGGGCTAACGACGGACGAAGGTATAGCTTTTGCTTCCTATAAATATTTAGGAGTATGCAATAGCTTAGTTAAGGCTTTTAGAGCACTTTAATGATAGTAGTATCATTTGGCAGTGTAGAGCAGACTATAGGCATGGACCTAGAGTTGGTAGAGCTTGCACTGTGTTGAGGTACGAAAGTACTATTCGAGATATCCTGACTGAGTATGCATGTATTATGTGACTGCATGATTTATATGCCATGATATTATGCTGCATTAATTTGCATCTTGCTGTATCTCTTTCGAGATGTCTGTTAGTAGGGTTGTACCCTATCCTGTTAGTGGATGGACTTCCATCGATTTGGGTCCGGCGTATCCACGGTTATCTCGGTATGGGAGCCACCTCCTGAAGCGACGGCACAACGTGCTACATACCAGGGCCCGATCTGTCTCTGTTATCTGATCCTTGACCTCGATTCTATAGGGAGTTCACTTTGCATGCATGTATACTCATACTCTCGTACTGGGCGTTTTATGCTCACGTCTCGTACTCTGTATTTTCTGGACACCTTATTCCATGGGGCAGGTTTGCGATTGGACGAGGAGGGTGGATCCAAGAGGGGCTAGTCAGTGGTTGGCCAGCTGGAGCTTCGTCTAGGTTTTATTACTGTTGTTTGGGTTTATACAGCTATTCGATTTGGTTGTATATTATTGGATAAATTATAGATTCCTTTACTTGGGGTTGTAAATTATTTATGGTTTCCGCAGTTTTATTCTGATATCTGTTTAATTAAGTAAATTGCATGCATAAGTTCTGTTTAGTAGGTGATCCGGGTAAGGGCCACTACAGTCCCTAAGAGAGAACGGGAACAATCGTAGTCTGATGGTGTCTTCAGTAACACCATGAATTTTCACTGTGTCAGCAATCTCCAGAAAGGTGCGCAAATGCAAATTTGGATCTTCAGTAGCTGCACCCCTGAACTGATTTTGCTGCACCATATTAATCAAAGCTGGATTCAACTCAAATTATTTGCTGTGATATTCTGCCGAGCTATCCCAGAGTAATGATTATTGATCACCGGTCGAAAGTGATCTCTGATCGGCACCGGAGCATTATTGACAGCTCTTTCCCTTTCTTCAGTCATTTTTTGCAACTCTTATCTTCTAGCTTTTCTCAAATCTTTAGCAGTTTTCTCGATTTCCGGATCAAAGAGCAGTGAGTCGTAACTTTGGCTTTTTCGCATAAACTGCATAGACAGAAAAAAAAAATTAAAATTAGAACCAACAAAATAAAATAAAATGCTCTAAATCAAAATTAAGACTAATTAGCATAATTTAATATAAATTAAATAAAATTCACTCCCCGGCAACGGCGCCAAAAACTTGTTGCGTAATTTTGTGCCCGCAAGTGCACGGTGTCAAGTTTTAATATAGAAAATGAGTCCAAGTCGATCCCACAGAGAATGAATAAAATGATATTATGTTGAATATTTGCAACTAATCAAATCTTAATCCTATGTAGAGCTACGAGAATGATTTGAGTTATATCAAACTAAAATTTGCAATAAATAAAATTAATTAACGACGAGTTCGCAAGACGAAAATTCAATGAGAGACAAATTCTAGAGGTTCGACATCACTTAACCATCCACCAAGTTAATTCATAAAGAAATCTATATCGTAAATTCTTCTAGTTTATTAGCCAAGAATTCCTATTATTTTCTACTACCTCTCTCGAGTGTCAAGCAGAAATTTGTATTCAATAGCAAACTCAATATCTCTATCAAAGTTCAATTATTAAATCCGATAAATAGCACAAAAATTCTTCTATGAATTCTATGGAGTTATATGTCTCTCGAAGAATATAAACACCAAAGATGTATTTTTCTATGTCGTATTCAAAATCTCCTCTCTCGAGTGATAGATTCTAAATAAAATATCATTCAATCTATGACCAGTAAATTGAAGCAATCAATTCAGGAAAACACAAATAAACCGAATGAATAATTCTAATATATCAATCAAAATATCAAAAACATGGTTTCAAGTCAAGCTACGTCGTCCCTCTAGACAAAGAAATTAGTTCATAATGAAAATAAAAATCAAACAAAGCATGTTCCTGAACATCATTCAAAAATTAGGAGAAAGAATGAAATAAAAACGAAAGTAGATTATGCTTCTCCGTCTCCGGTACTCGCTTCGTCCGTCTTCGTGCCAAGAATGCTTATTATCCCTTTTTCTTGGTCTCTAGCCGTCTCTAGCCTTCAAAAACTCATGAAAACCCTCAATAATCATATGATATATGCCAAAGAGTCCTTTTAAAGTTCGAGACTAAAAGTTTCCGAAAATACGACACGTCAAGCGCGGGGGCGCTACTCTAGGGTGCGGGTGCGCCGCGTTTTTGGGTTCCAGGGTGCGGGTGCGCTGTCCTAGGGTGCAGGGGCGCTGATCGCCGTTAATTTTCTCAAAATAAAAGCTACAGGGCGCGGGTGCGCCGGTTCCGGGAGCGGGTGAAATTCTTGCAAAAATCATAACTTGAGTTCTAGCCGTCGGATTGAGCTGAAATTTTGACAAAAGCTTTAAAACATCCTAAAATTCATTATGAACGGTGAAGATTGGATTTCGATGTATCTATCAGCTCCACTAAATTTGTAAACTTGCATCTCTGTAATTACTTTTTCCATCTCTTCTCGTTACTTTTCCTCCAATCCTTGTATCTCACAAAAATAACAACAAATACGCATAAAATCTACTCGATACATCACAAAATCCAAGTCAAATCATATGCAAATTAAGTTCATAAAATGCACTTATCATTTGTCCACCTGTAATAGGATATGACTTGTAGACTTTTGCGTTGGCTATGCAATGGTTTAGGCGACTGAGCATTTGAATTATTGAGCTATGAGATATGCTCAAACAAGAAGCTGCGCCAAAACCTAAGTTGAGCTAAGATTGTATTCCAACAACTTAGCACTTTCAATTTGACTTCTATCAGCTGCACACTTAGTAAATATTTTAGAAACATAGCAACAAGCTTTGTCATCATCAAAATCAAGATTGCTTGCATTTTCGGATCCAACAAGAAACATAGCAACAAGCTTTGTCATCATCAAAATCAAGATTGCTTGCATTTCCGGACCCAACATATTATTGTGAAATAATATTTTTACTATCATAAAAATATCTAGTGATGTAAATTTTTTTAAAAATTTGAACTGTGCCAATATTTGACAATCAATTTAAATTATGGTATTTTTACAAATGTGTAAAAATGTAAAGATTCTCAACATGTATTACTATATATGATCACGGTTCGAGATGGTTCCACCTCTTGCAATTGCCACAAAAATCAATGTGGATGTTGCAGTTAGGCAAGGGCTCAACACTTTGGAGTTAGCCAATTTACTCAACAATTCAACATCTGGGAAACACGTACTCTTCTTGAATACAATCCATGTTATCAAACAAACTACATGATTTTAATATATTAGAATAACCTTTTTCTTTATATTTTATTTTTTCTTCTGCCATTTCAAAATAAAAATATTAATAAATTTTATTCTAGTTTTATTTTAAACTTCATTCTTTATTATTTTGTAAGATACACTCAGAACATGTGTCACAATCCGCTAGTTAGATAATACGATAATATTGAAGGCGATAGTTTTTCAGAGGATTAAATTTATCTGAACAAACTGAATCACCTTTTATTTATATATTGTATATATTTTACGTGAAAGTTAAAAGTTAAATTCATATAATGTATACTTTTTCAGTTTTTTGTCAAAATATTAGAGAAAATAGGAAATAATGTAAAATTTAAAATAAAAAATTATCTTTAAATCTTAATAAACAACGTGATAGAATAATAATATCAACTAATAAAGTAAAAAAATAAAAAATAAACGTACGTGATTGTCAATTTTCGCAAATAAAATCAATTTATTTACTATATTATAACTATAAACACTAATTACATAAAAATTGTTATAAGATCGTCTTAGGAGTTAATGTTATGATACATATATAATATTTTTATATAAAAACATTAATTTTTCATTCTATATATAAATTATATATATATATATATATATATATATATATATATATATATATATAATTACAGAAGATCTAGAAAGACTAGTGCTAGTTACGACATCTGACTCATAATGAGCAAAAACCAAATGACCATAAAACATATATCATATAAATAAAATTACAGAAATCTCTAATCCAAAAAACAAATACTAATATTTAAAATTGCTTATATAAAAGCAAGCGAAATAATAAAAATACTTTTAACGTAGTCGCTAAATTATTTGTATATAAATTGATTCTAAATTCAAAACAATTATTATTAGTATACCTAGAGGAAAAATTAAAGTTTTTTAACAAACTAAATATGAAATGTTTTTATAAAACTTTTTTTTTTACAAAGTTTTTATAAAAATTTTTATAATTTGTTTTAAAATAAAAATGCATTTTTAAAAAAAATTATATCAAACCGTTTTGAGGTTGAAAAGATGTAATTTGATAAATATTTTTTTTTAAAATGCACGGTTAGAAACAATTAAGAAAGTATTTGGACAATAATTTTAAAAAATATTATTATAGTAGAGATCATCTAATTAATTAATTTTTAATCAATTGATGAAACTTGATTTGAAATTATCATTATATCATAACTTAATTTTCAATAAAACCAAAATTATTAGACAAATTAGTCATTTTATATAGCTTCTTATTTTTTATTCATTAAATGTTTGAGTTTATTGCACCAAACCCCCACGTAAAATATTAAAAATATACACTTCTCCCCTGTGAAATTTTAATAGGCATCTTAGAGCTTAAATTTTTGTTATAGTTGTACGTTTAACCCTTGTCTCAATGAGTTATTGAGCACGCGTTGTTACATCGCCTAATAAACAATTTTTTTTTGATAATATTAGATCTATGGTACAATATTAGGTCTATAGTACGAAAATGTCCTTCTTTTATTGTAGTATTTTTCATATTTACTAAAATATATCACGCGTATTTGTGAATAAAAATTATTTATGTTGATGTGGATGATGTATATGAGTAGATATAAAAATTATTACAATAGTAAAAGGTCATTTTCGTATCATAATCCTAATATTAGAAAAATTGTTATTTTGGCGCAAAAACAATGCATGTTTAACAAAATCGTCGTGTCAAGGGTTAAACGTGCAATTATTACAAAAGGTTAAGGGCTGAGATGCCTATTAAAATTTCAAAAGAGAGAAGTGTGCATTTTTAATATTTCATAGGAGGGTTTGGTGCAATAAACTCTTAAATGTTTTATTACTTACAAAAATGACACTCATTTTGTGTTCTTTGATTTTTTTTATTCACGAAAATGTCAATTACTATGTAAAATTTATATATTTATTGCGTTTTGTGATTATTTGTTTAGGAAACACTATTTTTTTTTTGTATTCGTTAAATTTCACAATTTTTTTTGTTTTTGTTAAAAAAAATCGAATTGTACGTGCACGCAACTCGTGTAGCGGAATACTAATCATTCTATAAAAACTTTTTAATTCTCGTTTCACCAGCATTTTTTGTTCAAAAAATATCAAAACCATTTGTCAATTATTCTTTAAAATCTATATTTTGATAACACTTGTTTGAAAAAAATTTCAGAAACTTTGTACAAAAAATTATCGAAACCCATATTTTAAGCTTTCCGCTTATCAAACACTAGAATCGATTTAAAAATATTTATTTAAAACAGAGTATATTAATTTTCCGGCAAATTATTTTAAACTCCGCACTACCAAACTTCTCTTTAACTTAACTCCCTACCCACCTATTTCTTTATTTTCATTCCCTAGTGGTCCCCATTTTTGAATTAAAAACTAATATTTTGTACGTGGCTTTGTTATACCTATCGAACCAGTTCCGGCCATGCAAGACTATCAGTTACGCAAGGTTTTCAGCCGATATACTTCGGATTAGGGTCCAACATGCTTCAGTAAGATGAATTGAATTTAAATACCTCTTTGATCATAATGTCGTTGGGTCATACCTGCCGAGTTTTATGAAGTGCTCCTCACACTCCAACCACGCAGTCGCAATAGATGGTTTCTGCACAAGCTCCTTCAACGACACTCAACACATCCTTAATTTATTTTCTATCTTAAGGCGTATGATATATAAATTTAATTATAAAAAATGAGCATGAAAGAACGAGAGATTTAGGAAATTTATTCAGACATAATATTATTACATAAATCAACTCCTTTGAAGAGGAGAAGACAACTTATTTAACTACTCATAGTAGCCTTGTTCTTGAAATACATAAAAAAAAAAAAAAAACTTAATACAATAGAAAGAGAAATATTACAATAATTTATTTGTAAGAAAACTGAAGGGAATGATCGATGTCTTCAGCTTCCTCAAATGTCTGTATTTACAGCTGTAGTTCCACTCGTTTCACTGAGAAAATTCAGGGAATCTCACAGTTGTCTTGTATTTCTTTATGTCATTATTGATGGCATCTTTTACCAGTGGAAGAGGCAGTTGTCTTGTATTTTTTATGTCATTATTGATGGCATCTTTTACTAGTGGAGGAATCACATGCCTGCCACTTTCTTTTGACTTTATTATCCTCACATGTCTGTTTTATTGTTGTCGGGGCATCTTTTGTTTTTGAAATAGGCCCCTGTGAAAACGCATCTTCAGTGGTCCTTGTCCACCTTTGCTTGTCTCGGAAAAATCCTTCCGATCCGTTCGGGGTCTAAAGATCTTTCCAAATTTTGGCTCCTTCTGATTTAGGCATTTTGGGCAGATATTCTCTGACCATCGTCCAATATGAGCCATGTTACAAAATTTTCGGCGAGTTTTTTTACTCCCCGACAGCTTATTGTTCCACAAAAGATTTTTTTTCTTTTAGAAAAGTTCTTCCACAAAGGCTGTGGTTTTCCCTGTCATTGTGTTCAACAGGAACGATCCATTCACAGAATTCTGATAAAATTTGAATGAAAACTTGACTTTGTCTATCTCAGTAAGACAGACCCAAATACCCCATGCCCTTCTGGTTGAGATCTCATTTTTTCCGAAAATGGACACCAAGGGTATTTCTTCAGTTTTAGGATCCTTGATAAAGTTATGACTATTTATATCAGGTCTCCTCAGCTTGATGAAATGAAAGGGTTCATGTGATCCTTTCACTATTGGTTCTGGAGCCGCACTGAAAAATTATAACTCAAGCACATCTCCTCTGGACAAATGATCATTATTTGCCCATGTTTCTTGGATTTCTTCTTGGATCCATTTTGGTAGCTGAGATATCTCCGGAAAGCTTGGTGACATTGTATAAATTGAGGCCAAAGCCCCAAATTCATACCAGAGTTTTACATCTTTAGGATTGACATTGTTTTTTAGCCAAATCCTTGGATATATTCCTGCAACATCAACCCTGCAGGTGTTCGGGTTGATTTCACTCCTTGTATTTAATGTCTCCCACCTCTGTTGATAAACCTGAAATGGAGAAATAATAGATAGATTAGTATCAATCTTAAATTTGCCCTTGTCAATATTGGGCCTAAGATTGATCTCTTCCTCTTTTACCCCAGAGGCGGAGGGTTGACTTGATGAGTTCTTCTCATCAATTGTTGTTTCATCCAATTCATCAAAAGCTGATGGTAGATTAGCAATTGTATCTTGGGTATTAGAATTTCCAACATCTTGTTCTACAACCACTGGCTGTATTTCTTTTTGTAAAACCAATGGTTTTATCGTTTCTTGTTTATGAGAAACCAATGGCTTCTCTATAGCCCTCAGAATTGGCCCTTGAATAGCAGCCCATAATTGAGTTTGAGCTTGCAAACATCCTGTAATACGATTAGATACTTTGATCCGATCAGTTTGTTGTGACCTGTCAGCCATTTCAGCATTAATGACTAACTGGTTGAACTCGGTTTGAAGCAACCCAAGGTGTTCCCTGAGGTGCCTCTGCATTTTCATGATGGAATCCACGTCACTACCTTCCATCCCTTGTTAAAAAATCTGCAAGAATATTTTCATGAGATTTAATAATAACAATATCAAAAATATAATTCTGACATAAAGCTTGCCATCTTAATAATCTAGCCTTCTCTGGTTTAGATTCAATTTTATTCTTTAAGAAAGCTTTTACCTGAGTATTATCAACTTTTAAGGTAAATTTTTAGCAAGTAAAAATAATGGCCATTTTTTGAAAGCACTTTTAACTGCATAAAATTCCTTGTCACTGATATGTCATCTAATGGCCTCTGATTCTGAAAAAAGACCGCTACAGTATCTGCATGGTATTTCTTCATCCGGGGTGATTTTGGTAAGGACTGCTGCCCATCATTTGTCACCGACATCCGTAAATAAAACCAGATCATCTTCATCTATGGATATAGCCATTTTTGGGAGATTTTTACATATCTTCTTTAATTGGTTTACCCTTTTAGTATGACCATCGGTCCATATAAACCTAGCATCCTTTTTTAACAAAGGACTGAACACCTTTCTGTACATTGCTAGGTTGTTTATGAACATCCCTGCAAAATTAACTACTCCTAGAAAACTATGGAGTTGTTTTACATCTTTGAGTTTATCTGGAAAATTCTTTACCTTTTCCATAATATGGGGTTGTAAAATTATTCCAATTTCAGGAATCTCAATACCAAGGAATTCAATTTTCCTTGTTGCTATGACTGATTTCTTTTTAGATAAAACCAGTCCTTCTTGTTTACAAATTTGAGAGAAAATCTCTAAGTGTTTAATGTGTTCGTCTATATTTTTTGATGCTATAAGAATATCATCAATATAAACAAATATAAAGTTGAAATAATCTTTAAAAATATTATCCATCTTTCTTTGAAATATTTGGGGTGCATTAGCCAATCCCATAGGCATAACTTCCCAGATATAATGTCCTTGTGGTGTAGAGATGGCTGTGAATTTCTTACTGCCTTCTTCCATTCGAATCTGGTAAAATTCAGACTTACAATCAAATTTTGAGAACACTCTAGCATTTTGTACACAGGTAATTAGGTGTTCTCTACTGGGTATGAAGTACCCATCAAACTCCAGGATTTTATTAATACCTTGGTAGTTAATAACTAACCTGAGTTTCTTTTTTTTATTTCACCATGATTTCTGACCAGAAAACCTGGGCTGCTATATGGTGAAACTCCTTCTTTGATTAGACCAAGGTCCAAATGTTTTTTGATAATCATTCTCATATCCTTTTGATCTGTTATGTTCATCCGGATAGGCTTATATCTGACGAATTCATACTCTTTTCCTACCTTTAAAGCAAGACTGGCTTTGAGTTGATTTCTATCCCACCATGCCAAAGGATGCTCGTTATAACTTTCTTTGAGCCTCTTTTTGACATCTTCAAGGGATACCTTATTCTCTAATTCTATATCTCTGTGATTTAGAGTTACCTTGAGAAGCTCCACATCCTCTGTTTGGAGTTCTTGTTCTGTTGTTATTTTCAACATGGTTTCTCCAAACCTTCTTGGATCTTTCATTTTTGGGTGAAAAAGTTGTCCTTTATCACCATACTGGCTGCGGAACATTATCGACATTTGTCGATAAAAGGCCATCTTAAGTCGTTGAACGATAATCTTATGTTCACAAATGGTAGTAAACATAAGTCGTCTTAATTTGTTATCTTGTGTGTACTTTTTAAACATTTGTAAAAAGTTATTTTCCAACAATATATCGGCTCCTGTATCATGAAAATATATTGGTGGTGTCTTTACCTTGTACCAAGGAGTCTACCTGCGCCTTCCATAAGGATTTTTGTTTGTTTTATTCCTTTTCAAAGAATAAGAATCTTTTCGAGAAATCGCGACCAGCAATTTTTGGCAATTCTTCTTTACAATCTGTAGGGAAGACTCCTCTTTTTGCTGTACAAATTCCTGCTCCTGAATCAATATAGGCTGCAAAGTATTCAGCCTTATATTGTTCATACAACATCCCTATCGGAATGTATATGGAGAAAGTACTTGTTGTCATTTTTTAAAGGGATTACTAAATGGCCCCGCCATTTTTAACAGACTGTGTTGTAACTCAGTAATCCGATTAAGACTATTCACTTTTAGTCTTCCTAAGGCCTCAGAAGGTAGAGTATGGTTACTCCTTTCTACTTCTTCAATGTGTTCTAGTAAATCATGTTCATGACTTACTAATTTCAACAGTTGCTTCTTCCTCTGTTTGTAAACAGAGTTTTCGAATCTTATTAAGGGATTGTCCCTTATCCAATTCTCTTGGTTTTTCATCTCGTAGAATTCTTATTGAATCCTCCAAGTCTTTTCTTTTGCCATGAACTCTATTCTTTTTTCAAGGCGTTTTCATGGTTTATGGTCCTCCAAATACTCTAGGCCAAGAATGAGATGATCCACTTCTTTTCCTGGAATTCCACAGATTTGAACTTCCAATTCTGCAATATTTATCACTCCTTGGTAAGTTCCTTTTTCCCGTTGTTCCAAATAGTAAATCGAGTTACAAGGAAACTATGGGGACCTCGGGTTGCTAATCTCGTCTTAGGGTAACTAATGATTAATTAAACAATTAATCAAACAATTAAAAGTAATAATAAATCAAGAGCAGTAATTTTTTTTATTTTTTTTAAAAAAAATCTCAGAGCCTCGCTCGATCGGGCAAAGTCAGCCGATCGAGCGAGCAAAATATCAAATTCTCGGGTCTGCACATATATTGGCCTCGCTCGATCCGGCAAAGTTAGCCGATCGAGCGAGCCATGAATCAAAACTCTCGGTGTGCCCATCTACCTTCCGCGCTCAATCCTACAATTACCTGCGATCGAGCGAGCTCAAGGTTTCAAGTCTCTGTTTTTACAAATTGATGGCCGCGCTCGATCCTACAATTCCCAGGATCGAGCGTGCCTCTTGTTTCAAAATTTCTGCAGAATCTGTTTGCTGTCAAACCTTGGAACATTGGCAAGATCCTTCAAATAAATTCAAGCCTATACATGATATAACATCTGAGAACATGCATATATTCATATACGAAGTCTCTGGAATCAAAATATGCGTTGAATACATCAATTCGAATAACATAATAGACATTAATAAAGCAAGCTACACAAAGACTCAAATGTGAGCTTCAAGTCTATAAGTTCATATCAAGTTTGATGCTATCTAACTACCATTCTTCTGCTTAAAACCCGAGTCCACACTTGCTAAGTCTCGCTCCCAATCTGTCAATGTCATCTCAGACCAGCTCCTGCCCCATCTGTTGCAATGCACACATACAAAACAAAGCAACATCCGGATAAACTCCGGTGAGAAATCATTTTCAGTATAATCGACATATAAATACGTTAAATAAATTCATATCAACTCTAAACATATCAACTCAAGAATAGAGTAAAGATAACGCATATATCGGCTCAAACTTCAAATCAAAACTCAATTTATATAGCACGCTTATCTCAAGAATTGATTCTTATCACTTCGTTGCCATCAAGATTCGTATCCGATCTTGACATGGATATCCATCTATCGTAGTCATTCCGGGCTAGAAAATAAGGTTAACCGCAACCTTGGCATAGAATCAATTCAATATACAATCATATCAAAAGCAATAAAGATCCACTACCTGTGATGGATCAACAATAACATAAGTTCTACCTCAAGAACAAATACTTAAACAAGTATGTGGTTTGTTCGGGATAACTCAAGAATAGTCGTTCTTGAGTTTCACAGTTCCTGACTCGCGATGTCGTCATTATACCTTTCATTCTCGAGTTGACGATGTTCCACATCTGGATAGGAAGTACCACAACTCATAGCAAATCTGCTCATTCAAATAACATTCGATCTTCAAGGTAGAACAACTTCAACTATCATCATTTCTTCTTCGGTTTCAAGTTGAGGTTCTTGAGTCAATAGTCTCCTATTAAACTCTGAAACATATCATCAAAACATGTATATCAAACCTCATTCTATTCAATCATTTCAGAATTGAATCAAAATCATCAATATAGATTCAATCAACATCATTTCAAACTTCAACTTCTTCTTATTCGATATAACTCGGAGTCTTGAATCGTTAACCTTCGAAACTCAACTGAAATCGAGAAATACAAATGTCATAACATTCATAACATCTAAACAACTATCTCAACTCAGTTATAGGCTATCAAAACGAAGTCAAAACATCAACCGGCGGCGTAGCGATTGAAAATCGGGAACCGACTCGGTATCGAATTCATTATGAACTTCTTATCAACTTCTAATCACTTCATATCATTCATACTTCACATATCAGCAGCTATAATCACATTTTAACAAGTCAAAAACATGCTGAAACCATGACAAGTTCATTTCTTAATTCATTTCCAATCCGACTGCGATATCGAACGGCATACGAACTCAAAGACATAACATAGTTTCATAATATGATCTCTGCCATATTTCGTTCTTCAAAACATACCGAGAGAACAAAATACTTACATCAAATTGAAGCCCTCGTCGCAAGGATTCCAGAACATCTTTCGGAATCGAAATCGGACGAGCGAAACAAAAGTTATCGACGTTTGAAAATCGAAAAACAAAGGAAATGGAAGAGGGTTCGAGCTCCTCTGTTCACTTTCTGAATTCTGAAGTTTCATACAACTTATGCACGTGTACAAGATTAAAAATCTGATTAAATTGGATATGTATTGCATAAATTACAATTTAGTCCCTCAAGTCTTCAATAATTGCAATTCAGTCCTCGGCCTTCGTTTTAATTCAATTTCAATCCAAAATAATTTAAGAATATTAGAATTAAAATCGAAACTCTAAATATTCCCAAATTAAATATACTCGGATTAAAAATTAAATAAATTCAGATTAAATCAATAATCCCGGCCTTTTGCACTTTAGCCCTCGAATCTTTGATATTCTCCAATCAACCCCTGGTCGGGTTTCATCTTCAAAATTAATCTTCGTTAATTTCCGAAACATGGAATTTAATCTTAAATTCCATAAATATTCAAATCGAATATTTATTCTATTAATTTAAGAATTCTCGGAATTTAATTCGCAAAATTCGTACATTCTCAAATTAAATATTTTCGGCTCGAAAATTAAATCTATCATTTCCATAACTTCTCAAATAAATATTAGCCCATAATATGAAATTTAATTCTCAAATCTCATAATTAATAATTTAATATTTTCGGGCCTTACAATTCCTCCCCTCTAAAAAATGATTTCGTCCTCGAAATCGTATTCAATCCAAATATCAAGTCTGATAGACTGAATGATTATCTAAAGTTATTCTTACTTCAATCATCCACTCTGCATTTCATATCTCACTTCATCTTTCAATCTCTTGTTAGATTATTACTTCGAATCTGCTTCTATTCGCTTGTAATCAGTATCTATTCAGTTGTACTTTAAGTCATTGAAACGACTTTGTTCTGAGTTGTTTCTTTCTTCAATCAAGGATTTGTCGAATAATCGACTTAACTCATAATCTCGTCAATATCTATCTTATTTGAATAAAGTACATAAGAAGAATCTACTGATACTTCTTTCACTTAGATACTGAACTTATCCAGCTAAAAAGAATATATTCGTTCAATACAATCATCAATTCCGTCTGACATGTCATTCAGTGCAATTCAGCTTTGGTGACGACTTGATTCTTTCTCTATATCATTCTATACAGAGTATAGAACATAACTCAAGTTTACACTGTTATTCAGTTCATCGCTTCAAGATTAGTATCCATCGTCACATTCTGAATCTGTATCTCAACTTCGTTCTTTCTCAATTCTGAATCGAATGATGTTCAGGAATAACTTTTACGCTTAACAAGTCAGTTTCAGCTTCAAAATTTATATCTATCATTCAATTTCTAATTCTAATTCTAATTCTTCTTCTCTGTTTTCATTTTATACAGATTCATCTTTAATATCTTTGTGTCTCTTAAATCAAATTTGATCTGATATCGACAAATCATGTCTGATCTGATATCATATACTTCAGTAGTATCATTCCAACACAAAGAAATCGGATTTTTTTTCATCATATCATCATAACATTATCTCAAAATCGATTCATTAGCTATTACAGGAATTATAATCATCAAGTGGCAACACATCAAATCAAGTAATACCGAATTAGGTATTAAAGTTCTGAGAATGTTCTCAACATCCGGAAAATCAACTCAGATAATCCATCAATCGAAAAAAATGGTATAATGCAATCACATATAACCAACTCTCAGAACATCAATCAATCAATCGATGCCACATATGTCGAATAAATCTAAAGTCTTAATCCTGACAATAGATTTTTATCATTCCTGTAATTCATCATATCTCTATCTTCTTCACAGATCTGAATCGATAGCTGTTATTCACATCTCATACAGTGTATTCCACAAATCTGATTAGTTTATTCGGATTATTTCATAATCAGAGTTTATGTTGTAGTCACAGAGTTCAACGTATTCAGAACTGTTGATAATCGGTATCATGTCAGATAAAAATTCATTCTCGAAATTCAATTCATCTTTTCTGATTATTCTTCCACTTCAAGGATATCAAATTGCACCTTTACCTCAAAAAAAATACTTAAAGTCTTCGGATCATATGTATTACAATGTAATAGTAAAACCCAATGTTTCAATCTGAAACATTATTTCTTGGCTTACTGTTCGTCTTACAACGAATCTAATCACAATTCAGTGAGTTGATCATACAGACAAATTATCGTAGACAGTTATTTTCATCAATCTGTTCATAACTACCACCTGTTTACTTCACATAAACTGTTTCATCTTGGTAGTTTCGCAAAATATTCTTTCAAATCACAATCTCGTAACAATTCTGGAGTTTCTAACTATCACTGAATTAATATAGTCAATGATTTTCAACCTCTTCAGAAACTCTCTGTACGTTTAACTTTGGAAACGTACTAATTCTATTACTTCTATTTGCTTTATCGTCTGATAAAACAATTATCGGATGAATATTGAATTCATTGTTGTGCAATTCTTCAAATTCTGATATCTCTTTTCGGAAATATCAGGCACAATCAAATAATCAATCATAATAGAATTCATTCATTCTAATCTGAGGCTTCAATTCATATCTCTATATAGCATTCTGTACTGAATTCTCATCGCTTCAGTTTACTTTCTGTGTTTCTTTCATCTTCTAAACAGTTCTGGATTGCTTTCAATCAAAAATCATTACGATTGGTCATATATTCATCTGAATATTCAAACCAAAATACACAAAATCTAAAATCAATTGATCGAATGCCTGTTTCATTCTTCATTTCTATTTCTCAATTGAATTCTAATAACTTGATCTCATCTCAATGTGCTTTAATCTTTCCAAATCAGTTCTCACTTAATTTGGATTACAGCAATTCGGACTGTTTTAGTATCTATCTCGATACTTCAAGCACATAAATTCCAAAGATCAATCAATCACACATTCATCTCCTCTCTTCGTTCTATTTCCCAAATCTCAATTGGAAATTCTATCAGTTATGAGTAATAAATATTATAATATACTGAATGTATACATCAACCAATCAGTAACTCTTGAAATTCATAATCAGGGAAACTCACTTAAGTCAAGGTCATCCACAGAACAATAATATGAATGACAATATGCTAAGTGAAAACAACTCACTATCAACTCAACTCAAGACGAGTAAATCAAATCAGACCCTAACAAAGAATAAGAGTCCATCAAAATCGATTGAGGTCGGTATCAAAACCTCGAAATCAATATCAAGAATTTCAAAAATCATGATTTATGATGTAATAACTTCAGTAAAATCAAATAAAAGACTCATCTGTAACTGACTTTCATATCATCATCTATTTTGTAAACCTCAAAAGCATTAGTCAATTCACAAACTCCTCAATTTTCTGATAAATTTCAGTTCACAACTTAAACTAAAGTCAAGAATCTTACTGAAATATATCTGCCATCTCTACTCATCGGCATATCTTTCAATTCTGGTTTAGATCATGAACATATCTAGTGCATTGAATATACTTATTTCAGAATATTTCTGTACTCAAACATCCTATATCGAACCGAAATCACAGAATCTTAATTCGAGATTCTATATCATCATATTCAATTGCACATTATGTTCTTACTGATCTAATTTAATCGCTTCTTATCATCAATTCTTCTACTAATCTGTATTCGATTATCGCATCATCATCTATCATGCAATATAAACAGATATTTCAATACGAACAAAATCATCTCCAGTTTCAGTTCATCAAAGCAATAGTTCCATTCTTCAGTTCAATTCACACAATTTTTTTTCTGATACAGAGGTGATCATATAATAAGCTTCCAGCTATCATGAATCTATTGCACCAATAATAGACAGGTCAAAACAAAATAAATCTGTTACCTGAAATTTCATTCTCAGGTGCAATTTCATTCTGATTCTCCGTATACTTCTGGAATAGAAATTGTAGCTAAATATGTGTTTTTCTCACACACTATAGCATCTGTACAATTTCAGTCCTTTTGTGTAGTGACCCTTACCCGGATCACCTACTAACAGAACTTAGGCATGCAATTAACTTAATTAAACAGATATCAGAATAAAACTACGGAAAACAAAAACGTTATACAATCCCAAGTAAAGGAATCTGTAATTTATCCAAATAATATACAACCAAATTGAATAGCTGTATCAACCTCAAAACAACAGAAATAAAACCTAGATGAAACTCCAGCTGGTCAACCACTGACTAGCCCTTCTTGGATCCACCCGCCTCGTCCAATCGCAAACCTGCCCCATGGAATAGGGTGCCCAGAACACAGAGTACGAGACGTGAGCATAAGACGCTCAGTACGAGAGTATGAGTATACATGCATGCAAAGTGAACTCCCTATAAACTCGAGGTCAAGGATCAGATAACAGAGACAGACCGGGTCAAGCCTAGGAAGGCTAGAACAACTCGAATAGACTAGATATGAGAGGGAAATTCTCGGAATTGGCAATTGGAAATGAAGCCTCGGCCCTCTATTTATAGACAACGATCGGAACTTCCGATCCTTGATCGGAACGTCCGAACCTCTATCGGAACGTTCGATCCTGCCATCGGAGCTTCCGAAGATCCTGATCTGCCACGTGTCAAAATATCACTTGTTGACTTCGGATAGGGGTGATCGGAGCTTCCGATCCTGATCGGAGCTTCCGATCTAACCACACGTCATGGATGACGTAATATCATCGGTGCCTCCGATCGCTCATCGGAGCTTCCGATCGTACCTTCGGAGCTTCCGATCCGTCCGATACCCAATTTATTTAATTAGCATTAATCCTTTAATTACTCAATTAGGGTACGGGCTACTACATTCTCCCCCACTTAAGATATTTCGTCCTCGAAATTAGATCTTAAGTACCGAATGCAATACAGAAATCAGAAACATTCTTTATTCAAATCAAACATTTACAGAGTTTGCAACTGAATACAACTTAAAGAATGAAATCAAAAAAACTCAGGATGGTCTTCACGCATCCTGTCCTCAAGCTCCCAAGTAGCTTCTTCAGTGCCTCGGCACTGCCACTGAACTAAAACCAAAGGAATGACTTTGTTTCGTAAAACCTTATCCTTATAATCCAGGATACGAATAGGTTTCTCAACATAGGTCAAATCCTTGTTCACCTGAACCTCAGACCGCTGCAGAATATGAGATTCATCCGCCACATACCGCCGCAACAGAGATACGTGGAACACATTGTGAATACTGGATAGATGCGGTGACAAAGCTAGTCGATAAGCCAAATCGCCAATGCTCTCCAAGATCTCAAACGGACCGATAAACATGGGAGACAACTTGCCCTTAAGGCCAAATCTGAGAATCTTGCGGAAAGGTGACACTCTCAGAAACACTTTCTCCCCGACATCGAACTGCAAGGGCCTACGCTTGATACTAGCATAGCTGGCCTGACGATCCTGTGCAGTCTTAATCCGTCTCTTGATCTGATCAACAATGTCTACCGCCTGCTGGATAAGCTCCGGTCCCTCAGCCTGTCTCTCCCCCACTTCTTCCCAGAAGAGTGGAGTACGACAACGTTTCCCGTACAACGCCTCAAAAGGTGTCATCCCAATACTAGTATGATAGCTGTTGTTGTACGCGAACTCGATCAACGGCAAATGATCCTGCCAGGCTGAACCAAAATCCATGACGCACGCTCTAAGCATATCCTCCAAAGTACGGATAGTGCACTCCGACTGGCCATCAGTCTTCGGATTATAGGCAGTACTCAAACTGAGAGTAGTACCCATCGCACGCTGAACACTCCCCCAGAATCTAGAAGTGAACCTGGGGTCCCGATCGCTGACAATGCTCATAGGTACTCCATGAAGTCGAACGATCTCCTGAATGTACATCTGTGTCATACGATCCACATTGTACTCTCGGCTATAGGCAATGAAATGCGCTGACTTGGTGAGACGGTCCATCACAACCCAGATAGCATCACAGTTCCTCGGGAATACCGGCAAATGGGTCACAAAGTCCATTGTGATAAACTCCTATTTCCATTCAGGAATAGGCAGACTGTGAAGCAATCCTCCAGGTCGTCGGTGCTCTGCTTTGACCTGTTGACACACCAAACATCTCGAAACAAACTGATAAACACTGCGTTTCATTTCCTTCTACCAGAAACGAGTACGTAGATCCTTGTACATCTTGTTGCTCCCAGGATGAATACTCAACTTAGTGCGATGTGCCTGAGACAAAATCTCCTCTCGCAACTCTTCATCCTGCGGAATCACAAGCCTACCAGACAAACACAGAAAGCCATCTGACTGATAATGAAATCCAGATGAGCTACCCTCGTTAGCTAGACGAGCTAAACGCTGGGTCTTTGAATCAGACATCTAAGCATCTCGGATCCGTGAATACAAAGCTGGCTCAGATAATATCGCAAACATCTGGATACTCTGCATACCTTTCTTATGCTTGAAGGTATAACCTGAAGTACAGCAGTCACTGATCGCACTAGACATCGAACAAGTCTGAAGTGCGGATAGTCGCACCTTGCGACTCAAAGCATCAGCGGTGAGATTAGCAGCTCCCGGATGTTACTTTATCTCGCAATCATAGTCCTTAAGCAAGTCCATCCAACGTCTCTGCCTCATGTTCAACTCCGCTTGAGTGAACAAATACTTGAGACTCTTATGATCGGTGAAGATCTCAAATTTTTTGCCATACAGATAATGACGCCAGATCTTCAAAGCGAACACAATGGCTGCTAACTCCAAATCATGGACTGGATAGTTGTCCTCATGAAGCTTCAGCTTTCTAGAAGCGTATGCGATCACATGCCCATTCTGAGTCAGGACACAACCTAACCCCTGAAGAGAAGCATCCGTGTATACCACATACCCTCCAGATCCTGACGGTAATGCCAACACCGGCGCAAAAGTCAACCGCCGTCGAAGCTTCCAGAAATTCTCTTCACACTCGAAGGACCACTCGAAGTCCACACCCTTTCGAGTAAGCTGCGTAAAAGGTCGAGCTAACTGAGAGAAGTTCAGAATGAAGCGACGATAATACACTGCTAGACCCAGAAAACTACGGATCTCAGCAACTGTCGTCGGACGCGACCAATTAAGTACCGCTTCAATCTTGCTTGGATCAACAGAAATCCCCTCCCTGGATATGATATGGCCAAGAAAGATCACTCTATCCATCCAGAACTCACATTTGCTCAGCTTGGCGTACAACTGCTTATCTCGAAGAGTCTGCAGTACCAATCGCAAGTGAGAAACATGCTCTTCCGTATTACGCGAATACACCAAGATGTCGTCAATGAAGACCATGACAAACTTGTCCAAATACTCCCTGAAGACACGGTTCATCAAATCCATGAATATAGCCGGCGCATTAGTCAAACCAAATGGCATCACTAGGAACTCGTAATGCCCATAGCGAGTACGGAATGCAGTCTTGGCTACGTCCTGATCACGGACTCTCAACTGATGATACCTAGATCTCAAGTCAATCTTGGAGTAAACTGACATGCCCTGCAGCTGATCAAACAAGTCATCAATACGAGGCAATGGATACTTGTTCTTCACAGTGACTCGATTCAGCTGCCGATAGTCAATGCACAACCACATCGACCCATCCTTCTTCTTTACAAAGAGAACAGGAACTCCCCAAGGAGATACACTAGGATGAATGTACCCCTTGTCCAACAGATTCTGTAGCTGATTCTTCAATTCACGCATCTCTGACGGAGCCAGACGATACGGTGCTCGAGAAATAGGTGAAGTACCCGGCATCAACTCTATGCCAAACTCGACTTTCCTAGCAGGAGGAAAACCCGGAATCTCATCAGGAAATAAATTTGGAAATTTATCCACAACAGAAATGCTCTCTATCCCAATACTCTCAGTGGACAAATCAACTGCATAGATAAGGTAGCCTTCCCCACCAGACTCTAGAGCTCGACAGGCTCTCAAAGCTGATACCAAAGGCATCGGGGGTTGCGCTCCCTCACCATAGAAAAACCAGCTCTCACTTCCCTCCGGATGAAAGCGTACTAATCTCTGATAGCAGTCCACTGAAGCTTGATAGGTAGTCAAAATATCTATTCCCATAATGCAATCAAAGTCGTCCATCGCCAGGACCATGAGATTCGCTAATAGAATATTTCCTTCAAACTCTAAAGGGCAACCCATCACTAGACGCTTAGCCAAAGCAGATTGGCCCGTCGGAGTAGAAACAGACATTACTACGTCTAATGCAATGCATGGTAACTTATGCCTCTTAACAAAATGTGCAGAAATGAAGGAATGAGATGCAACAGTGTCAATAAGTACAAGAGCAGGTATACCATAAAGCAGAAATGTACCTGCGATGACTTTCTCATTCTCCTCCACTGCCTGATCATGCCTCAAGGCAAACACCTGGCCTGAAGCTCGTGGCCTCAAATGAGAACTCCCAGCAGACTGTCCCTGCGACCTCTGCTAAACGGTGGCCTGAGAACCCGATCCTGAACCAGAACCAATGCCTCCCCCAGATAGTGGGCAATCCCTCCGGATATGACCAGTCTCTTCACAACGAAAACAAGCTCCAGAAGCTCTATGACACTTGTCGGATGGATGGTTCTTCCCACAGTGATCACACTTGTCCTTCTTACCGTAACGGACAACACCTCCAGAACCAGAGGAAGAAGTAGATCCAGACTTCTTGAAAGATTAGGCACGGGGACCCAAAGAACTAGCGGACCTCGACTGAGGGAAAGACCTTTCCGTCGAATGCTGTCCTCCGCCTGGTGACAACGGCTCACCAAACCCTCGTAGGACATGTCTTCACCAAATGCCACACAGTCATGGATCTCAGGGTTAAGGCCCTGAAGGAACAGATTATACTTCATCTCTGAGTTATCAGCAATCTCGGGGCAATAGGATAGCAGATCAAAGAACCTCTGCTGATACTCATCAATAGACATGGCTCCCTACCGCAGACTCAGTAGCTCGCCTACCTTCGACTGATGGAGTGCAGGAGGAAAATACCGCTTTTGGAAAGTTGTGCGGAACTCGGCCCAGGTGGCCACTCCTCTCGCCGCAATAAAGGGTGCAAAAGTAAACCTCCACCACCTACGGGCTCGCCCATCCAGAAGATAGCCAAGGGTCTCCATTTTCTGCTCCTCGGTGCAGTGGAAAGTCTGAAAAGTCGTCTTCATGTGGTCTAACCAATTCTCCGCGTCCTCCGGAGACTCACCTCCAACTAAGGGCTTAGGACCCATAGCTAAGAATCGACGCACAGTGAAATGCTCGTCGTCATGATGACGATGACGCCGTTCTCGACGAGGCTCCCGGTCGGCATCACCCCAACGCCCACCAAAACTGCCATGAGAACTCTGGTCATCACGATTTGCCATCTACAAAAATACCTCATGATGAGACTAAATCCCAAGAATACTTTTGCATGCTCTGATACCATAAATGTAGTGACCCTTATCCGGATCACCTACTAATAGAGCTTAGGCATGCAATTAACTTAATTAAACAGATATCAGAATAAAACTACGGAAAACAAAAACGTTATACAATCCCAAGTAAAGGAATCTGTAATTTATCCAAATAATATACAACCAAATCGAATAGCTGTATCAACCTCAAAACAACATAAATAAAACCTAGACGAAGCTCCAGCTGGTCAACCACCGACTAGCCCCTCTTGGATCTACCCGCCTCTTCCAATCGCAAACCTGCCCCATGGAATAGGGTGTCCAGAACACAGAGTACGAGACGTGAGCATAAGACGCTCAGTACGAGAGTATGAGTATACATGCATGCAAAGTGAACTCCCTATAAACTCGAGGTCAAGGATCAGATAACAGAGACAGACCGGGCCCTGGTATGTAGCACGCTGTGTCGTCGCTTCAGGAGGTGGCTCCCATACCATAATACCAGTGGATATGCCGGACCCAAATCGATGGAAGTCCAACCACTAACAGGATAGGGAAAAACCCTACTAACAGACATCTCGAAGGAGATAGCTCAGTATGCAAATGAACGCAGCATAAATCAATGACATATAAATCATGCAGTCACATAATACATGCATACTCAGTCAGGATATCTCGAACAGTACTTCCGTACCTCAAAACAGTGCAAGCTCTACCAACTCTAGGTCCACGCCTATAGTCTGCTCTACACTGCCAAATGATAATACTATCATTAAAGTGCTCTAAAAGTCTTAACTAAGCTATTGCATACTCCTAAATATTTATAGGAAGCAAAAGCTATACCTTCGTCCGTCGTTAGCCCTTTGATGTCGATGCCTCCAGAACTTGGGCACAACTCTGCTACGACTTCCGAACGCCTCGCCGACCGCCGGGTCAAGCCTAGGAAGGCTAGAACAACTCGAATAGACTAGAAAGGAGAGGGAAATACTCGAAATTGGCAATTGGAAATGAAGCCTCGGCCCTCTATTTATAGACAACGATCGGAACTTCCGATCCTTGATCGGAATGTCCGAACCTCGATCGGAACGTCCGATCCTGCCATCGGAGCTTCCGAAGATCCTGTTCTGCCACGTGTCAAAATATCACTTGTTGACTTCGGATAGGGGTGATCGGAGCTTCCGATCCTGATCGGAGCTTCCGATCTAACCACACGTCATGGATGACGTAATATCATCGGTGCCTCCGATCGCTCATCGGAGCTTCCGATCCCATTCGGATCTTCCGATCGTGCCTTCGGAGCTTTCGATCCGTTCGATATCCAATTTATTTAATTAGCATTAATCCTTTAATTACTCAATTAGGGTACGGGCTACTACATTTTGCTTCATCATTCAGCTTCAGTTTTATTAAACAAGACTATGTCTTTCATAACATGTTTCAGTCATCAACATTTATTCAGACATATTCTTTGAATTCAAGACATAATTAAACAACTCAATCTTGAGCTTATGATCATTTACAATTCAAAGAATCATAGTAGGCTTGCAAAGTCTAATAAAACATTCTTCAATATTCAAAATATTCAACTTCGAGTTGGTATATTTTTCTTTCTCATCATTTCTATCTGTTGTGGCAAAGAACTATAAACAAAAATCATGTTCTAAGCACTTACCAACAAATTAATATACCTCTGTTCTTTCATCATTTCTTCATCAAAATTCATCATCTGATTGCTAGGTTTCGAAGTTGGTAGACAGTCAATCTAATACATCATTCATCGGTACCTTTCAGGTATCTGAACGATTGATCAAGTTCTTCAGAAAAACTTCTACCTGCAATACATCTAGTCATTCGCTGATATTCTGTTCTGTTTAATCAGAGATACTTTATTCAGCTGAGCAATAATACAGTTCTGTTCAATCTGACCATGCCATTCTGTTTAGTCTGGCCATACCACTCTGTCAGTCTGGGGTGCTTACATCACCCAAAGAACAATATTCTCTTCGATTCTGGGTGCTTACATCACCCGGGGAAATTTTTATAATAACATCGATAAGAATTTGAAAAGTTACAAATCAGTAAATTAATCAATTCAATTTCAAAGGTAGATCAAGAGTACATGCAATTTATTAAATCATCGAATCAAATACTGCATAATCATGCAATACTATAAATGCATATGACTCACTCTACCCCGCTCAGCTTCTATCTCAGTCCAGAACCTACGCTCTGATACCACCTGTTGTGGGGACCTCGGGTTGCCAATATCGTCTTAGGGCAAATAATGATTAATTAAACAATTAATCAAACAATTAAAAGTAATAATAAATCAAGAGCAAAAATTTTTTTTTAAAAAAAAAATCTCAGAGCCTCGCTCGATCGGGCAAAGTCAGCCGATCGAGCGAGCAAAATATCAAATTCTCGGGTCTGCACATATATTGGCCTCGCTCGATCCGGCAAAGTTAGCCGATCGAGCGAGCCATGAATCAAAACTCTCGGTGTGCCCATCTACCTGACGCGCTCAATCCTACAATTACCTGCGATCGAGCGAGCTCAAGGTTTCAAGTCTCTGTTTTTACAAATTGATGGCCGCGCTCGATCCTACAATTCCCAGGATCGAGCGTGCCTCTTGTTTCAAAATTTCTGCAGAATCTGTTTGCTGTCAAACCTTGGAACATTGGCAAGATCCTTCAAATAAATTCAAGCCTATACATGATATAACATCTGAGAACATGCATATATTCATATACGAAGTCTATGGCATCAAAACATGCATTGAATACATCAATTCGAATAACATAATAGACATTAATAAATCAAGCTACACAAAGACTCAAATGTGAGCTTCAAGTCTATAAGTTCATATCAAGTTTGATGCTATCTAACTACCATTCTTCTGCTTAAAACCCGAGTCCACACTTGCTAAGTCTCGCTCCCAATCTGTCAATGTCATATCAGACCAACTCCTGCCCCATCTGTTGCATGCACACATACAAAACAAAGCAACAGCCGGATAAACTTCGGTGAGAAATCATTCTCAGTATAATCGACATATAAATGCGTTAAATAAATTCATATCAACTCTAAACATATCAACTCAAGAATAGAGTAAAGATAACACATATATCGACTCAAACTTCAAATCAAAACTCAATTTATATAGCGCGCTTATCTCAAGAATTGATTCTTATCACTTCATTGCCATCAAGATTCGTATCTGATCTTGACATGGATATCCATCTATCGTAGCCATTCTGGGCTAGAAAATAAGGTTAACCGCAACCTTGACATCGAATCAATTCAATATACAATCATATCAAAAGCAATAAAGATCCACTACCTGTGATGGATCAACAATAACATTAGTTCTACCTCAAGAACAAATACTTAAACAAGTATGTGGTTTGTTCGGGATAACTCAAGAATAGTCGTTCTTGAGTTTCACAGTCCCTGACTCACGATGTCGTCATTATACCTTTCATTCTCGAGTTGACGATGTTTCACATCTGGATAGAAAGTACCACAACTCATAGCAAATCTGCTCATTCAAATAACATTCGATCTTCAAGGTAGAACAACTTCAACTATCATCATTTCTTCTTCGGTTTCAAGTTGAGGTTCTTGAGTCAATAGTCTCCTATTTAACTCTAAAACATATCATCAAAACATGTATATCAAACCTCATTCTATTCAATCATTTCAGAATTGAATCAAAATCATCAATATAGATTCAATCAACATCATTTCAAACTTCAACTTCTTCTTATTCGATATAACTCGGAGTCTTGAATCGTTAGCCTTCGAAACTCAACTGAAATCGAGAAATACAAATTCCATAACATTCATAACATCTAAACAACTATCTCAACTCAGTTATAGGCTATCAAAACGAAGTCAAAACATCAACCGGCGGCGTAGCGATTGAAAATCGGGAACCAACTCGGTATCGAATTCATTATGAACTTCTTATCAACTTCTAATCACTTCATATCATTCATACTTCACATATCAGCAGCTATAATCACATTTTAACAAGTCAAAAACATGCTGAAACCATGACAAGTTCGTTTCTTAATTTATTTCCAATCCGACTGCGATATCGAACGGCATACGAACTCAAAGACATAACATAGTTTCATAATCTGATCTCTGCCATATTTCGTTCTTCAAAAAATACCGAGAGAACAAAATACTTACATCAAATGGAAGCCCTCGTCGCAAGGATTCCAGAACATCTTTCGGAATCGAAATCGGACGAGCGAAACAAAAGTTATCGACGTTTGAAAATCGAAAAGCAAAGGAAATGGAAGAGGGTTCGAGCTCCTCTGTTCACTTTCTGAATTCTGAAGTTTCATACAACTTATGCACGTGTACAAGCTTAAAAATCTTATTAAATCGAATATGTATTGCATAAATTGCAATTTAGTCCCTCAAGTCTTCAGTAATTGCAAATCAATCCTCGGCCTTCGTTTTAATTCAATTTCAATCCAAAATAATTTAAGAATATTAGAATTAAAATCGAAACTCTAAATATTTCCAAATTAAATATACTCGGATTAAAAATTAAATAAATTCGAATTAAATTAATAATCCCGGCCTTTTGCACTTTAGCCCTCGAATCTTTGATATTCTCCAATCAACCCCTGGTCGGGTTTCATCTTCAAAATTAATCTTCGTTAATTCCCAAAACATGGAATTTAATCTTAAATTCCATAAATATACAAATCGAATATTTATTCTATTAATTTAAGAATTCTCGGAATTTAATTCGCAAAATCCGTACATTCTCAAATTAAATATTTTCGGCTCGAAAATTAAATCTATCATTTCCATAACTTCTCAAATCAATGTTAGCCCATAATATGAAATTTAATTCTCAAATCTCATAATTAATAATTTAATATTTTCGGGCCTTACAGGAACTGGTTCCGATGACTTGTAATTTCAAATACTATTTTCACTTTTTTTCCATCCTTCTGGAGATCTAAGTTTTCCTATTATAGAAAACTCCTTTTATTCCGGTGGAATTTCTTGAATAGGAGATTTGTCTCATCTCCTACTTGTCATTCGGTCCCCTTGAAAAGATAACCTTCGAGGTTCTATTTTAAGGTCTCTGTATAGAACCGGTTTGTCTTGAATTTAAATGTCTGTTTCCTGAATTAAAGGAAACTCGATCCTTTTTGGGTATATTGCTTGAGCAACTTTCCCAAAGATCTCTGGAATTTCGATGAACTCATTTCTAATAAACAATTCAGAATGGTGAGTATAAGAAAGAGCATATGAAATTTGATACGTAATAGAATATGGCCTATTACCTTCCTTCATTAGTCTTTTTTCCTTGAAGTTTTGATGTAACGTCAAGGCTCGACTAAAATCTCTATCAGCTAAATTGTAGGCTATTCTTGGATAAATAACTCCCATAATTTTTCCTGCACACAAATTTCCCGAGATAGTTCCTAGAACCGCATCTTGTATATTCCTCATTCTTTTATCGCATACTACAATATCTATGGGTGAATCTATTCCCTCTTTAAAATTAGATTTGATCATAATCTGGATTGCTCAAATATGAATCCAAGACATTGTCTTTGCTACTTCTTCTTTTAATTTTTGTAGTTCTTCTCGAATTTCTTCAAAGGGAATTAACTGCATCTCAATTTGATTACTGGTTAATTCCATAGGGATCGTCATTTTCCTTCTGGATACTTTATAAATCAAATTATGTCTTCTTTGTCTTAGCCCTAGGTTTCCTAAGACCCTTTCAACTTGTCCTGCCGAAAATCCTTGTTACTTCTGTAATGTTGGATTTTCTCTCATAATCCTTTGGAACATATTATGAGATATCGTGGTTTGACTAAAGAACCCAGCCAAACTTTCATGTGTTTCATGCCGAAACACTTCCTCTTTATTCTGATTCTGATTCATCCTCAGAAACTTCTTAACTAAACAATATCTCTTCTTCGTATATGCTTTCATCTGAGGGGATATCCTCAAATTGATATACTTGGACTAGATCTTGAAAGAAGACCGCATCATCCATAGCTGGTGTTGCTTCAAAGAGTTTAACTCTTTTTTTCTCGTTTCTGAACAATTTGTAGATATATGTCCTCTTGATCCACATGTCCAGCAGTTGCAATCCTTGAAACTTTCACTTGCTCTTGTATGAGTTCTTCTGAAAGTTCTTCTTGATGGTGTTCTTCCCCTGTTTTGTGATGAGCCTGTTGTTGGGGATGTTCTTGTAGGTCCACTTCTTCTACACGATCTATAGGATCTGACCTTTTGTTTGGACCAAAATGTTCTTGGTTTCCAAGAACTTTTCATTCTTTTATTATAGAGATTATTTCTGAATTTCTTCCTTTTAAATCCTTGTGATCTGTTTCCAATGATCGTTGGAAGATCATTTTTTTTACAACATAAAGGTGTACGTTTATCTATACCCCTTATTTTCTTGTAGTTCTTCTGTAATGCTGCCATATGGCATCATTCTGCCAATTTTCCTTTCAAAAAAGGAGGCGCGTCTTTCCAATGTATCAAAATTACCTGAAACGCATTCTTTAATCAGCATTTCTCTCCAGGGACTTGGAATTTTTGCAAAAAATAACTGAATAACTACATTTTCCTCGACTCCCGAATTCCATCTGTATTTAGTGAATAACATAATGTATTCATCAACTAAACAGATATCATGTAACTCGAGGCTATACAGAGCTTGAGTATATCTTCTCTTTTTTTTCTATATCTTGATTATTGAAATAGTCTACCCCTATGAATTGTTCTTTAAATAGGGTGGCCATTCTTCCTCCAATCTCGCTGAGGGATTTTCCTACTAAGATTGATTCCTTAGTTTTTGCATAGTCATCTCCCAAGCGATCTTGACAGATGTAACGTCCCGTTTTTATCTTAATTGATGTTATTTGAGATAATCAGTGATTTCAGAATTCGAGATCGGACTTTTTATTAATCAGGGACCTTTTTGCAATTTTTGGAAATTTCAGGGACTAAAACGCAAAAATGGTTTTTTTTATAAGTTAGAGACTTTGACTAAGTCTCCACTTCTTCCCTTCATCATCTTCAAACCGTTCACTCCTCCATTGAAGCGACCAAAAGCTTCCCCAAGCTTTTGTGATTTTGATTCTAGCTCAATCCGTCCGATAGAATTGAATTCTGACTTGATATTTACGATCACAGCATCGAGTGCTCCGTTTGGAAGTAAGTTTCTCTTATTTCTAAGAGGTTTGAATTTTTGGATGTCTTTAGAATTGATTGATATTCGGAGAGGATGACTATGAGTTAGCAGTGATCGTATATCTAAGACGGTTCGAAGATCTAACGACGATCGGATTTGTTATGATTTTTCTTATTATTTTTGAAAACCTTGTTTTTGTGATATGTTGGGATTGTATTGGAATTGAGGTTTTGATTATGAGTTCTTTGGATTGTTATCTTGCTGTCTGCGTTCCCGGTTTGATCAGTATATAGCCGTTATGCCGTCAGTTTGAAGTTTGAACGTCGTTTTGATGTTTTAAGTTATACGAGTTTGATATGAGTTTGATATCGAGTTTGATCACCATGACTTATTTTGATAGATTGAATTGAAGTTCTTGAAGATTGTGAGCCTTGCAGTCTTGATCAGTTTAGAAGAGTCGAGCCGGTATAGTATCGATGTCTTCTTTTATCGATTGATGAACTTGTTTGGATATTGATTGAGGATTTGTTATTTTCAGATTGAAGAGTTTGAAACGACGAGAAGGTATAAGATGACTTTGAAATGGAATAGGACGATTAACTCGAATCCGGATTCATTCGAGTGTCCTAGAAGAAATCACATACTTGCATGTTTATATGCTTATATGAATTTATGATTGAATTTATATTTGAATGCATGAGATTACATATGCATTCATATTGAGACGATTGATTATCCATTTTGAATTAGACGATATGGAGATTATAGCTGAGTGGCCTTGGTAGGTGATTTACTACAAGTGTCGATTAACTCACAATAATGCCCTAGAGTCTAGAGGATTAAAATATACCTCGTCCACCTCGAAAGGGGAGTTCGGTGTGATCGTTGGATATTTTAACCTCGGGATCCCAAATCGAAGAAAGAAAGAAGAATTCCATTTGATTATCTGAGTTTGATAATCCAGAAGTTTTAAAGTCATGAATATCATTTTAATTCCGCAATTGAATGAATTACTTGAGGAATATGTGGAATTTGATTTTATATCATGTTTTGATATATTTATGTGTTATTATATGCTAGTCTCTTTTACTGGGAATATTATTCTCACCGAATTATCCGGCTGTTGTCTTGTCTTTGTATGTGTGCTTGGCAACAGGTGGGGCAGGACCGAGTCAGAGATCGCATGGCTAGATGGTAGAGTTGATAGAGTAAGGCCTTGGTGTTTTAGAAGTCGATTATGTAATCGAACTTGTTATGTTTTGTATTCGGATTGTAATAGCTAGAACCGATGCATGTTCTATCCTTTTGAGCATTGATCAACTCTAGAATTTCATGTCTTATTTGGAGAGATTGTGATTTAATGCATGATTATGTTTTGATGAAAATTTGGGAGTTGTATTGCTTGATTTTGGCTCTGTAATTGCTGAAGTTTTTCTGGTGTAGCAGAGCACGGACCCCGCGCCTCTTTTGTGTAAGGGTCTGTGCCTCCTCGCATTTCAGAATCTTGGTTTTTTTGTGCATGCACGGACCCCATACCCTTCATGTATAAGGGTCCGTGTAGGCTGTCAGAGAATTGGCTATTTTTGATGTTTTGCACGGACCCCCTTCCGGACTTGACCCGGGGTCCGTGTGTTCTTGAAATTGTAGGCACGGACCCGTGCACGGATGTGTGCACGGGGTCCGTGCATGTGTTTATATATATATATATATATATATATATATATAAATTCATTTACTTGTAATCTTGTATGCTTTATTATTGTTTATCCTGAGATTAGATGATTAGAATCGAGGTCTCACAACAGATCCCATTAGACTCATTTCTAGAAGTTTAATGAATCCTTCTTTATTGAGATCTAATGTTCCTGCTGCAATTCTCATAGCTGATGTTCAATCATCTATGAGATCTTCTCTGTTTTTGAAGCCCGGAACATCAAGGTTTAACATAACCCCATAAGGATGTATCGGGTCTAAAACAGTTTTTCCATAAGGAGTTTGATGTAGTGGTATCTTACTCCTTCTTGATCTGGTTCCTGCTGGATGTGAATTTTCTCCAACATGGAACTCACTATGTGGTTCTTCTGTTCTAACCACATATCTTGGGGGATTCCCTATGGGTTGTTCACCCTCAGGGAAATTTATTTTTAGATCAACTACTTTAAGATTCACAAAAGAATCCGCAAGATCTTGTAGATCCTCGAGATTTAATCTTTCTAAAGTAGTCATCAGATATTGTTTTTCTCTAATACTGTTTTTATAAGATTAATCATCATTTCATCATCAGTTAAAGATTTTTGAACCATTTTGATTTTACCTTTCTGATGTAAAAAAGGTTCGGTACCAAACGAAAGTGGTAACCTTCCTCCTGTATTTCCTTTTTTAAAACCAGAAGTGTGTTATAGATTTATGATTTTATTTTGAAGATCCTTTAGAGTTCCAAGAATTTCTTCTTGTTTCTTAAGGATTTGTTCAATTTGCCGAGGTATTTCATACAGCTGATTGCTGTAATATTGTACCGTCTTTTGAATTTCTCTAAGATCTCCGGAGAGTTTAGAGGAATCTGGGGTAATCTCTAAAAATTGAGAGTTAGAAATCATCTTTATTTATCCCTTCAAAATTGAGAGCATTAATCACAACATGTTCTAAGTAATCTATTGTGAATAGATTAACTTGTTTATAGGATTTCATATGAATAAAATCCTCTTGATTCAAACCTTCGTTTGAAGTCATCTTTTGTAAAAATCTTCTCCTCAACAAAGAAAAATATGAATTAACGAATAATATAAAGTCTGAATAATTAACCTAAAGCTCTGATACCATTTTTGCGGATAATTTCTTGTACCATAATTAAGCACAAAATCTTCAGATTTTAGCATAAAGTCTTTAGATTTTAAGCATAAATAAACATAAATTAAGTACAAGAATTAAACATTTAATTATTCAAGTTTTGTGGTCCTAGGGAGCTATTGCAAATAATCTTATGGGTAGGGAGTTAGGGCAATGTCAAGTTTGGATTTAGGGATTTATCACCAATTTGCTCTTAATTTTCTATCTTATATTTTTATTTAATTCATTAAAAAAATAGTTGTAGAATATATTATTAACAAAAAAAATCAATATAAAATTTTAATTTATCAAATCTTACGATACATTGAATGCAAAATCTCACGATATCATATCAAAATCTTACGAGATAATAATAAAATATTAAAACATAATTATTATAAATATTAATGTACGATATATTGGTGCTACGTTTGACATTATTTTAGATATATTACTACACCCAAACACTTTCACTTTAGCGGCGGAGTTGTCTAACAAAAATCGATTCTTTTTCTTTTTACCAAATCTGAATTCTTCGAGTGCTTTTGCTCTGATCCGTTTCCATACGCTAAGTCTTCGTCAATGAGTTTCGATGCCGCTCTTACATATATGCATGCAATCATCATCGGCGGAGCTGTATTCTTCACTCTCACATTACATATATGCCCTCCCAAAACACCGATTAATGATGCCGATTCCCTTGCATTAATTCTCTTCAAATCCTTCTCAGCAACACCCTTTTTCTTTCGTGACGCCCCTCGTTTTACGTTCTTTTATTTAGCATTGTTTTGTCGGAATTTGAGGGTTTTTTGTTATTTAGTTGCTGTTGCTTGTGTATGTAGGACTGGAATTCGAAACCCTTGTAGAGTCCGTGGTTTACTCTGTTTTTCATCTGATTTCAGGGGGAGAGCCATGGAGATTTTGTGGGTTTGATTACATTTTTAATGTGTTATTCATAGGGTGGAGAGCCCCGCCCTGCCAGCCATTCTTTTTGGTTCATCAAGAATTGATTTCGATTTTTTTTTAAAAGAAGGGGATTAATTTCTATCTTTTCTTTGAAACAAAACCCCTTATTTTTCGTGGGGTTTTTGTTTACGTTTGGAACATCTTGCTGTTGGTTTTAGTAAGTATAGAATTTAATCTTGAAGTTGGTTGGAATGAAGAGGGTGAATGAGAATGATGATGAGGGGGTGACTGAAAACTCTGTGGTGTTTAAGAAAGGTAGATTCTTGAATGGGATTGATGAAAGTGATGGTCTTTCGGAAGGGACTCAAGGTGAGGAAGAGAGAATTTTGGCGGAAATGGATGGAAGACGGGGCTCTTTGGACAATGAAGTTTCTGGAGATTTTGGAAATTCAAGTCTTGGTGTCCTGAATCAAGCAGACAATTTGGACTTTGATTTGATATTCGGGCACGGAGAACAGCGGGAATATATTGATCTCAATGTTCCAGTTTTTCAAGGATTTACTCAGGAAGGACCAGTGATTGATCCGAAGAGAACAGAAATTATTGACATATCGGATGATAGTGATGATGAGGTAGAGATTGTGGGCTCTAGTAGTGGTACTGGAGCAAAGGATAAACAAAAGGAGATGACTATGTCTTCTGATAGCATGGAAAATTTGAATCATGGATTAGAGATAAATCTTTTGGATAATTTTGTTGGTGACAATGGTCCAGTGACTGGTTATGGGAGGAATTATGCTGGTGAAGGAGGGATGGCTAATGAGGACAATTCGTGGTTAACACTTAACAACGTTTTCTATCCGAATGATGTTGAAATTATGGCCAGGCAATCAGAAGCATTGCCTGCAATACCAGATCGGTTTCAACTACGGTTGAGATATGAAGAGGAAGTATCAAGACGTAGGGCAGAAGCGACCCAAGCATTTCTGAGACAAACTGCCAAACGGTTTGCTCGTCCCAACTACCTTGGTGAGAGTAGTGGAAACAAAATATCTGGTCAGGAAAAGAATTCTCCTGGCCCTTTTTCAGAGGCACTTAAGTTGATTAAAGAATTGACTTCTAAGGGAGAGTCTCAGGATGTAATCAAGTGGAAACCATCAGTCGAAAATCTGGATCATAGGATTACTGCTCCCCTTGTTCCTTCTCTGTTGGACTTATCGGTGAAAGCTCTTGCAGAGAACGCCGAGGGACTAGTATCGCTTGAACTGGTACCTGATATGCTTCGTAGAAGATTAACAGACGTGTTGTGTGATACTTGTAGAATGAGCGTCCATATTTTGAATCTTCTTGTGAAAGGATATCCAACTGAGATAAGGATAAAGAATTGTTCATGGTTAACTGATGAACAATTTCATCAGGCGTTTAACAATTGCCAGACAAAAAATTTGATGGTAACTTGTCTTGCTCATTCTTTTAGTTTGTGCTTTATTTATACGGTTCCAAGGTTGTCTTTTTAACAGTTCGAGCATAGTTGCATCTTTCTTATATTACATTTATGACAGTCCTTGTGTAATTGTATTTACAATTTGGATAACCTTAATATTCTCCTGCTCACAAATTGGTGAAGCAAACTAATTATTTTGCGATATTGATGCAGGTGCTTCAACTTGACCTCTGTGGGCAAATCATACTTGATCTAGCATTTAGGGATATGTTATCTCGATCCTCAAATAAATTTTCTAGTTTAATTATTATATCCCTAAGAGGTGCTTGCCGTCTCTCGGACAGTGGACTTAAAGAACTTGTTTTAGCTGCACCATATCTGCAATCTATTAATTTGGGACAGTGCCCCATTCTCACCTGTGATGGCATCAATTATATAGCGGATCTGTTGGGACTGAATTTGAGAGAACTCTATATAGATGATTGCCCGAAAATAGACGCAATGCTGATTCTTCCCGCTTTCAGAAAGTTCAAATGTTTGGAAGTGTTGTCTGTTGGAGAAATTCAGAGTGTAACTGATGAGTTTGTCAGTGAATTGATTAATTCTTGTGGACATAGTATTAAGGAACTTGATTTGGCTAATTGTCAGTAAGTTAATTTATTTGATAAAACCACACATCAGAATGATCAATAGCAAGTTCAAAATTACTTTAGGTTCTTACTATTATTCAACTGCAGGGAATTGACTGATTGCGCTCTCAAAACTATTGGGAGCAAATGTGTTGATCTATGTTCATTGAATATATCATACCTGCATAACTTGACAGACATGGGAATGGAGCATCTTGCCAACGGTTGTAAATCAATGCTACAGCTCAAACTTTGCCGCAATGGGTTCAGGTTTTTGCTGATTTTCTATTTTTGTTGAAAACGGCCACGACATGCAAGTCTGATTCGGTTTTACTTGGCATTGGATTCTTGTGTGATGTTTGGTGATACAATACAATCAGCATCTAATGAAATCTGATATTTGACGATGCAGTACACACTACACATATCGATCTCATATTGAAATCGATCTACACTTTATCATTCAGCATGTACTTAGTCAATTTCTTTCAGAGGAGTTATATTGTTATTGGTTAAAGCTACAGGAAAATTTCTGTTTTGAAGTATCAGACTATCAGCCGTGCATCTCTTGGATGGAAAATTTTCACTTGCTAACTTTACTTGCTTTGTGCATGAATCTTGGTGGTGAACATATCTTTTCCTAGTCTTTCCCGACTAGTAATCAAATATTTTTTATTTTCTGTGTTTTAGTGATGAAGCTATAGCATCGTTTCTGGAAAGCTGTGGAGGATCTTTGACAAAACTCTCGTTAAATAACGTGAGAAAGGTACACAATGCCTCTCTGAATTGTTCAGAATCATCTTCCTACCTTCATTACACTAAGTGGCATGGCCTTTATATATGTGACTTGGCCATGGCACAAACAACACGCCAAGAACACTTAACACCCCATGACCACGTTTGTTACTTTTCAGCCTCATATTTTTTCTAGCTACGTGTAGATACATACATCTATTCGAATCTTGATCTCCCGTGTATAACAGATTGGATCGAACACAGCCTTTTCCCTCGCTAAGTATTCAAGAAAGTTGTTGAGTTTGGATTTATCGTGGTGCCGTGGAATCACAGATGAGAGTCTTGGATTGATAGTAGATAGTTGCCCATCATTGAAGCTGCTTAAGTTGTTTGGTTGTAAGCAGGTACACTAATGATATCGTTTTTCCTAGTAGCTAAGGTTCCAAATAGCAACTCTGGGATTCACTCGTTTAATTCTGTGTTCGTAGATCACTCGGGTATTTTTGTATGGACACTCCAATCCAGTGGTGCAGATAGTTGGCTTAAACCTGACTCCAATACTAAAAAATGTGGATTTGCTCGAGCCCGAGGAAATGTTGCTACGCTACTCGTCTCCCGATTCGACGGACCTGTGGTTCTAGATAATAATGTCTTTGTTGGCAAAACCATCTTTAAATTCCTCAGGTGCTAAGACAGAAACATAGATTTGACAACACAATTTTGGTAGTCCGGTATGAGTTTGATTTTAGAGATGCAAAATTCAAGCAATGTTACTTCAGTAAAGTTACGTCGTATTTGGATATACTAATTCATCCTTATTTTAGATGCATACACCATATTCTTCATTTGAATGATTTTTTTTACCACATAAAATCAACAATGACGATGACTGTTAGAGAGTGGAGACTTATGCGGGTTTCAACTGATACTAACCGCGGTAAGTTATTACTCAAAATGAAATGCGAAATTTACCGACGAGTCGAGATACAGTAGAGAGAATATCATCCAAATGACTAATTTCTACTGACAAGATTTTCTTGAAATGCATCTGATTTATATAATATCATATATATATATACCGTTTTCATACATTTCAATCCATGGCAAACCTTCTGTTTTCAAACTGCATCTGATTTCTATGGAAATTGCCATGATCAGTTTGATCTTCGCCGTTTCGACGGGCTTTCCTTCTGCTCATCTCTGCATACATTTCCTCTATCATTGGCTTCCACAGACGAACACGAGCATTTATAAACCAATTCGAAACCTAGTCACAAAGATTCATCTGGGAATTAGATAAAGTCACAGGAAGCAACATTTGATGAACTGCTTTCGATCTTCGGCTAGAGGATAACAAGTTATTAGCTTACCTGGTTCCTAGTCAATCCACTTTTTATAGCCAGAAGGTGCTTTTCTGCATCTTTTGGATACCTGAAATAGGCAAACACTTCTCGTGTGAAAGAATTCCAATCGGCAGAACATACAAATCAAATTCATGTCCTAAAACCGAAGTTATTGAAGCCAATATCTGTTGGTAACCATCTCAAATGAATGAAATAGATGTTTTGATATTTAAGCTGATTTTGATACTCGCAGATAAAAGACTACATGCAAAGTTTCGGCCACTTACGGATGAAGAAAATTCTGAAACATCCATGCCCTTAAAACTGAGACGGATCTTTCGGGTAGTCCTCTTTGAGGTCTCCATAACTGAGAATCACTCTTTCTTAGCTGCTGAAGAGCCCACTGTTTTTGGATGAATGATGTCTCGAATGACTTCTCTTCTTTTTCTTGATCTCCTCCTTCGCTAAGATTTGTTCCCATTGCAAGAATATGGCTACTAATTCTGGCCCGCAGGTTTTTGTACATCGATGAGATTGTTGGGAGAGCAAATCGAGCATGTAGATTGGGATCCAACTCAGTTACAGCATGAAATGCAGAGACCACTGTGTGGACCTCATCCATGCATCGGTTGTATTGTTCATCGATCTAAATCCGATATACGAAGAACAAGAATAAGATAAAATCATTAAAATCTCATTTATGATTCTTAATCTATGTGTGTATGACATGACTTACCATTTGCAATAAAGCCAGCATATGCTTCTTCTTTGCTTCAACCTCCAACTTGTCACTTGGAAAAATGCAATGGGAGCTCAAAACCGGAATGTTATTCGCGTTATCTATACCAGCACTCGAATAACTCACAAGTGCATAACAAGCAATTTCAGCAAGAATCTCTTGCATTGCTTGGAATAATCTTGATCCCAACGACGGTGATGGCTGGAGCGGCTTATAAGAATCGAAGCTCAATGAAAGATTGTTACTGCTGCAAGATGTCTGTTCTGAGCATTGATCTTGAATGGAAGTTCCATGCACGGTAGAAGGCTGAGATGAGGCAAGACTCAGAGACAACTCATTGCTAAATCGCGAAGTTCCCCGGGTATCAGAATTCGTGCCAGCCGTGTTTTGTGATAAAATCCACTCGTTTTGGAAGTTCTCAGTCGGATTGAGTGGTTGAACTCCATTTCTTCCAATCACTCTCCCAAAAGATTCAGGAGTCACGAATTTGTTGAGACCCCATTTGGTGTTAGAGTCAAAAGGCAAACTCTCATAACCATGGTTCATAGCCTCAAACGAAGAATACACCACATTGGAAGAGTCATCAAAGGGATAAACACAATGACCGAAATTCGGAAGCTTTTCTTGATTATCTAGCGTGCTGTTGTTTCCAGCAGACGAAAGAGCGGTGACAGGGGCGACGGTGGGAAAGGGGATCCCCTCCATAACTTGGTTCGGGTCTTGAGTGTTCAAATTCCAAATTTCATCCCGGTTCGCAATTTGGCCACAAACAAGATTGTTCACAGCTTCTACAAAGGATGAAGGTTGGGGAAATCCAGACATGATATGGTATTGGTTTAACCTGTAAATCGAATCAGAATAACCGAGAGTCGCTAGAGCTGAATTCAACGAGTTCACATCTGTAACAACAGAATGTGATTCACTTGCGTCGTTTTGCATGTTGTTTCGATCCCTTAACTCCACCAAAGCAGAGAATTAACTGAAGCTTGGTAATGTTTAGAGCTTTTGAATCATTCAGACAGGTCCAGATTTCAAGGCATGTCTGAAAAAGAATGAGCATATTCATGTGTGTTGATTTTGGAATTTATAAGCTGAATGCATGGTAAGTCAGTATTCAAGATTTGGAGACCCAAAACATCAGCTATTACAAGATAACTCCAGGCAAGTTCAGTATTCTTGGTTAATGTAACAAGCTCAAATCTTAGCCATAAGAACATGAGAGTTTCCGAAATGCCCCTGTTTTCGAACACGGACCGCATTCTTCCATAGAAAAGCTTGAACAAGTTGATTTGATAATCATAATATACAAGAAATTAATTCTACAGTCGATGAATATTCCTTTTTTCACCTTTAGAATGAAATATGAAAAGTTTGAAATGTCTGCCTTTATCAGCTTCAGTCATTATATTGAAGTAATGGAACAAATAAAACAATAGTTTCTTTCTCGATCAGAATCTATTTTCATCAAAATATTATTAAGACAAACCTGTGTGTCCTTGGAAGCTCCCAGCTGATTTCAGTCCCTGGAATGATATGAAAGTAAAATATTTAAAGACACACGAGGGAGCGATTGATGGTGTGCTAGCCAAGAGGTAAAAATACGAAAAGTGAGAGCCTTGAATATGAAACTTATACATTGACCAGAACTAAATGTAGGAAATCATTGGTTACCCTTTATCCCTAAACAGTGTACAAATCAAAAGCCAAATACTTACCATTTTACTATAAAGAATAAAGAAGCAGAAAAGCTATCAAAGAACAAGAAAGTACCTCAAACCCCACCACAAGTCTGAAAAAACAACGCAACAAGAAACGAAAGGCCAAATGCATAAAGTGAGCTGTTTTGATTCACTTGCATGAAGAAGAATAAAGGAAAAGAACAGTGGGATTTCATTTCATCCAAGAATTCAAAAATCCAAGAAAACTGAAGGATTCAGAGCCTCAGACCCCATCAAGAATCATCATCTCTGAAATACTATTTAAAGGACTTCCTTTTAACACAAAAGTGAGTCATTAACCAAGGGTTTTCATTTCAGACACTTAAAACACAAAGGGTTTGTGGACTTTAAAGGACATATATATTATGAACAATCCCTGAAGCAATCTATCAAAAGCAAGATAGGGACTGTTACATAGCAGGAAAAATGGGCCTCTCTGTAACAGAGATGTAGGGGGAAATATGGGGATGAATAAAGCACTGGACCCATATATTGTATAATTCACATTAACACTTCACAAGAATAAGAGCCACACAACACAGAAATGACCATCAAAACTAGTGGCCAGATATATACATATGTACGCATAACATATATATAGATATAGAGATAATGATATATAGGGGAAAAATCATATCATTATGCATATGCATATGCATAATGCATTACTCTTTTTTTTTTTTGTGTGTGCTGCAGTTCCACTCATTTCTCTGTTGCAGCCTTTTGAGGGCCCTTCTTTTTTTTTCTTTTTTTTTTTCTCTCTCACACAAAACGCACACTCTGAACACTCTTGTCCCCTTATTACTTCTCATATTATCTGCTACCTTCAAGCAATGATCATCACAAACAAAATATCTGGATTCTCTTTGTTCAAACGCCTGTACATGGCAGGATTTTCCTTATAGCAGTAGCATTTTTCATGGGAAAAAAGAAAATTGGTACTTTTCAACTGTGTCATACGCATATTTATTACACAGAACATGGGTGATAAGAAATGAGAGTAAAGGGAGTTAAAAGACGACATACTTTAGTTACCTGAATCAAACAACTAAAGGATTAAGGCAAGTTGACATGAAAAGAGGGTGTGAAGCACTGTTGCACCAGCAGTGTACTTCCAGTGTTCTTTGGATTTAGTGAGAGAAACGGAAATGTTTTAGAGAGAGAAGCACGTAATAATAGAGAACAGCAGTATATTTTTAGCATATTAGTACTCTAAGGGGGTGATGATGATGCAAGCAAAATAGGAGTGTGAAGATCTGATCGGAAGATCTTTGACGGATTTTACATACGTCTGCATGCAATTACATTTCCTATCTACTTTTTCTGCTGCTTTTGGTGTTAATTTGTACGGTTAAGTTAATGCTATTTATTTGAACCCAATATATACCCTTCATTTTTTCAAAAAATATATATATATAAAATAGGAAAAAATATTTACGAGGTTCGTAGAAAAACGATGGAGATTGGAGGGGGTGGGGTCAGAACTTGCGTAGTGTTTCGATGAAGTTATGAGAATGATTTTAGTATTTCAAAATTTAAGTAAATCTTGGGAAGTTAATTAATTAGGGTTTAAGTATTAAACCATGTCATTCACATTTATTCCTCTCCGTGTAGGTAGAGAGACTTTTTTCTTCACACGTTGTAAAAAACAGTCCTCGTATAAAACATTACTACGTTGGGCTGTATTCTTTGAAATATACTACAATAAGAACTATTCCTGAATCCTGTACATGACATACTATTTACTGTTTCGTTTCTTGGATTCTTTCAAAAATGAAATGCATCAAAGGTATGTATTTATTTATTTATTTATAATTATAATTTATCATTTTTATTTATTATTATATCTGACATTTTGAGAGAGAGAAGCAATTACAAAATTCCCATAACTATCAAGCTTGGGCCCCGAGATGGGTTGGCAATTTACAAAGGCAAAAACTTTTCGAAAATTTGCAGGTAAGGTGTGTTTTGTTTTTGTTTTTGTTTTTGTCATTTTGTAGAAACTATCAAGTTGCCCATTGGGCTACAAGTCAAATTTAAATAATTTAGTTGATTATTTTTACTATCTATTATTTATTATTATTACTTTTATAAATATATGAGTTTTAATTGTGAATTTTTTAATTTATTTTTATTTATCTTATATATTATTAATTAAATATTTTTGTCATTTCCAATGTTTTTTTAGGTTTTTTATTTTATTTTCTAGATTAGTCAAGAGTAATTAATTTTTGTTCATTTATTTATTCAAGATATATTTCTATTACTCTTATTAATATATGAGTTCCAATGTTATATTAATTGTTAATATTTATTGTTAATATTTAATTCATGTCTTAAATTAAAAAAATTTATTAATTAAAATGTATCTTAATTTTGTGTCCATTGATTATTATTTAAAGTAGATTAATTGTTAAATTTAATTCATTTCTTAAACTAAAAAATTATTATATTAATAGAAATATGTCTTAATTTATTTATTTACTTACTCTTATAAATATATGCGTTTCAATTGTGAATTTTTTAATTTATCCTTCTTTATCTTACATACTATTAATTAAATATTTTTGTCATTTCTAATGTTTTTTTAGATTTTTCATTTTATTTTCTAGATTAGTCAATAGTAATTAATTTTTGTCCATTTATTTATTCAAGATATATTTCTATTACTCTTATTAATATCTATTCTATTATCTATTACTCTTATAAATATATGAGTTTCAATTGTGAATTTTTTAATTTACCCTTTTTTATCTTACATACTATTAATTAAATATTTTTGTCGTTTCCAATGTTTTTTTAGGTTTTTTATTTTATTTTCTAGATTAGTCAAGAGTAATTAATTTTGTCCATTTATTTATTCAAGATATATTTCTATTACTCTTATTAATATTTATTCTATTACTCTTATAAATATATGAGTTTCAATTATGAATTTTTTAATTTACCCTTATTTATCTTACATACTATTAATTAAATATTTTTGTCATTTTCAATGTTTTTTAAGTTTTTTATTTTATTTTTTAGATTAGTCAAAGTAATTAATTTTTGTCCATTTATTTATTCAAGATATATTTCTATTACTCTTATTAATATATGAGTTCCAATGTTATATTAATTGTTGATATTTATTGTTAATATTTAATTCATGTCTTAAATTAAAAAATTTATTAATTGAAATTTATCTTAATTTTGTGTCCATTGATTTATTATTCAAAGTAGATTAATTGTTAAATTTAATTAATTTCTTAAACTAAAAAATTATTATATTAATTGAAATACGTCTTAATTTATTTATTTATTTGTCTATATCTATATATATAGTGGAACTTTATATATTATCATTTTTCATTTAATAATTAATATTTTTTTGTAATATTTATGAAAAATTTTGGGACTACAAATGTAATCAACATCATCAATATTTTCTTGTCCAAGGTAAAAAAAATATACTCGTTTCTTCCAACTTATTTAGGCTTGTGTGTATTTTCACATATATATTTAAAAAGTGTTTGAAAAAATAAATTTTATAAAGAAATTTCTCATTTTACCCTTATTTAATGAAATTTTAATAAAATAAAATAATTATACAAGTAGTTAATAATATAAATTTAATTTAATAGAGATAAATTGGTAAAAGAATATGACATATGATATTTAATATGAAATAAAAATGACACTTTAGTTATTATCATTTTTCACTTAATAATTAATATTTTTGTCTAATATATTTTTGAAAATTTTAAGGACTACTAATGTAATAAACAACATTAATATTTCTTGTCCAAGGTAAAAAAATATACTCAGTTCGTCTCACGTGTTTAGGCTTCTGTGTATTTTCACATATATATTAAGAAAGTGTTTGAAAAAGTAAATTTTGTAAAGAAATTTCTTATTTTGCCCTTATTTAATGAAATTTTAACAAAATAAAATAATTATACAAGTAGTTATAATAATATGAATTTAATAGGAATAAATTGTTAAAAGTGTAGGACATATAATATTTAATATTAAAACTGGACTATATAATTGAGACCGATAAAAAATAAATATAGTTGAAATAAGTGAAACATAGAGAGTATGATTATAATTAAGTTTTATGTTGATATTTGTACTATAGTATAATACTTGACTAATAGAATCAATTAATACTTATAAAATAAAATAATTATACAAGTAGTTAATAATATGAACATAATAGGGATAAACTTGTAAAAGAATATGACATAGGATATTTAATATGAAATAAAAGTGGCACTTTAGTTATTATAATTTTTCATTTAATATCTAATATTTTTGAAATTTTAAGGACTACAAATGTAATCTACAACATCAATATTTTCTTATCCAAAGTAAAGAATATAATTATTTCGTCTCACGTATTTAGACTTGTTTGTAACTTTGTATTTTCACACATATATAAAGAAAGTATTTGAAAAAGTAAATTTTGTAAGGAAATTTCTCATTTTGCCCTTATTTAATGAAAGTTTAATAAAATAAAATAATTATACAAGTAGTTATTAATATGAATTTAATAGAGATAAATTGTTAAAATAGTAGGATATATGATATTTAATATGAAAGCTAGACTATACAATTGAGGCAGATAAAAAATAAATGTAATTTAAATAAGTGAGACATAGAGAGTATAATTATAACTAAGTTTTATGTTCATATTTGTATTACAGTATAATATTTGGCTAATAGAATCAATTAATACTAATAAAATAAAATAATTATACAAGTAGTTAATAATATGAATTTAACAGGGATAAATCGATAAAAAAATATGAAAATTTAAAAGAATTAATAAATAACATAAATATTTTATTGTCCAAGGTAAAAATATATATTCATTTCGTCTCATTTATTTAGGCTTGTGTGTATTTTCACACACACACACACACACACACACACACATATATATATATATATATATATATATATATATATATATATTAAGAAAGTGTTTGTAAAAATAAATTATATAAAAGAATTTCTCGTTTTGCCCTTATTTAATTAAATTTTAATAAAATAAAATAATTATACAAGTAGTTAATAATATGAATTTAATAAGGATAAATTGTTAGAGGAGTAGAACATATTATATTTAATATGAGAACTAAACTATATAATTGAGACAAATAAAAAATAAATGTAGTTTAAATAAGTGAGACATAGAGAGTATGATTATAACTAAGTTTCATGTTGATATTTGTATTACAATATAATACTTGTTTAATAGAATCAATTAATGTTAATTCTTATGAAATCGTACAAAGTTGTGTGACAAAAAGTAGAAAATCACACTAAATTCAAATTGATTTTAAGTCAGACAAGTTATTCTTATATCTAAGTTATTTAAATCCTAGAATTGATGGATTATAAAAGTTTTTAACTTGTTTAAAATATGATTGTTCATCCTATAAAAAATATTTTTTCTTCACATTTTTTTTTGTCCACTCAAATTTGTATTGCAAATAATATATTTAACATATTATTCTTGAAAATTATATATTAATTATCACACTCCATATAAATGCTTTTTATGGCATGTACAACAACATGTGTTTGATATGTATATCAAATTTAAAACAACTCAATTGGATTATTATTGAAGAAAATTAAGAATAAAAACATATTCAAGTCAAAAATTGAGATCGAACATTGTTGAATTGTCAAAAATCACGTCAGAAATTGGACTAACAATAGTCGAAAATTAAATGTTAGTGCACCAAAACCAAATTTGACAACTCAATGGACTAAAACTCAAATTTGGACAAGTTAATGAATAAAAAATCATTTATTTGAAAGAAATTAATGCAGCAAGTCAAGCTACAACAATTGTCTAATGATTAACATGATTTATAAGAGAAAAATAATACGTGATTTATATTTACTTTATCAATAGAAAATCAAAATTCATCTCTAAATAAAGCTTTTAAATAAAGAAAAAATAGTTTTTTTTGTTCACTAACTTATTTAATATTATGATTTGGTCCACTAAGTTTACAAAGTTTATTTGTGATACGCTAAATTTTAATTCGGCTACTTTTGGTCTAATTGGGGACGTGACACTGAAAAATACTGATTTATATTTAAAAAATACTGACACGACGTAAAAATGCTGAAGTGAGATCGAACATTGTTGAATTGTCAAATATCACGCCAGCAATTGGACTAACAATAATTGAAAATTAAATGTTAGTGCAACATAACCAAATTTGACAAGTCAATGGACTAAAACTCAAATTTGTACAAGTTAATGAATCAATAATCATTTCTCAGAAAGAAATTACTGTTTTTTCTTAAAAATCAATATAAGCAAAATTATCATTTAACATTAATTGTGTTATGCTGGGGTGCAATAATAGTCTCTGAGAGCATTAATCGAAACATGACGCTTGAGATTTTGTATTGTTTAAAATTTTGAGTCGTATTATTACCATCAACTATAACTTTTGGTAAAGCGAGACGTGTTCGGTCATACAATTAATATCACAGTCAAGCTCGTAGTTTCGATTCATATTGATTGAAAGCACAATTCTTGATAAGGTGATTGTTTGAGTGCAATAATTGTCTCTATAGGTTGAACAATTGAAACATGTGTTTATTTGAACTACGATACGATCTAAAAGATTTGCGTTACACAATTACCACTAACTATAGTTTTAAATAAAACACAAATCTCTTGATCCTACAGTTTTTTAACAAATATATATTTTACATTTTTCAAAAAATATATAACATATGTTATTGTTTAAAAATTCTTAGCTAAAAAATAAAGAAAACTCAATGCATAAAATACAATATCACTACAAAAAACCGTCGATCAGAAACCGACAAATATAACAAAAAAGAAAATTAAATAGGTCATATGACACTTCAGTAGCTAATTAGATATTGAATCATGGTGACTGAAGTTTGAACTTGACCGTAAAAAGTATAACACTTGATTTTAATAAAGCTAAGCATTCGAAATTTGATAACTTCGGTCACAATCAAATAAAATTGTTGTTACGTGCAACGCACGTACATTTTTCTAGTTTTATTAAATGTGAGATGCCTATACAAACTGTTTTTTGATGTCATGATGATTTTCCCCCTATTTGTTTCTTTTACGCCCTTACACTCTCTTTTCCAACTCTGTCTCTTACCCACTTCTCCCACATTTTTTTCTTATTACTTATTTTATCATCTCGCTTCTCATCAATTTCTTTTGAAACTAAATTCCTAAACAACTAAATTTTTAATAAATTTGGGAAAAAAATCCACAACACAAAAAAATAAGGATAAATCAAGTACTTTTAAATTAAAAAAAAACATTAAATATACAATATATTATATTTATATATTATGATTTACATATGCAATGTATGTGCTCCGTGATTAGTAGTAAATAAAATCCGGGGGTTGTCAAATGCAATGCAAATGAACTCGGCGGCCTCAGATCCTCCTCCCTAGTTTCTTTTACTATTCATCTTTTTACCTGTAAAAAATGACAACTTATAGGTTCAAAGAAAAAGAAAAATTAAGAAAATAGTCAAAATTGGTCGTACATGTCAATGCTCGTTTTGACTTTTGGCCGTGGTCTAAGCGTCCATGATATTGTTTTCACAGAAAAAGAACGTCCACGAATATGCTATTAATCTCAAATAAGGTCCTCAGAAATTAAAAATATAAACTTTCACCATTCACACAGACTGATTCAATAACAAGATAATTCGGTACACACTTTCAGCGAAATATTCACGTGTTATGCCCGTTTTCACAACATCATGCTTCTCATTCTCCTCCAGGTAATTAAGATGGAGAAAGGGGCTTGTGAAAAATGCTGGCTGTCAAATTTTACCCAAGCTACATTTAAGACAAAGAATAAACTTAATTCGTCAACCCGACAGTTAACCCAATATTATCGAGTTAGGATTAAAGGTTTTTGTGTTCGCGGCGAATCAGATTGACCCGAAAGCCAGCCCAAAAAAAATTAATAATATTCATGTTGGGTTCGAGTTGATCCGAAAATTTTTATTATTATTATAATTATATAAAATTTAAAAAAAAATGCCACATTTTTATATTCGGTGTGTTTGAAAAAATTTTATTATACATTGATGTCATAGATTTTCATCATTTAATGCTTATTTTATATAATTTTGATGTTTTAAAATATTTTTTTTATTTTTTTATAAATATACTTTAAATTTTCTAAAACTAAACTTTCAGATTCAATTACATATAAGCTTACATTTTGTTATCATATTTTAAAATTAAATATTAGTATTGTCATGGTGTGTTTTGAATTTTTATTAAATTAATTTTTAAAAAAGTTAAAAAAATAGATAATAAAATCGAATTGATTCGGATTGATCGGACTAATCGGGTTAACGGGTTCGGGTTGACCATTTTCGAGATGAAAAATTGTTAAATAATATTTTCGCTAACCCGACTCGAACACACCCGAATTGACGTCCCTAACTACATCTACTTTGTTAGTAGCACCACCTACCAAATAGCAAATACATAGGAAATGAATTTCTTGGTAAATGTGTTGATCGTAGAACTAATGGTAGAGCTCTCGTCAAAATTCGACGCGCAATAACGGCTGGAGCTGGTTTGTGGCCATGGAGAAAACTGTATTATGATTTATTTTTTAAAAAATAATTCTAGTGTAAAAAGTTAAACAAAGGGAGAGCCATCAATTTCAATCAACAAAAACATACAAGGATCATTGCATCGGCAATTCCGCTTACATGTCTTAGTCCAAAACTACATGCTCAGATACTGGACTTAAAATATGCACCAATATGAATCATTTCCAAACATACTTACAGACATCTGCTGCCAAGGAGTACGCCGTCTTTTCTTCTCGTAACAAAATATTCGGGCAACAAAAGCGAGAATTTAATGGAAAAGCTACATTAAAAAATCATTTCCTTTCCCTTCTATCCAAGACCGAGCATTTTGCACGGAATATGTTCAGTTTAGTTGGTACATTACAAACTCTACAAGGTGAGGAAACAAAACAGAGGATAAAAGCAGTCCTAAAGTAAACATCTGAGAAGCATATCACAAAGCTGAAAACCATTTTACATTAAAAGGAAAAGATAAAAATCACCAAATGAGAAGCATTACCTTGATCATAGGTGATGCTTCAAATTGTTAGTGGGTATAGTAGTTAGATTACTTCCAAGCGAGTCTTGGAGTTTTTGAAGATTTCATTGCTTGCTTCCCTCTGCTCTGGTTAAAGATATACGACAGATCAGAGGAACAGAGAGAAATTAATAGCGAATCGGTCATGCCTCCATTTCCAAGGCATCATAAAGACAACAAGATCTTTCGCAAGATAATACGTGGAAACCTTACAATTCAATAAATTTCCTATCATACTTCGTGTATAGAGAGATCCTTGGATATTAAAACATGTCTCTGCTTGACACTGTCTGAGCGGAGATTATCAACTTTAAACCCCAGCTATAGGTCAAGATAATAAACAAAGAACTATTCAGAAGATGAATGCAACAATATGGACATGTAAAGAGCAGAAACTTGCAAACATAAAAAAAATGTGGCCCATTGTCCTTACGGAGATCATCATATATGATTACCTCAGATTGAATGTCAGGTGAAAACCACCTTAACAATACACCGAGGTGCACAACTGCCGGTATTAACTTGAAAAGCAATGGCGTAGTTACCTGCAAAATTATATTTGCACGACTTATTACTATATATTGAAGAAGCAAATTCCTTTGGGTTCAACTAAACACATTAAAATGAAATTGAATATAAGCAACACATAAATACTACAAGGTTAACTATAAATTCATGTACAAGAAAAGATAATTTTGTACCAGACTGAGAGCTGTTGTTCCAAGAAGCAATAGGTACACCTTCCCCTGGGAAAAAAATATTTTCTCAAAACCCACCAAAATTACATCAAAAAATCTTAATTCTCCATAATAGGAAATATACGAGTGTTGATCCATAACCAGGTAAGAATTCAAGTTACACTTTTCTTTCTCACCCACTAACACCACAAAACCGTCACAAGAGAGTTGAGAAGATCACAAGTTCTATATAACTATAGTGGAAGTATATACCTCAACAAGATGAAGATTTGAGGCACGACTTAGTAGTACAAATGCAAATTCCCCTATTTGTGCTAACGACATCCCAACCTTCACAATTAACAGACAAGGGTATATAGTCAAAGAATACCATAGCAAGAATCATAAAATACCATCTAACAGGGTAGCATCTTACAAGAATTGAAGTTTTGTTGTTGTAGCCAAATCCCTTGACAACGGCAGATATCACCAAAGTTTTGATAATGACTACTAATATAACAGATGCAAACAAGATGTCAACATGATTCCAGAGAAAATGAATATGAATCAGCATCCCAATGCTGGCAAGGAAAAGAGCTGCAAACATGTTGCGTATAGGTTCGACCTGCACAAATAACAAACCTCGAGTCAAATTTAGCAACAAACAAATTGCAAAGATGTCATGACACGACAAAACCTCTCCCTCCACAAAAATGCACCAAAACAGATGGAAAAATATCGAGTTTCATGCTGGCTAACTTGTGTCTAACAACAATGAGCTAACGCTGCCTTACTTGTTCAAGTGTGTGCTGAGAAAGATCAGTTGTTGATATCATCACTCCAGCAGCAAATGAACCCAATTCTAAACTAAGACCGAGCTTGTCACTACACTGAAACCACACAGATCATTAGATATTGGTCCATAGTTTACAAAGGCACATTCATTTTACATGAATGGCGATTATAACAAAATAAAAATATCATTCAAGATACAGAAGTTACTCCCACATGTAATAGTGTCTTCGGTGTTCAGACATGTTTTGTAGTAAACATTGAATTAAATAACTCGATAACTAAAGGAAGAGTCATCCTCACAGTGCAGCCCACAATTTTTTTTATAAATATATATGTGAATTATCACGTAATTCCATAAAATTTAAATAATGGAAGTAAACAAACCCAGGCTACAAGTAGGCAAAATGCAACTGCAGCCAGCTGATACAATTCATTGGTCTGCAAAAGGAGAAATATATCCATATTAAGCAATTTAGAAATAAGCAAGAGGTAGACATCTATTCTGTGATATGCAGGATGTCTTAGCAAAATGATACATGTCTGTTGGACATAAAAACTACCTGTGATGACAAGCTTATCATAAGTTTCAGGAACCAAGGTACACAGGTTCGTGACAATATTGCCAAGACCGCCAAGAAAGCAATCAACACCACCAACCTGGCTGATAGGTTAATCAGTATGGTATTTAACAGATTGAAATATTAATGCTAGTTAAATGGGCAATTGTAAGATTCTCAAACTCTCCCAACCTCAAAAGAAATATAAAAAAAAAAGGCATATACAATATCTCCATGGCACAATGTGTTCATGACCAATCTTCAAATCTAGAATGTACACAATCAATTGCATGCCAGAGATGGAAAAAAATCATTCATTAGTGATATCACTTGAGTCCTCAGTGCCATAAATGTAATCTACGCTGCTTGCAAGGACCAAAGATTTCCAGTCCAGCCTAGATGGATCAATTAAACTTAAATTACACAGTAAAACTGCTTTTGGAATCCATATTTTCAACTCAAGCGCTTTCACTTTTTCCACTATGCTCAACAATAAATATAACCTTTTTAACAAGTCCTTTTGCGTGTAGAGTCTATGCTATGTCTAGCAGCATTCGACTCCCTTAATCATCATTACTTTATGTTACTTGTCTCTTTTTTTAACTTTGTCATGCTCTTTGAAAGCTGTCCTCACCAGACATGCAGCGCTACAAATTCTCAAGCCTCATTAATGAAAATGAATTTCCACCGAAAATTTTACTCTTTTTGTAGCTCAACTCAGCTTTTCTAAAGACTCCTCGTTAGTATCTTATGTCTTCCTAAACTTTCTGTCATGTCAAATGTTTTATGTATAACATATGTTTGAACAAAGGGTTTCCAACCCACCTCCCTCACAGACCTTCTGAATTTAACTTTCATACCCCAACTGAAAATCCTGACCCGGCCACCGCCTTCTAGAATACAAGTTACAACTGTTCCAGAAGGTCTGAAATGTGAAACAAAATAAATCCTTTTTACCGTGAAATTAAGTCTGCAATAAATGAAGAAGAAACTTATCTTTCCTATAGTTCAATGAGTGCAACACCCTTGAAACGCGGTATGGAAGAAAAATAAAAATCAACAAATGCAGCCATAAAGAATTAAACATCTTTAAACTTTTAAGTTTCTTGATATGGAATATTCGGTTATATATAGATGGATGAACAAGTAATTACAATATAGCAATCAAACTCACGACTTAGTCATGGAAATGACACCCTGCATAACACCAGAAGTGCCACCTAGCACTGGAAGCAGAGCAAACAGCAAACCTACAGCGCAATCCTGAAAATGAAATTTAAAATATTTGAGAAGGATTGAAGTCAAATATGATTATCAGTTATATGTGACGAAGATCAGAATCCAAATAATTTAATTTAATGAAATCCTTAACAAATAAGGCCAAGTATCTCTTTAGCATAGAGCTACAGATAAAAATAAAAAAAGAAAATTAAAGCAATTACAAGGTTTTATGTTACTTTCCTCTCAAAGTTTAAAACATAATACTTTGTGAGGGAACCAAAGAAAAACAGCAATTATGCATATGGTACAAGGACAGTGAAGGTACCTGCAAAATGAGTGTGCCAATGGTAACTTGGCCATGAAGAGAATTGATACTGTTTTTTTCCATCAAAAACTTGTATACCTATGCAGCAAAATTTGTGTCAATGAAATAACTTCAACAAAATCCTACCATCATAGAGCAGAACCAAATTAAGAAAGCTTACCACTGCTGTAGAGGACATTGACAGAAAAGCACCAACAAAAACCCCCTCTGAAGCTCCACCGCCACATAGCTGCAATTAGTCAGGTGAAATTGCACACTTTAGATTTGAGCACATTGACAAAGAAAAGTCGGTTTTCTACAACACAGAAAAAAACATATAATGGCACGCACCGAAGCTATGATTCCACACAGGCACATAAAGAGGAGAATTTGAAGTAGGCCCCCAAGAACAGCAACTGCTCTAACAATTCGAAGCTGTATAATGAGTATAGATTGCTAAGTATTGTTTCTGCAGTTTTATGCAGGAGAAGAAGGAACGGCAATCCACCACTTTCAAGCAGTCTGTGGCCAGATGCTAACCTTTGTTGTAGAGAACTCCAAGCCCAAAGCAAAGAGAAGGAAAATTACACCAAATTGAGCCACTGTTTCAACCTACATGCACAACTTATCTTAAGATGATGCAACCACTAACCAGTAATCAAATAGTTATGGCATTATGACAACGAAGGGAAAAATATAATCATTCCAAGTAATTAAACAGGTTATATAAATGGAACAGTCAGCTAGCAAATAAATTGCCAATCTGTTAAACCATATCTGTTTTGCTCTGTGATGTCAGGCATATTACTGTTATGCCAAAGCCCAAAAATACTCCTACATTATTCATGAACAGATTACCTTGGTCAGATAATCCCGCCTATACCTTATCGTCCATAAAATATTGAAGAAAAAACCCCAAATCCGCGTAGTTCAAACAAAACATTCAACGTATCATGGAGATTGTATACCATGCCCATGAGGAATTACTTTCTTCATTCATATTCTAATATAAACACTCATCTGTGAATGTTATTTTGGTCGATATGGAAGATGAAAAACCATCAGTATTCAAAAATGCACAAGACAACTAATCATCAAGCAGAGGCATTAACAAGTGTAAATCAGAACTCGATATCAAGAATCAGCTTTCTAAATAGCCACATACTTGCACTAATTCACTGACAACATTAAAACCTCCAGGTCCGACAACTGATCCAGCTAACAAGTATCCAGTAATAACCTGATATGTACTTCAGTGCATTAGAAAAAACAATTGAAAAAAGATTGTGTCCACACAGTGAGAATAATAAACGATGTCGGAGATCATACTGGCTGTCCAGCACAAGCAAATGCAATTCCACCACAAGTTGCAGACACAATGACAACGACCAGATCTGATATGAGTCTACAACATCATCATGTCAGACAATGAAAAAAGCAAGAAAACTGAGAATTACAATAAAAAATTAAACAGGTAATTGTACCTCAAATCTAACTGCAAGACTGGATACTTAGATTTGAAATTTGATATAATAAATACATTATCCTGGAATACATTGGAAAAATAAAAAGTTATTCCCTCGTAAGGCTTCTGATTTTGTAGCTTCAATAAGTTCATTTCTCTCTTTGTCAATTCTATTAATCCATTTTTTGTGATAGATAAGAGAAGGCAAGATAGGAAGCCATTAGAAGAATAATAATGTAAACGAGGCCGAACAAGAAATTGATATTTCATATTAACCTTTCTATCAATCAATGTTGGGGTCTCCTCAGCCCCATTGTCATTGTCCAGATTAAAAACGTGATGCAGTTTAAATGGTCTGCAATAGGTGGAGAACCAGATCAAGTATCAGTCAAGATGGAAATTACATTGGCAAGTGACTGTTTTTCCACACAGATGATAGAGATACATACTTCTCCTCTTTTGTTTCATTTTTCTTTGATTTGACTCTAGCTACCGTTTCCAATACTGCCTGATTGGGAAAACAAAATAAGCCAGATAAATATTGAAAAAAAGTGGATAAGAAAAAAGAATAAGTTACAGATCATGCATGTAAATGTTTATGATGCAGAAAACTAAAAATGCCAAGTGCCAACTAACATATAATATATGGCCTATCCTAAGCATTAACTGTTCAGTTTCACTATGTCTTCATCAATAACCAGCTACCTAGAAGTAATCTACCAGATTTTTGTAAGTTCTAGAAGCAAAGTGAAATTTGACATCAAATTGATAGAGATCAGCCACACATGAATCAACTGTTTATCAAATTTGAGCTTGTCGATCGACAACATATCCCTATAGGCAATAACCTCTTTTTTCCTTTTCCCTAATGCAAATAGAGAAAGATCAGTAAATTATTTTCTACTTTGTAAAACATCACGATTTTGATTCTCTTCAGTATTTTCCTTTCTCGAATAAACCAAGGACGATTGTTTTGCAATCAGAGTTCATTTCCCAGTAAACCACTTATGCCTACAAGTTATAGGAATGGTGGCACATAAATCATAATTGCAAGCCTATTGTCCTACTTTTAACAATAATATTTGAAAAGGCAAGTGCCACAAACCTGTTGCTCTGTCACGCTGTTGTTGAAGCCACCAGCATCATTTACTGTCAATCAATGCAACTATAATTTTAGGGAAAATCCACCAAGCCCAACAACACATTCAATTACTTGTATACACCAAACGGATGTTAGGACACTTATATCTATCACAAAAAGCAAGATAAATGTCAAGTTCAACTATCATACACGTTCTAGTATCAGCAAACTACTCAAAATCTCTCGTCCATTATACACACACATACATAATGTCAATTATCCCGAGTAGAAAAAGGATCGCAAATTCATAAACATTATAACATAGAATGAAATAATACAGGAAAAATAAACACTACATTTTACATACGCCTTTCATGAAAACAATAAACCTCAATTCCAAACCCTAATCACACACATTTCATGAGAAAAAGAAACAATAACGCACCAAACAAATTAAGATTGACCTAAAACTAGGCAAAATTCAGATCTAGCCAAACCTTCGTTCTGATCATCATTTTCGGGGAACTCCTTCTCGAGCGCGCGATCGATCATATCAGCCAACGTGTCCTCCTTCGGGAGGGTCTTATTCCCACCGTCTCCAGTAACATTGTTAGAGACGAGAGAAACGGCTTCGTCTACGATCTTCGGATCTTCCGACACGGCCAACGGCGTCTTGGAGGCAATTAAAGCAAAGAAGACTACGACCGCAGCAAGAGATGATCTATTCATTGAGCGGCGGTTGCGCCGGCGGCGCACAACACGCGGGGCGCGGCGGCGCTCGTCGAGAGAGGCGTGAATCGGCGCGGGCCACAAGCTACACGGCTGTTTTAAGTGGTAGTACAGCACAGTGTGTATGTGTTATGTGTACACACAAGGGGAAGAAAGAGAAAATCAGAGGGTATGGTATGGTATGGTGGAGTGGGAGATTTGGAGAGTTAAATAATGAACAAAAAATGGCGACAGATTTGTAAATAGAAGTTTATATAATGCTGGTGATGAGTAGCTGTTGCTATGATTAAGAAGATATTAATTGTTGATTTTTTTATTTTTTTTTATTTTTTAAAAAAATATTAATTGTTTGATTTATTAATTAATTAAGTGAGGGATTAGAGGTGTTAATTAAGGCAATAATGGTTTTAGAAAAAGAATCATCACATTAGGAGCCCACCATGTGAATTCTCCTGCTAGCGAATGAAAACTACATGGCACGTTTTTTTAAAAACAAAATAAAAAAAAAAGAAAAAGTTGGGCAATCTTGAATCTTGTAGACATATATTTATCAATTCTTACAGATTCGATAATTTTCTATCTTTTTTTGGTGAATTGAAGTGTAGATTCTTCAGTTTTCTCATGAAACCAATGTGAAATGTTCATCTCACATGTAAAAAATCTAAGCATGAACAAAATCGACCAAAGGGAGTCCAAACTATTTAATACAAGAAACAGAGGATAATCAAATCTACGTTGAATTAAAACAATTTAAAATCAAAATTTCATAACTGCACTTAAATGTGTGCTTCGTGGCTTGTGTAGTAGCTGGCCAGATTGGTATTGGTCCCAGGACCTATCATTTTGCATACTCATCCTGCTCCACAAACTTTGGCTGATTGCTTCCATTTCAAGGCACAATCAAACCCATCATCGGAAAGTTCGGTCCTACCCCATGGGTACGTGTAGGCATGTGATTGGTCCATTCATGTGGAACCCACGTCAATTGTAAAACCCGAACGAACCCCCATCATCCAAACTTGGGACTGGAAACATGCCGACACAATTAAAGGTATGGATTAATACGTCGGATGTGAACCCCCCACACCACACTAACTCCCAGCCATTTGGATAAATCATTTTGCAAGGGATAAGGGTATGCATGAAACTTCATGTACACATTATTCGACGAGGTTTAGTATTGGTTTATTTATATTACATATTTATATTACACAAGGTAAAACTCATCGAGATAGTATAATCTAAATAGGTCTGACAGCCAAAGTTTCCGAGAGAACATCTATAACTATTCACAGTTCTCGTTATGTACTGTACGTATCATTTCCAAACACCAAAACTAAGGCAGCATCTCCGAACCGTGATGCTCCAAATCTAAAACTCTTGTTAAGACACACTGAAATTCCTAGGCTGCTGTCAATTATGTGTGTTTTACCCTCTATTGTAACATGAATGATATATAAACACACGTACAACAGCCAACATAAGACGTGACATTTCATAAAGTTTCTTCACTGGAGTCTGGAAATGGGATCTTCAGGTAATTGTGATATTTTTTTTACCCTCCATGTTTATTAGAGATTTCATTGACAAATTTATTATCGAATCTGCGATTACTTTGGCACTGGACTTCATGTAACCACCTGAAACACAAAGGTTGCTTTAAGATGTCATGCCACTGATTGAAAAGCCAAAAAAAAAAATTAGACGAA